>NC_086333.1:59483169-59795169 GCF_032445375.1 Bacillus rossius redtenbacheri
TAGTACAAAATTCATACTAAAAAAAATTGCATTTAATGATTTTACAGTATATTTTTGTAATTTGAGTTAGGTTTTGTCAAAAGGCTGATTGATTTCATGTTTTTAGTTAAATAGATGGTGTAAGGATTTTCATTACTGTGTTATATCTTGTATTGACATGATTTGTGATGTTGTTTTAGTTTTATCACAAATCTTGCCCCTATTAGTGTGCTTCCAACAACTATCCTCTACGTTGAATTAATGTTAGTAAAACGTCAAAAATACTGATAATTAATTGCACACAATTTTTTATTTAAGATTCAGCATAGTATGTGTATAATATTGATACAATTTTGTACATTTCCCTTTGTTCCCAAGGTTTTTGAGATACCTTTTAACGTAAATTTCCCGAGTTTTCCCTGTTTGCAAGAACCCTGATCTACTGAAGCTGTACTGCATATTGTGGCTAAAAAATTTGAAAATCCCTAGTTTGTGGACTAATGGTACTGAGAAATATTGTTACAGTCGGTGGAAAATCGCATCAGTAGATTATTGGGATTTAACATGACAGAAGTCTATTCCATGCAGGAAGCGTGTGTTAGTTCGTCAAGCTCGTGAGGCTTGTAACAAACAATCATGAAGACTGTGGAGCTCTATCTCGGGGCTTGAAGTCCCATTGGACAACTAGAATGATTCCCTTCGTAAACACAGAGCAGAGACCTACTTACATTATCTGTGATGGCGAATACAAACACAAGATGACAGCACACCAAAGGGACTCGTGGTTTAGGCAACATAGTTCATTCTTTTTGTCATATTTAACTGTGGGTGGTATCCAAATAAAAAAGTAAGTAGAAGAGATAGTTGTCAGTATGGCACGCTTTTGAACAGTGGCATTTTTTGTGCTCTCTCTATGCACTCAAAATTGCTAGTTGAAATCTATGAATCTTAATATGGGATTAATGCTTGAAACAAAAAATGTCACAGACAAGAATTATGAATGCTATTTTCCACTGCCTTTGGTTATATCTGAATATTGTAATTATCGTTGAATGAAAATTGATGTATTGATTGCATCCTTTGCTTCAAATTACAATAAAGAATGTTTAGTTATTGAGGTATATAGTTATTATAGATTTATTTAGTTATTATTCTCCACACACACACACTGCAATATAATGCCCAATAATAGAAGCCAAAAATTTACTACTTTTGGGGTTACAAGTACAGTGGCTTGTGAAAGGTCAAGAAATTGTGTCAGAAAGGCTTAATATCTTGTGATTTTATAGAGCATTAGATAAGTTTTCATTTATTTATAACCAAAATCAAATTTCTGAAGGAAAAAAAATTGAATTTAGTATTATTTTCTAGCAGAATGTAATTTTTAAAATGGCATACACATTAAGATATGTTGGATATGATGAGTGATATTATTAAGCAAAAGATATTTAAAAGCATTACTTGGATTTCTGCATATGAAGATGAACGGAAAGGTGTCATCTACACATAATCTTGTTTTGAGAGATGAGTAAGCTAATACACTCATTGAATACTTCATAGCCAATGTAACCTTGCAGGACCCTCAAAAATCTTCCAATATTTGCAATCTTTTGCACTGAATAATTTAGAAATACAAGATGTAACGTGAACTTATGTGCATCAGACATACCATGACTAAATCAAGTTTATTAACCACATAATCAAAATTCACATTAACACATACACAAAATTTCATGAAGAAAAACATTAGAAATGTATTGCGGATTAGTACAACATTCACTGCTGTAAATATATCTCATCCTGCCATTTAATGCTTGTGTGTGGTTCTTCTTCCATGCTCATTTTGCTGCAGACACAAGTGTTTGTGCATCAGTGATAACGCTGCGCCTGACTCGCTGCAATGCCTGGCATACGTTAAAAAACCATGTGTGTTGCCTACTTTCAGCAGTATCGCAAAGACAATACACTCTTATTATTGTATTAATTTATTTAAATAGTACTTGCAAATAAGATCTGCTTTGTAGTTGTATGTAATAAACAATATTGAATGCTAAACTTACAAAATGTTTGTTTATTAATCACAGGACAAGAACACAGTGGTTACTTATTCAAAAAAAACTCAAATTAGGTACTAAGAGAGTCAAAACTGGATTTGTCTTAATGGAAAACATGGCAATGTTGCCTTTCAGCTGGTGAGTTTTCTCTGGGTCTTCCAGTTTCCCCCATTGATGCATTCCATCCCTATTAACATCGCAATTCCACTTATAGTCTCATTGCCTCATATATCAATTAATCATTAAGCCACCATCCATTTTATCACAATAATGCTGCACTTGATGATCAAAAACTAGTCTTTGTGCATGTCATATCTTGGTAGAGTACAATCTGTTCATTGTTTCAAGGACTAATCCAAAAGTTCATGCAATACACTGCAAAATCTTAAACCACTTACTCCAACCAGTAAATTATAAATGAAGCCACATAAAAAAAAATCACCATAATCTGAAACTACTGAAGCTAAAAACACTTGTGGTTAAATTACATGTCACAATGAGCAACATTTGTTGAAAGCCGGACAGATCTGAACACTAGCACAAGTTAATTTTGAACCCACCCAATAGCCTACTCAAGATAGCCACTGCAATCCACATCATCAAACTACAGTAACTAACAACACCAATCTAGAGCAATTTAAATGTCTCTTGCTGTGCATCCCACATAACATAATAAATTAAACAATTTCACATTTACAATGAAGTAGGGCAACACCCAAATCTATCAAATTAGCATGAATTTCTAGAATATCCTAACCTACTCTTCATTGTTTATCACAACCATAACATAATTTATTCCAAAGAGCACAAAGCTTTCAAGGCAAATTAAATCACAAAATTTAAGTTTAACCATACCAATGTACATACTTTCATCTAAATTAACTTCAAAACACTAAAAAAATATTTTGAAACTGACCCTGTCACAATAATTTATAAGTATAAATCTTATATTTAAATCCCCAAAAATTTGTAATTCCAACAAGCAATCACAAAACATTTGTTATGTGTTACACAGCAGTTGGCCTGATATTTTGTCATGATAAAAAGTAGGGCAATCATAGATGCTTGAGCCTATGAGTATACTAGTAGCATAATCCATATCAACACGAATTATAGGCAAATGTTAATCAACTAGTGGCCTGTAGAACACATTTGGCCCCACAAAAGTGGATGTTATACGAATCATAACTATTTTAGGACTTGACTTTCAAAAAGAACCATAAACTATAGTGAATGGAATATACTAAATATACATTCTAACAAAAAAAATACAGCTTGCTATCAGTACAATGTTTCATCAATTAATCCTGAAAGAGAAAACAATCACTTAGTGCCACATAGAGGATAAATAATAAATCTATTATGTACACTCCTCAGCAAAAGTGATGAGTTCAACTACTAATGAGAGAGGCTGTTCTGAAGTACAGGTCGTAGCTCTTGTGTCATGATGGGGTACGAGACCATGGATGCAGTTGGCCCGCTGATCGACATGGGCAAGGGTGGTTGCTGAGAGTTTTGTTGCTGGCCTTGCTGTGGTGGGGGGCCGGGTGGGGGAGGGGGTGGTGGCCCCTCCACTGTCAAGGTCTGCTGTGCCATTGTCACGACCGGGGGTGGGATCTGTACCGGGGCCATGGACACGGTAGCGATGGACACCGGGGCCCCTGCGACCGCTGCTATTGACACAGGGACGGTGGCGACGCTTGCCGTCACGGTGCGCAGGGCTCCAGCTGCCACTGCCGCGTTCACCATCTGCTGCGGGGTTGGGGCTTGGGCGGGCTGTATCTGAGCCGTGATGGGCTGAACTTGCATGGTTGGGGCACCCGTGTTGGTTATCGTGACCGCTGGAACTGTGACCGCCGTTACACTAGCTGTGCGCTTGCTACCCATCCTCAGCTGGGCATTCTGATCCAGGAGGAATTCGTTTGTGGCCGTGAGATCTGACACTTGCTTCTTCAACACCTCTACCTTCTTGCGCAGCATCATATTTTCATCCTCAACCATCAAAGCCCGAGCTTCTGCGTGTGACAATACATGAGGGGTCAAAGGTGTGGGAAAGTAGTGTCCATTTGCGATGTGACAGTTCTCTCGAAATAGCTGGCCCATTTGTAATTCGGAACTTTGCTGTCTGCGTTTCATTTCTGGGCTTTCATCAGGCCCAGAGTACCTTCGCTTCAACTCTGATATATTTGCATCGGTTGAAGTTCCATCAAAATCATTTATCTCCCTGCATCTGGTGATAGGAACAGCTGTAGTGTTTGTTCTAGGAGGGCTTCGAACACAAAATGCAATTTCTCTTTCATAATCCCTAACCGAGAGGTGCCGAAACTTACATTTAGCTCCCCTGCGACATTCCCCGTTAATATAGTCTTTACACACTGGTGCTTCCCCCGGCCTTCCAAACAGGATATTTGGAACCATTCCCTTCCTGATGAGAGACTCCAGAACGTGTGATGGCAACTCCCCCGTTGTTTTATAATATTCTTCGTCATCTTGTGAACAGTGAACGAATCTGCAATTCACACGTGTGCATTTGGAGTTCTGGAAATCATGGCAGAAAACATAGTCGCACTTACTGTTACCATTATCGGTTACTTCATCTGGGTGTAAAAACTTGCAACGCTTACCCCGGCGGCAAACATTTCTTATATAATCTCTACATACTCGGTCTTCATCGCTGCTGCTGCTGCAGTCTCCGTTTGTAATAACAGAACCGTTTTCAGATACAGACATTGCCACGAATTTGTTTCACAACGTTATAACACACGTAAATAAATACGAAATGCGCTGATAAAACCGCTTGCGGCCTCAGTTATAAAGTAGCCTTTTATTAAATCATTTTTACATCTTCACATAGCTGCGCCCGTAATTTAACATCAGTTATCAGAAAAATCTGTATACGTAAATAATGTCTTATTTTGTTGCAGCGTTCAGAGGTGAAATCCGAAATCACATAAAGTTATGGCAGATTTACTCGTAAAAATGATTTACTCAATTGATTGAGTAATTATCTAATAAACACGTAAATATGTTTATTCTTCACTAATGCGTGCAGCCATTTTGCTTAAACTATCGACTTTTCTAAAAATAAAAATAAACAATTGTGGGTAGAGTACATTTAAATTACTGCGAAAAACAAAAAAATTAAATATGTATCACATGTGAAGACATTAAAATTTATTTCATATCCTGTCTAAATAAAAAAATTGAGTGAGATCAAGCTAATATATTATTCTCAAGAACTCTATTTTACGATAGTGTGTACGTCCAAAATTTAATAAATATAAAGTAAGCATTCGTTGGAAAACAAATAATAAAATATTTATAGCAGAATATATTTCGATTTTAGACTAAACATAATGTGTGTACGTATGATTTGGTGTAAAAACTCTGGGCAGGCCTAGTGATGTTACAGTGCTGAGTTTCTGGAATTGTCTGGAAAGGCCCAAGTTTAGATCAAAATCTAACTGAATTCTGTATTCGTGGGTCGATGGCAAAAAAATCTCACTAGGTTTAAAGTCAGAGAATCTATTTTTCTGTGATTGCACAGTCCCAAGTCAGCATTCTGTGTTGATTCCTGACTATGACTAATTAAAACAGATAATTTATTGTAGAAGGGTTTTCAAACACATACATAGTTTTATTGACATGTAATTTACACTATAGAGATGTGGTGCATGCTGATAAGTTGCATTATTGCTCCTTAAGATATTTACTTTTTCAAGCTAATTATTGACTTATTTCTGCCAAATAATGGTCCTAGCAGCAGTCTTAAGAGTTTTTTTGATTGGAGACAGCCAATCCCCTATGGAACGGGCTCAATATTGTTAGAGCCGATAATCTATGTTAAAAACTAATATCTTTTGCTAATTCTGGGCATACATAAGCACAACTTATTAATAGACGCCGCCTGTCGGTGCTCCCTCTGAGAACACATGCCGTTATGTGTCCTCAACACCTGATTAGAACGAAGGTAACGAACACGCCCGCGCGTGCAAGGAAGAGTGAGTTACGGAAGTGCATCGAACGGCGTGACGCTAGTCACAGCCGGCTGTGTTGTGCGACGCGCCTGGCCGGGTATGGCGATGCGCAATCGGAACATAGTGCACATGCAATTATCATTAAGAGAAATAACTAAAACTTTGTCGACGTTAGGGCCATTCCCGTGGTTCGGAGTCGCTGCCCAGCTGCTCCGGTAGAGAGGGTACGTGCCACGTGGCAAGGGAACTACCCTAACTCGGGTGAAATAAAAGAGTTTATGACGTTAAGGCGGGTTTAATGAACACGTCACACACTGTACATGGGCTGTCACGGCTCCCCTCTGTGACAGTCCATCGGGGCGAGGCCCGGCTCCATGCACTTTGAGCGCGACACACTACCAGTGACCTGACTGGCGGTGACACGACAGTGACGCGACTGACAGTGGCGTGAATGACGGTGACATGACTGGCAGTGACGCGAATGACGATGACACGAAAGACTGACGTAACTGCCGACGCGAACGACGGTGACGTGACTGACGGTGACGTGACTGACGGTGACATGACTGACAGTGACGCGAATGATGATGACACGAAAGACTGTGATGTAACTGCCGATGCGAACGACTGTGACGTGACTGACAGTGACGCGAATGACGATGACACGAAAGACTATGACTTAACTGCCGACGCGAACGATGGTGACGTGACTGACGGTGACGTGATGTGACAACGGTGACACGACTGACAGTGTCCGTTCGACTCTCACTCACAACTTCGCGACCACACTCTCTCATGCCACTCAGGCGACTGACTCGACCCACGCTCCGCGACATCTCAGCGGCCTCCCCCCTTGCCGCGCGCACATGAATCCCCCCTCTTCCCTTCGTGTGCGAGTGCGTGGAGCCACATGGTCACAGGCGGGGAGACGCGACTCAGTCGCCCGGGAAACACATCTACAGGTACACAACAAGACAAATAGATATTTACACCCTCACCTAATTACATAAACGAAACCTTTGTTACACTTTTACGCATGGGCGCCAGCGCACACGCAAGCCTGAAGCAGCAACGGGCAATAATGGCCTCAGCGAGCCGGAGGAGCACTTGAGACGACATCAACTTTTTATGTCTTTAATATTCCTAAATAATTAATACATGTTGAATTAAATGCTTTTGTGTCACAAAACTGGCCGTCGCCATCTTCCAACGCTCCATAACTTTCTGCGGGAAATCGAGACCTCCCTGGCCGGGTTGCCAGGGAGAGTCGCCAGTCGCCATACAGCACTCATCAGGGCCGGCAGCTCCGCGCATGTGGAGCCTTCAATCTTCGCGCCAATACCAACTTGTAGCTTCCATAAGCCAATTTTTCAATCCATTTTCATACGCTCTACGGCCGGCCCTGAATCGACCGTATGAAGTGTCGCGCGGTCATTTACTAACTGTGCATGTGTGGCTCAGTCATGAACCGTTTCTTTTAATACGTAATTATTATTGTTATGGGCAGCACGCCAATGTGCCCGCGCTTCTTCACACCGTAATACCTCCACCAGGAAATTGAACTTTGCCCATGTGGGGCGGCATAGAGCCAAACGTGTACAGTGACATTTAATAACGAATCAGTTCCTGGGACGTGCCGTGGTCGCGTGTGAGTTTTCCGTGCCCCGGTACCGCCGCGTCCACGCCCAGCATTCGTGGCCTCCACGCCACTACGAGGACGGACTCTTGGTAATTATTTTAATCTAACCTGAACAGTAATTCTGTATCAGATTCATTCCGATCTGAGGAACTCTTCCATGTTAGATTTTATCCTACAGTATTAATTCTAGTCTCAACTCAGTAAAATTACACTAACACACGCTCAATACAAAACAAAACACGACACTAACATAACACTGTGAATTTTCCGCGGCAGTATCGCAGGGATGTGATTACTAGTTCGCTGGAGGCGGCCAGCACCGAAAGTGAATTGTCTTAGGAGGGCTCAATGAGTGTGGTCCTAAATGCGATTCTACATTTACGTGAGGTAGCCGGGAGGCATATGCGCGGCGATCTTAACGAAAATGAGTTGGCTGGAGTCGGCCAGTGCCATAAATTGCGTGGTGTGCGACGCGGTGCGAAATCACCAAGGAAACGGTTGAGATAAGCCCGGGTCCGCGAAATACACGCCGAGTCTACGTGAGCAGCAATGAATAATTAAAAAGGTTTTGTTATTAAATCAAGTACAGAGTGAACGATCGGTGGAACAAAATTAAAGGCTGCTCACGGACACACGTCTTGATCTGGCGCGGAGAGGTTGGATGCTGCCGAACATGGCCGCCTCGCAAGGGAGGGAAACTTTCACCTCCTTTGTGAGTCAGCGCCAAAAACCTATATCAACTTAATTTGCTCTATTATAAGCTAAAAACGTGTTTCAGGTGCTCAATTAAAAGGTAGCACCTGGTAATTGGGTGCTTAAGGCTTAACAACTGTTTTATAGTATTTAATTATATGAGTTAATTTATTTTAATTATTCAATTTGGAGACTGTAAATTTATTAACATATTGTCTCACTGTGAACTGTTTTAGTTGGATTTCTCCTAATCTGACTCCATCATTGTCACGGGCACTTTAATTAAGGCCATTGGCCGCGATGACTGGTAATGAGGTTCATTGTCTATTACGTGCATGCGGTGCTCGCATGGAGTAGCGACGACACATTTGTTTAATGCCTGTGAATTAATAGTTGTGTCCTAATGTCATTTTCCTTAATTGTTTTGACGTCGACCGGGGCTACGCCCTCCCTAAACCCGATGTGCCTCACGCCGTCGCCACCCATCTCCTCCCACCACCACCCTCTATTTTAAACCTCGCGCCCTGTGTACAGGTGTGTGTGTGCGCTGCCGACAAGAGGCGAGAGTAGAGTCTGTGCCACGACCCCTTTTATTTTCTCATTCAATTTTAATGTTTACGTAATTGCTATATGTCTTTTCTTTAAATAATATTCCCTAAGGATTATGTTTGCAATGCTAGTTGGTAAGGACGGCACAGTGCCCCACACGGCAGGCAATGTAACTACCCGCAACCAGTATGAACCATAATCCTGATTAAAATAATTAATACTCAACATAATTAATTAAGGAAACCTTTGTATAATTTTATTCTAGAATTTTGAGTTTTTAGTGTTTTTTTTTAAATTAAATATTTTGACGCCGACCACCGGTGCTCCCTCTGGTTCGCACAGGCCGTTATGCCACAACAACACTTACTCTTAAGTGCGCCGAACACGCCCGAGCGTGATGTCCGCCGAGTGTGTGAAAGTGCGCCGCAACGAACACCAAAGCGACGTCAGCGCCCAGCCGGGTGTGACAATGCGCCTAACTAATTATATATAATTATTTGTCAAATTAAAACAACTAAATTAATAACAATTTAAAAGAGGATTCATGTAAGGGAAATTATGTCTAATTGTTTTATAAGCATATATTTTGTAACTTGTCTTTAAGTCCAAAACTAGCCGGGTCGGTTTTCCCGCGTTTCACGTGGTTAGGCGCGAGGCTGCAGGGCGGTCTCGCGCTCAGTTACCGTTTGGAGCTCGAAGGGGTCGGGCGCTCCGCGAACGTCGGGTCATCAACTTTAGCATCTCTTCAACATTTCAGCAATAGTGTAAGTTTTTGTAAATCTTTTAATCAACTCGGCGCCGACCCCAACCCAGTCGCACGATATTTCGTGCGGCTCTTAATTTATTAAATTCTTCCCATCGGGGAACTTTATTTTCATACGTAATTCCATGTCCAGTTTATGGACCGCGTAGTAGTGGTACACAGTTTTCGGCTGTTTAGCCAATTAATCGTTATCGCCGTAGATCCTCCATAATAAGTGTTGAGAATAGCACTGACTAACTTTCGTCTTGTAACTTTCTCCGTTCTCATAGTGCAAAGTGTAACGTGTATTTTAAGTGACTAACTTTTATTTGTAAGGGATTTTTACGTGTACGTCTCCAGCCGGCGTGCCCACGTAATTTTCAGAGACGTTAACATTTCGTTGCAGGCTAGACTGCAAACCATCCTGAGTATAGAATTATTTCTACATATTTACGTGCCAGCCTAAGTTGTGGCAATAACAGTTTCGTGTTTATCTGCTAAACCTTTCATAGGGACGAGAAGCCACGGTTTCAGCTTGTCGATATAACTTTGCAATCTATCTTGGTCGCGCGAACCGTCACTTTGCCGTCACCCGACCTATGTGAAAGGCCCGGGGGGTACCTGACGGGTGCTACGGGCGTCGCGGTGCTCTTGTTGTCCGGAGGGGCGCCAGGCAATAGGACTGCTAGGCCGTTGATGTTGGGTCGTGGGTACTCTGCCCCCGCGTGCCCCGCCAGGTACACGGCTTGAATCTACCCTGAATGGTTCTCTCTTGACTGTGAAGGCCGCTCGGCCGTGTGGAGGACGGGAGACTCCGGAAAATTAGTATACACGAGTTGGTGAGAATTACCTTTAATCTAGTCCCGCTACAAAACACTCTCACCAACACTTGGCGACGTCTAGCCGTTACACGATTAACACAGAAAAAACATAATGCTACGCGGCATTAATGGTTACCGCGGCAGTCTCGCGGGACGCGGGTCGATGCTCGCTGGAGACGGCCAGCGCCGAACATTAACGGGTGCAGGGGGTGCTCTATGAGCGGGCTCCTAAATTCGGCGAAACACTTACGTGTGTGCAGCCGGCAGGCATATGCACGGCGTCCTTAAGTAAAAACACTTTCGCTGGAGTCGGCCAGTACCGTACGTTTTGTGCTACGATACGTATCGCGGTATCACACTAAAGACGGTCGCGATAGACCCGGCTCCGCAAAATACGCGCCGAGTCGACGTGGGCAGCGGTGAATTAACAAAAGGTTTTAAATTTAAAGATTTAGTACAGAATAAAAAGTAATAAAATGAAAGAAACTTGGATGCTGCCCACGGACACACGTCTGTTCCCGGCGCGGAGTGGTTCGAGACTGCCGGACATGGCCGCCTCGCAAGGAAGAGAAACTTTCTCTTCTTTGTGAGTCGGCGTCAAAAAACTTATATTAATTTAATTTACTATATTACCAGTTAAAACATGTTTCAGGTGCCCAATTAAAATGTAGCACCTGGTAATTGGGTGCTGAAGGCTTAACAATAGTTTTAATGTATTTAATTATTTAAAATGTGACATCAAGTTGGCGACTGTAAATTTACTACCATGTTGTCCCACTGTGAATTGTTTTAGAGGGACTTCTCCTATTCCGACATTCACGGGCATTTTAATTAACGCCAGTGGCCGCGGTGACTGTTAATTTGGTTTGTTGTCTATTGGGGTCACGCCCGAGGTGCTCGCCTGACTCAATCCGGCTGGGCAAGGGGCGCGCTCCGAAAACGGGATACGGTACTGGCGGTGCGGAGCACGGGCTTAAAGGCCATGGTCGGTACGACGTCAACGTATAGAGATACGCGTGTCATAGCGGTCCGACAACGGACGCGGCCAGTCTTGGGACGAATGAGTGTGTCGATACTGAATAAAGTGCAGTGTCCTATAAATCGTTTACCATTCATTTACAAGGCGTCCTGGGTGGCCTGAACAGCCCAGGTAATTTCTGAACATTTTCAAACTCCGAGACGCACTCCTGCCTGCAGCCACGAGGCCGAACCCCCGTTAAAACCCCTGAGATATTTTACAACACTAATAATTAAATAAAAGCTAAAAACAGGCAGCGGGAGTGGCGTCAATGTGGTAATAAATAACAGGAGAGACTAATGGTAAATCCAGCGCTTTCCGGCCGCCATGCTGCCCTGGCCTTTTCATTCGCTTCCGTTCTTCACCCGGGGTAGGATGCTTGGTGAACACCACGCAAATTCATATTTTTTCAATTAACTGATCTCTTAACATCCGCCGGACTTTTCATAATTCTTAAAACCTTTTTGTATCTGCGAGGCCTACTTCGGGTGGCCGACTCGTTTTAATTAATATTTATGTTCATTTCGAATGTTTAACCACGAACCGCATCTTAAACTCACGAGGCCAGGCCACGAGGTGACCTGGTCAGCCTATAAACTGATTCTTTCCCGCCGTTGGCATTATTAACAGTTATAATGTGGTAATGTAGATGTAGCACGACTGGAGACGAGTTTGTAACGTTGCTGGAATAAAAGGAGTATGTCGAACTTGTAATTTTTAGTCGAGTGACCACGTGTCCCTGCACCTGAACCACGAGGCGTGTGGGACGCCTTAAGAGCCCACTGGTACGATATCGTTTGCTAAGGGAACCGGGCCTATCCTTACACGGGTCACGTCACGCCCTGAAGGGAGTCTCCGCCTGGTCCATGTGCCCATATCACGGGGTGGCGCCCACTCCGACATTTCATTTATTCGTTCCCTTTAAGTCCCTAGTACGATAGTTTTATGGGGTCGAGCACCTGGGGTTCCGTGCCCTGAAGTTTATTTGAGTCTCGTGGGGTCACGCCCGATGCGCTCGCCTGACTCATTCCCGCTGGGCTAGGGCTGCGCTCTGAAAACGGGATCTGGTACTAGCGGTGCGGAGCATGGGCTTAGAGGCAATGGTCGGGATGACATCACCATCAACTACAAATGAACAGGCGAAGCCCGTGAACGCGCAGTGACTAACATTACACTGAAGCGAAGAGGTGAGTTCGGTTAAACTTCACTGATTTGAGGCCGGGCATGGGGCCAATGAGAACTGATTATAAAGAACTTACATTTTGCGAATACTAGAGGTGAGAAACAAGAGTTTACTCTTGTATTACAATAAGGACGTAATGTATGTTTATTTGGGCTGGTCTATTCCCCTTTATTCCCTTGGTAAATTGCAGATCTCTAACACATTAGAAATAAAACTAGGTTTATCCTAGGATCCGAGCTATATATTTGGTCGATGGCAATTTAATGTTTGTAAGTTGGAAATTGAAATGTGTTTTGTAATTAGGGAAGTTAAGGCAATGAGAACGATTTTACGATAGAGCGAGCAGGGTAGTTGTATGTGCGTGCGAATGTTTTTTTTTTAATCTAGTATTGACTTAATTGCAATATGGAATAAAATATAAATATTTTAAAGATGTATTATATAATATATATTTTGTATTTTGTCGTATAGTTATTTACAAACACCAAACATAATAAATAAAATGTAACAAATTGTTTAGACATAAAATAATTCCCATCTCGCTTTATATTTGAGTTTTTAAATTCACCATTTCATGTTAATAATACACCATCTTTATTTGTTTTGGCATATTTCGTATTAGGCAAATGCTTTTCTATATATTTTGTTACTCTACATGACAGATTTATAAAGAATTTATTTTCATACTCTTTGGTATATGTTTTTTCTCCCTCTTTGTGTGTAGCAAGTTTTTTTTGAAAAGTAAATTAAAAAAGCGAGGACAATAAAGTGGGTTAAAAGAAGACGATCGATAGAACTGTTTATAGGTGCTTAATGTTAAAAGTTTTAGCGTGTAAATATGTCTGCAAAGCGAAAAGCTCTGAATGTTGACAATGAGGCCCAGAACAAACAGCAAAAAGTTGATGATATTGAAGAGAAGACCGTTGAAAACGAGGATGATGGTGAAAATTCAGTAGCATCCTCTGCTAAAAATGCTAACGGTAGCCAGGACGAGTTGACAGAGGCCGAAGAAAATGCTAATGAGGAAACGGTGAGTAAATACGAAATATTTCGCCAGATTTCATTTGGTGTAATTTTCTTTTTTATTTCATATTTTCAATAATATAATGTATTTTGGCAATGGTTCAGTTTCGCATCACAAATACGTAACTGCTTACTTAATTTTAATATTTTACATTAAAATACAATTGCATACGTATCACGAAACAATAACGGTCTTATTAAAAGTGCGAATATTTGAGATATATCTGTGATGCGGGTTTTGTAAATTTTCTTTAACTTTCATTATTGTTTCCTTTTATTTTTACTTTTGTGAAAAATTGAATTACTGAACATAGGTTTTCATGTGACTGGGACTTGAAGATATATAAAATTAAATTGCTTATTTGGATTGACAGTGATTTTTGAATGAAAATGTGTAGTTATAGTATTCAAAGTCCTGAAATAATTAGCTGACAGTGTGCAGTGCTTACTGTCTGTAAATGGTAATATGGCAATTTATTTTGCTAATATTTATTGGCATTATTATGATCTAAACATGGTTAGTGTAAGGGCACCATTTTAAAGAAAATATATCAATATCCAAAAAATGATTGGTAATACTTTGACAGAGTGGCTTTTTAGAATGACAAATGTTTGTGAAAAAAATAAATTTTTATATCTTACATTACAATACCTGTGTTTCTACGGTGCTGCCACAATTTATTGTTTACCCGTGAAAAATTAAATATGTGTTTTTCATATAATTCAGACATTCCTGAATTAACCTTAAAAAGGAAGATTCCATAATTCCTACTGGTTTGTGAAAAAATAACAGTTTACAGCTTACATTAGAATACCTTTTTATCCACTCAATCGCTGTCTTGCATTATTTACCAGTGTGGGTTTTTTAAAAAATTTTGTTTAGAGAATTTTAGTCAATGTAGGTGGAGTTGTAGTAATGAAATTTGTAAATAATAATTGTATTGCATTTGGAAGGAATTTTTAATGCTTATAATTCTGGTTTGTTTTATGAGAATAAATGATAGTATTACGAAATGTCTGTTTTTTTACATTGCATTTTAAGTATGTACTATTTTTAGTCACCTAACGGACGAGTCAAATGGGAGGCAAAAATTTGAATAGAATTGTTAACGTTCTTTTTCTTTGAGGAATACGTTCTGTGCACTGAATTGGCTGACACATTGAATTTGGCAGTCTTTCCAAGGAATTATTTTATTACAGCCATCATATATTTTGTGTTTCATACGGCTGGTGTTTCATGTTTCCAGTTTATCCCTGGATTTTGAAGGCTTGATCCTGGTGGCATGATCCTGTTGGCTTGTTCCTGTGATACATGATGCTTGCTGTTTTAGTTAAGTATGTCAAAAAATCATGATGGCATGGTCCTGTTGGCTTGATCCTGTGGTATATGATGCTTACTGTTTTAGTTCAGTTTGTCGGAAGAATCTGCACATGACAGAATTAAGAATTATGATTGTAGGTTAAAAAAAGTCCTTTTTATTGAACTTATGATCATAATTCATTATATGACAGTATTTATTTTATGTATAGGGGTCATTCCATACCAAATTAGCACAGTTATAATTTAAATTTCACCTGATCCTCTTAGATTTCAATGATTTTTGGTTTATAGCTTAGGTACATGAAGTAAATTAATTAATTTTATTATATTTTTGAGTGTGTGGATTTTTTAAAAATAATTTACAAAAAATACAAAAAACAAATTTTGCATGTTTCTGATCTACAAAAATATTTGTCATTCTGTAACAGTTAATGTTAGAAAGCTCAAATTGGTCCTATTTTAAAGGGTTTTCATATGACATACAATTTGATTGGGGTTGTTTCTTTAGAAAATACCAAAAAAATATGAATGAAAACTCTAAAATTGGTTTTCACAAAAAGTGACAATTTAAAAAAAAATTTAATTAAAAAAAATTGGTTGTACTATTCTTATTTTATGAAATAAAAATCATTTTGGGATCATAATGGGTTCGTGAGATAGGCATAAATCTGTAGTATACACTAACAGCAGGTATTAAATAGCAAAAATGTTTGCTGCTAACCAATTCTAACAGGTAGCACTAACATTACTGATAAAAGTAGGCGAACCTGAGTTTCAATATTGAAGTGCCTTCATTGTGCCTTGAATCATTGAAAAATCTGAGTGGCTTTCTGTGCTTCGTTGTCAGAAAATTTGTATGTTTGGCTGGTTGTAGTGACTGGGTGAACCTTGCACAGAATGTCTGCTGATGAAATCCAGAGAATGTCAGACGCTGTGGAATAAGAGAACGATGGAGATGGTCCTGCAGGGTGTTAAAATGTCAGTTTGACTCCATCTGCCTTTTCGTCTTTTGTCAAAACATAAGCCAGCCACCATCTGTCGCTGTAAACTGCTACTGTGTAACCAGATATCTCACTTAGAACCAGTATGTCTTTAGATGCCATAGAATACTCAATGCAGGTTTCAGCAAAAGAAAAAGATTTTGCTAAAACTTTCATTTTACCCTTTATTGGTATAAAAACATTTAGTTTCGTGGTACCAGGAATGGTACTTGAAGAGCTTAACATATTTGTCAAGAATTCTTCTGTTGCAGTGTACTGTTCTTATGTAGCAAAGGAAAAGTATATACCCAAAATGTTTTCTTTTGCCTAATCAAAGAGTCTTCTTGGGGTCATTATCTGGTCTTCCCATGGCTTTTGAAGACTTGGACGTGCTTCCAATCTCTTAACGGTGCCTCCAATACCATCACATGGTCCTTTCCCATGTGCTGATGCTGAAAAATGCCATTCTGCATCAATAAGAAAGTCTTTCGTGTGGTGGCACAAGTTTAGAGAGTTCTTCTTGTTTTTATACTATGCACCATACCCATCTGAAAAATAGAATATATTTGTGCGAGTTCTCTTTAATGTCTGCTTTGGAAAGTTTAAAAGTTTCTTCTTAAACAGATAGGCAGCAACAGTGTTATGTTCCAGTCAGAAATCACAACAAAGCTCAGGTTTTTGATTTTCCCTTCAAAGTCCTTGTAATACACCACAAATGGATGCACAATTTATTGGTCATTAGTCCATTTATATCCCTGGGCTTCGTCCTGAACCACAAATGAATAATTCTCTGAGAAGTCCACAGCCAACTCTTGAAAGTGACAAATTCTTTTATGTAATTCATGAATCAATTTTGTTGCTTTGCAATGAAATAATGCATAGCAAAACTGAGTGAGACTTAATCATAAAATGAATTGACAAAGTCTGAGACAGTTTTCTGTGTTGTTTCTAAGTTGCACTTATCTACAGAAATCCTCTGACAATAAGTTACAGTTTCAATTATGTTCTCTTCAAATGTTTTTTTTCCAGTTGCTGTTTGAGAACTGCAGTTCCAAGGCAGCATGCATAGTCACCCAAATAACAGTCAATAGTTCCTGGGCTGTACATCACTTTTGCTAGACAGTGCTTGAAGGATTTTATTTACCCATTTGTAAATTAAGGTAATCTGGAGTTTTCAATCATCGGTGTTAGGTACTGATGAGTGTACACACACATACAGAATGTGCACTACTCTGACCAGCTATGATGCAGTTTTTTGGCCGTAACTCAGCAAATTTTTAAAATCCAACTTTAAGGACGGAAATTTTTCTTTGAATAGGCAGTACGCCTCCTGTAGATTATAAAGTATCAGGCATCTAGGCACGTGAATCTTTTGTCCATTACAACCTTTCAATGAAACACAGTTTTTCATTCCAGACATAGCCCTGCTGACTTCATCCCTTTCATAAAAACACCTTACTATTTTTATTGACTCATTTGAGAGGCTTTTGCCAGGCCTTTAATTTGGAGTTAATAAAATTACCTTTTCTTTTAGAAGCTGTTTGGCTTGGCAAACCATGTAACGTGAAGCTTTAAACTCCCTCATTGTTCTACATACACTCCAAGTTTCCATGGGCAAAAGATTTAGTATCATAAGCATTTTATTTCTACTAGTGCAACTTTGGAACAAGTTTTTAGGTTTCCTAAAATTATATCATCTCCAAATTCAGTATCATGGTTGGAATCTCCTGTACTCAATAATATTTTCCTCACCTTTTCTGTTGAATATTTTGTGTATCCCACTTTAATCCTGTCAACAGGAGATTCTCAGAGATTCTCCTATTTCTTGAAGAGAACTGTTGAGAGCTTTCAAAACTTGTGAAGGAAAGAACACATCCGGATCTGTTGCAGAGTTTGAAAACACGGCCTGGTTGGTCCTTGATCTAAATTGTCAAAAACTTAATTAACGTTTTTCATTTTACCTATTTATTTTCTGCAAGTGTCACAAACTTTTGCAATTCTGGATAAAGCATACACATCACCAGTTTCCATTTTAGGCTTAAAGTCTTTTAAATATAACAGTCAAGAAAAATGCTAGTAAAATTCCTATACACAAGTTACCTTCATAGGTAACAGGGTCTATAATCAATTATATTAAAGTACCTGGAACTTTTTCATTAGAACAAGCCAACTGTTAGCCTCACATTAGCACCAAACTGTACCCTTCCAAATTATACTCTTTCAACATTAACCACTTTAAGAAACTGATCACTTGGGACAAATGCTAGCAGCAGACTAAGCCACATTCAGAATTTTAGTGGAGGTGATGACACACATATCTGTGCTTGTTATCTAGGGAGGGGCTTTCTAGATGGAGTGACTCATATTACCACCGATATACCTTCCAAAGTAAAATGATTCTGTTAGGAAATATAATTTACCATATCTGTCTAACTTCCCTTGAAGTTGAGGAATTTATACTATCTGCATCCAGTCAGCTCAGTTAAACTACTCTCTCTGCCTACAGATTGCATTACTTATGTCACTTTTGACTGGTGTTATTTAGTTCATCATACTTCACATACCTAATGGTTAAGTAATCACTTCTCTTGTGCTTTTTTTTTGCTTCCAATTTAAAAACACAATGCAGTCAGACATAAAACTGCTCTAAAGATATGGTGATGTATGTTTGACACATATGATACATAACATTGATAAACACTGGCAAATATGTCAAACACGCTTAGATGATGCATGTATTATTTTTCTCTTTTTTTATTGCCAAAATCTGTGAGAGAGCCATGAAAGAGACTATACATAGTCTCAGGTTAGCCTACTACCATTATTTATGTAAATTCTGCCTGTTAGAACTGGTTAGCAGCCTAATTAAAAGTTAAAGTTAAAATTTTTATATATGTCTTTGTATGTGAGTACTTAAAACATCAATATTCATACATTAGAGTGGTTAAAAATTGGTACTTTTAAATGCCTGTTTTTAACGTATACCATAAATTTATGCCTTATATTTCATGACCCATTATGATCCCAAAATTATATTTACTACATAAAATAATAAGATAACCAATTTTTGGGAATTTAAAAAAAAAATTAATATTGTCACTTTTTCAGAAAATTAAAATTTGGAGCTTTTAATCATTTTTTTTTGATAATTTTTAATGAAGCAACCCCTATCAAGTTGTATGTCATATGAAAATCTATTAAAAAAGCTTTAAACTGGGAACAATTTGAGCTTTCTAACATCAACCGTTACCAAATGAAAAATATTTTTGTAGATCAGTAACATGCAAAATTTGTGTTATTTTGTAAATTAATTTTAAATAATACTCAAAAAATCAGACAAAAAATTAATTCTTTATTTACTTAATGTACATAAGCTGTAAACCAGAAATCATTGAACTCTAAGAGGGTCAGGTAGAATGTGTGTGCTGATTTGACGTGGAATCACCTACAGGATCTTCTGACGTACTGAATTAAAACAGCAAGCATCATGTACCACAGGATCAAGCCAACAGGATCTTTTGACGTACTGAACTAAAACAGTAAGCATCATGTACCACAGGATCAAGCCAACAGGATCATGCTATCAGGATCAAACCTGGAGGATCCAGGGATAAACTTCAATATATATGAAACAAAAGAATTAGCATATTTATTTATTCTCCATAGTTGCCTATCATTGTGCTAAACAGAGAGATACACAATCGCAGGTAAACAATGAATGACGGCGGAAGTGTAAAAACACAGGTATTGTAATGTAAGCTGTAAAATTTTGGCTCTTCCCCCCACAAACAGTAGGAATTTAGAAACCACATTTTCAGGGTAAATTTAGTGATGTCTCTAGTACTTGAAAAACATATTTTACTTTTCATTCCATGAAGCCGTTACGTCTGATGCTGGTATAGCAAGGTAAGCTACAAACTTATTTTTCACCAACTATTACAAATTAAGAAACCATCCCTTCAGGGTAAATTCTGTGAAGTGTGTGAAAACCATGTTTTTCAATTTTTTTTTTTGTTTTAAAAAGTTGCTATGTCTAAGTATTACCTAAGGGTTTATTGAGTTTCCTGTTTTATTTCTAATCATTCTGTGGAGGGCAGTGTTATAGTTAAAGAAATTCACAATTAACTATTTTAATGGTCTCCTGTGCAGTAATACAGCTGCCGTCATGCTTGAGTCCTGGTAAACGTTGACCAGCCACATGTGATAAAAAAGGTATTTTTTTTTTTAGGGTTGGTGTAATATTATTTTAAATATTATATGTAATTTTAATATAGTGATGTAAATTTATGTTGTGCTTTAATAGTGTAGCTAAGACTTGTTTCTTATGAGAGATTGCCATGATTGTTCTAGCCACCCTACTGTTTTCTTGGTACTAGCTGCAATTTGATCCTGAGGTTCTCCAGATATCCTTAGAAGCATATTGTAGCCGAGACTGTTTTCAAAAAACAGGGACCTAAATGTCAGTACGTTATGGCCAGGCTAAGACTGTTTCCACTCTAATATTTGTTTTTAATTTCAAGTGATCATTAAGCAGTCTTTACTTGAAATGGGAAACCAATTTGGGTGGAAAACAGAATTGGCTCTGTCGTAACGTACTGATAATAAAAACCCTGTCTTTTAGGAAGTACATAGTCTAAGCTACGCTATATTCCTAAGGATCTCTGGTGAGCCGCGGGATCAAGTTGCAGCTATTATCAAGAAAACAGTAGGGCAGCGACAATAGAATCAGTTTCAATCTCTTATGGAAAACTGTCTTGGCTATGTATTAAAGCACAACATAAATTACATTGTCAAAAAATTATATTTATATATAATGTTACGAACGCGAGAGACCAGACAGCGATGCTACGTTCGGAGTTGGTTGGCGGCCATCCATTAACGTAAAACATGCCACGCGTGCCTGGCCAAATTACAAGGGTCGTCGCTACCACCCCTCCTCTCCGCTCCTGCACTACACCCTGCCTCGGCACCGGACAGCCTTTGGGAATTCCGCGGGCGTTCGCGCGAGCTGCCGATGCCCTTCTCGCCGCTTCGGTCGGCGCGGGATGACGCAACTGGCCCCCCAGCCGCGCTCGTCACTTCTATAAGAGCGCCAGGGTCTATATAAGCGTGGATGTTGGCATCCGCGAAAGTTGCTGGGCGATTTGGAGTGAGCTCCTCGGCGAGGGTAGTTTTTTGGGTGGCGAGAGTGTCGCGGATGCGGCGAGAGTCCCGAGCGAAGTTCCGAGCAAAGCGTCGAGCGAATTCTCAGCAAAGGGAAGTGCAACTGCGGCGAAGGAGTACGACGAGAGTTCGGCGACGGAGGTCCATGAGGAGTGCAGCGGCGAGAGTTGCGCGAGGGTTGCGGCCCAGCGAGGTGTGCGGTGTGTAAGGACTCGATACTGAGTGCGAGTAATTGATTAGTAGGCACTTTAAGTAAGATTATGTATTAGTGTTGTAAACATTAGCAGTCAATAAAACTGTGCAATAAAAAAAATAATTGGGCTACCCCTATACGAACCCAGTTCTTCCCACTTAAAAATTATTAAAATCATAACAATATATAGTAACAATGTATAGTTAATTACAAAAATTTTACACCAACCCTTAACACGAAAATACCATCTTTCACATGTGGCTGGAAAAGTAGTATTATTATTCAGCATTTACCAGGACTAGAAAATGGTGGTATCCGCATTCCACAGTTGAATGTTGAAACGGTTAATAATTATGAAGTTCTTGAAATATCACAATGTGCCTCCACAGAATGATTAGAAATAAAACAATAAACTGAATAAATATATTTTTGGGTGTTTAATAATTTTTATTCATAGTGGTGCCCCTACTGGAAACAATTACCCATTGCACTAACACAAGCTAGGCTTACATAATCTCGCTCTCATGAGCTGAATTTCCTATTTTTTCTATTTGTGGCAACCGACACCAACAGAGTCGAAAAAATATCAGGTGCATTTATTTCTATTTTGTATGAGACAATCACTTGTGTCAGCGAGCAAGTGGTTGACTCTGGTCGGCTGGCTCGTCTGTTGAATTTTAATAGTTACTGAAAAATTTGTACTGAAATTTTATTATAATACCAAACAGTTTAGAATATAAATATGTCTCTTAATAAAAATAGAGGTCTATTATAGACAATGTTGGAAAAGTATTAAACTAAAATATATGAGTATTTCGCATAGCAGGTGGTTTTAATAATAAAAAGTATAATTTTTAATACTTTAATATTTTAAAACATTCTATAATTTTTGCATCTGTTTACATTAATATTGTACATAAAGTTTGCTCATAGTAAGTCAATCTGAGATGATTGTTATTAACCACTATCTTAGTCAGTTCTTTCTGAAGGTTTCAGTGATCGTCATTGGGTGTTCCAAACACTGTGGTGTAACAGCAAAAATGGTCATTCCATAATAGAACAGTTCATGAAATGAGATTATGCCTGTATCTGGTCAAAAGGTAACTGCAGATCGGTAGGGCAGAGCATTGCTGGCAGTATTGGTAAAGTTTTTTCCGTTGATTTGCTGGTCAGCAGCAAATCATCACTGCTTGCTGATGGTCACTTAGAGTGATGCAAACTGAAGAAATTTGCTCAAGCACAATCACAAATGGGAACATGACATTAACTTTTAATTAGATTATTTTTTTTATAATGCTGTAATATTAAAATTCTCAAATATGAACACAAAAAATAACAGTAAAAGTTGCATCTTGCTGTTTTAATATAGTACTCCGAAATATCCTGGACACATCAAAAACTTGTGAATTAACAATAATTATGATTTTAAGTTGAATACTAAAGAAAAAATTTACACAATTCTGATATCTGTTTGTTTTTGGGTTTTTTTGCCATGATTTTTCAGTGGACTGAATTGAAACAGTGAGAATCACGTGCTACAGGATGAATGTGTACAGGATCATGCCATCAGGATCAAGGGTTTAACGTGGATGCATGATGCGGAACAATCACAAAAAATAACATACACTTGAAATATGTACATAAGTAACTAATAATCACATGCTGACAAGCTGCGTATGATAAGAGGCCACCTTTGGCGGGGCAGTGTAACAAGTCTCAGCAGTGCCTTTGCATCATGGGAGGCAGTATGGCTCTGCATGGTGGCGTCGGCTTGTTGTGCCAGGGTATCAGGGTTCTGTGTGCAGTGCCACCCATCTGGTCAGATAAGCTGTCTGGTCACGAGCTGTGCCCTCAGATTTAATGTTTGTCGCTGCATGCTCCATAGCTCTTGATCCCATTGAATATCCCACTCTATGAGTGTTTCACAATGAAAAGTTTATAAAATTATAAGAAACATTATTTTTTTTATTTATAAAATACGTTACATTTTTTAATAGTTACATAAAAAATTATTTTGGATTTAACAAAAAAGTGCTTTTGTAAAACATAATCAAGTGCAATTCAAAATGAATGTCATGGAATTTTCTTTAAAATAAGGGAACAGCAGAGACTCAAGGCTTGTAGAACTTGAATGATTACAGATGGAAAATGTTTACAGAATTTAAAAAATGATATCTAAACTCAATAGGATAACAATATTCTAAAAAAAATATTTTCATTTACATCATTGGTGAATGATCTCTGAAAGTTCAATTGAAACCTGAAATGGTCGTCTACAGCGAACGGTTTTTAATCTAGCTTTTTATGGTTCGGCGCATTCTGTATCAATGGATTATGGATTTTGGCTGCCAGATGGTGCTGCTGTGCTACCGGCATTTTTGTTTGGTCCGAGTATTGATACTGGAATAGTGTGTCATGTTCTATGTCAGTTAACATTTTAAATTTTTTATTCCTGTTAAAACAATATTGGTGTTCAGTTTGGCCGTGCCCCAAATGTGCTGTAGTTAGTGATGCAGGAGGCGAGAACAGGGTGTTTGGCTGCGCAGGTGGCCAAGTCGGACGACTGTGGCCTGATGCTGATCAGCGGAGGCACCAACTGGGACCTGATCGGCCGCAAGGCCCCCCCGAAAGGGGTGAAGGGCGGCACGGGCAGGAACCTCTGGTCGCCGCACCGCCTGGGGTCGCTGAACGGGGTGCGCGTGCGACTGGTGGCCTCTGGCTGCACGAGCTCGCACAGCATCGTCATCACGGAGGCCGGCAAGGCCATGAGCTTCGGTAGGAGCCTCGTTCTCCTCCCATGATTACTCATTTCATCTGTGAGCCACCAACCCGCGGTTTCGCTTGCGCGATTTCAGGGTATTGCTGGTATCTTACCATTTTAAGAAAGCATGTGATTAATTACAAACATTTTTACTTTAGAAATAGACACACAAAATTGTCAGGTGCATAATTTAATTTATAACAAAACAGTTTAAGAAAGACATTTTTTTAAAGTGGTTATTCGTATGCTTTTTTTTTGTATGCATTAAATACCTATCTGATTTTATAACATGCTTATGCCCGCAACTTCGTCTGCATGGACTTAAGGATTGGACCCAGAGAGGAATGAATATAGAAGGGAAACTAATTATTATATAAAAAAATAGTTAAGAATGATTTGTAATGCATTTTTGCACATCATTGACATGGTAGAGTTGCAGAGTTTATATTGTTTCTCACTCTTAATTAAATGCAATTTATTTCTGTAGGCACCATTGCATGAATTATTATATTCCACCTGTATGTTTAAGTTTTGGGCACTTAGTACTCTGGAACAACCGACATAGAGCTCATCATGCAAGAAGCATGGAGTGCTCAAATGAATCCTGCCAATTTCAGTGTTTGGCAGTGGGACTTATTGTCATTGCAAATGCTAACTTTAGCAGGAATGGCAGCCTCTTAAATTGTAATGGTAAATTATTGGGATGTGGGTAATCAACACACACTCTCCTTTAGATACTCTAGTGTGTTTCTCACGAGCTATGTAATGTACAACCATTGCCCAATCTTGGTGTATCAAGGTTATGCAGCAGCAAAAACGGGATGCCAACTTTCAGTTTGTGGGAAGGCAGGTAACTCTTAGACAAGACGTGACGGACACACCAAACAAAAGCACGTTTTATATTCAAGGCAACGCCATCTATTGAGGAAATTCAAAAATAAACTGTTATTAGAGCTGTTAGTTAGCTAGGCCGCCGCGAGCTCCACTAAGTGGACGAGTCTTGCCAAAGAGAAGGATAAGAAGTTGCCAGACCTTACTATATGACCACGTGAAAGACATAGAGAAACGCTGGCTGTTTGTATTGCACTTGATTCAGCCATTTTGGCATGAAGAGGTAATTTACAAAATTATGCTCTAGATCTATTCCACAGGAACCGTGAATTTTTCAGGAATAAAAAGTTGTCACTCTCAGACCCATAAACTATCCCTATGCAAAAAAATCATGTCGATCCAATGCTCCGTTGCTGCGTGACAGAAGGAAGAATCAACAAACATACTTTCTCATTCATAATATTAGTAGGGATTTAAAAAATTTCAATGGAGAAATTAGTTTCCTCTTTGGAACATGTTTATTTTGCCAGACACAACAAGTTGGCAACAGTTGTTGGTTTAGCTCATAGCTGGTTTAGTATTTATATTTGTTGAAAACCTTGCTCATTATGAAAAGTTTTTGATGTGAGTAAATTTTAATTTTAAGTTATAGAATTTTGGTATGTTTAAGTAGCCGTTTGGTGTTTTAATAATAGTTTTCATTGCAGTCTTAAGGGAAGCCATACAAATTCTATGATCTTACTCATTGATTTCCGTGTTGAAGCTTACATCAAAATAAACCTATTAAATTTACTATCTAAGAATACCAATTTGATACTGCCAAATATATTGAGGCATAAACCTTAATAACAGCTTTGGTTCATTTGTGCTTGGCCTCGGATCTCTGTGTTGAATTTGTCTATGTTTGGTATTCTGTGCATGTGTACTAACTAACATTATTTTCCAGAGTGAAGTCTGTTTACTTAGAAAAAGGTTTTGCAAAAATAAAAGAATTCAAAAATAAATATTGTAGATATATATATTTTTTTACTTTATCACACATTAAACATGGTCGCAATTCTGCGACATTTACATTTAAAAAAAAATGTGCTGCTCAAACTTCTCACACACATTGGTTCCTCACTTGCGCACTGTATTTACTTACAGTTCGTTGACAAAAATCCAGCGTGGTGCAAATGGCAGAAAGACCACTTTCTGCTCAGCGTGGCATCAGATTTACTAGAAGGTGCCTGTGGTCAGAATTCCAATTATCTGTTATAAATAAGGTTAAAAACCGTGTGGCATGGACCACAGGTGTGAAATTCCTCACTTCACAATATTAATATATTAATTTGGAGAGTTGCCACTCATCACACCTACTTTCGCAGTTGCCCAAGTACGTACAAACTAACATAGCAACCTACGCCTACAGCTTCTTGTTCACTGGGACAAAGAACTCCACTCGTGATGCCATCAACAACCAATAACAGATCAGCTTACATTTTGGACTAATGATAAAACACTTTTCAGACGTGAAAATGGACCATGATCCTTTGTTTCACTCACAAGATGCATTATGTGATCTAATTTCCCACATACCAAATACCTACATCTGTCTGTCTCTCATGTTTATACATATTGCAAAAGTATTGCATTAGTAATTCTTAAAACAAATAACAGTGGCAAAAATAGTTTGAAAGCACATAAAAACTTTATTGAGTAATCAAATTCTTCAAAAGACAATTTCATAGTAAAGTAAACCAACCTTGGCTTCTGGGTTGTAGCCGCGTCCAAGGCGAATATATCACCGATGTTTCGGTCGACTACACTCGCCATCATCTGCCTACAGTAGGTAACTCTACCCTGATGATGGCGACTGCAATGTCGACCGAAACGTCGGTGACATTTGCCTTGGACGCGGCTACAATCCAGAAGCCAAGCTACTTCAAATATACCCTAGGTTCATATAACATGTTGCAAATGCACTAATACCTCTTAAAAGAACAAACAGGTGTTCTTTACATGTTGATAGAAATTCTAACCAATTATTATTTCTGATTGTAAAATATTATAAATCTTTAATATCTTATTTAGGACGTGGAGAGGGTAAGTAACCTGGGTTGTTGCAAACACAACAGAAATATTAGCCTACTCTTGTTTTCATTGTAAGATTTATTCATTCATTGGGCCTTTGAAAATTAGTAGATGTTATGAGTAGTTTTTTTTTTTGGTTAAGATTTACTGAATTGTTTTTTATTAGATTTACTATAACTTTTTGCGATAATTAGTTGTTAAAGTGATGTAATTGTAGAATTTGTATTGATCAGAAAGAAAATAAATTGTGTATGCTTCTATGTGTGTACATATAGCTGTGTGCAGGAGCGTACATACAGTTTCATTTTGGGTAGGGGGTGTTGGATAAAACTATGTTGCATGTTGTTTTCTTTCAGTCATTTCCTTTTCTTGGTTCAAATGGTAGATTGTTTATGATTTCCAGTGCTGTATTACCCATTCCCCCCTCCCCCCCCCTTCTATGTATGCCTCTTGCTTTGTGTATGATTGTATGCATATGTGTGTTGTATGTCTATTTTATGGTTCAAGTGAAGTGACCATGAAGACACCCATGTGCACACCAGCTTCATTTCACTGTAACTGAACAAACTGTTAAACATAATACTGTCATATTAATCTGTTATTTTGTCAATGTTTGTAGACTTTACATCATCAGGATGTCTTTCAAGGCAATTAGTTTTGTTCATACAATTAAGTTGTGATGGCTATCAGATTCATGCTGTATCATCTGTGGCAAGGTATCGAAAACCTATGAGCTTTTATTTGGTAGAAAGCTATGTAATTCCTATGTATTTTGGTTCAAGCTTTGTGAAATAATGAAAATGTTAAGAAACAATGATACATTTGTAATACCTATTTTGGTAAAAGTGTAGAGTCACAACTTTTGGGAAATAAGTCGAATAGTAACTAAGTTGAAGGTTGGTTAAGTTTGGTTTTATGTTAGTACGTAAAATCTTTGTTAAAATTGAAGGTGTTATGTTACATTTTTTGAAAAATTGCACTAAGTCCAGGGATGAAGATGTTATGATGCCTTCTATGTAATGGTAAAGACACCTTCCCTCCAACTTCAAAAATAACATGATAAAGGTGCTATGTACACATAAGCAAGTAGCAAACAAATTACTTTCGGAGCCTTTTTCTCAAAACAATAGTTTTTTTAACATAACACCTTCATCCACTTGCCCCTTCAATTGAAATTTACGTTTCATTAATGTAGCCGACATAACCTAACCTACCTCTGACTTAAGTTACTTATCGTCATAATTTTTTGTGAAGACATGTATTTGAGGTGAGGGTGTCTCCGTGAATGGTTATCGTTGTTCCAGGTCGCAACGAGAAGGGCCAGCTGGGGCACGGAGACACCAAGCGACGCGACGTCCCGACCTTGATCGAAGCTCTGAAGGAACACAACATCATGAGTGCTGCGTGTGGTCGGAACCACACCCTCATTCTCACTGGTGAGGTGCCCGATTCTCGGGACCGTGGTTGAGTTTTCTTTTGCTGTGCTTCATTCCCGATGGCTGCTTTTCCGACAACACGCTGTAAAATGTTTGCAGATGTTGCATTGCATTGGGAGCAGTTCTTCGTACTGGTACAAACGTTCTTTGATTGACTTGTGGCCGTGCTAAGTTTTTAAGATAATCACAGGCTAAAGTTTTTTTTGTATGGGGGGAAAAATAAAAACTAATGTTTGAAAAATAATCTTACAAATAAACCCTTTGAATTTTTACATATTAGTTCTTTACTTTGTTGTGTGTTGAGCCATCAGCACTGAGGGCTGATCGCGCATTGCCGGTGATTTCGAGATGTTAACTATGGGCGCCACCACGTGGAAGGGCACGTGGACCCGGCGGAGTCTCTCACTCAGGGCGTGACGTAGCCCAAGTGGGGACGAGTTACCAGCCCTTTCTATCCTAGCTACCCAGACCTGGCCCGCTCTAGGCGTCGGGCACGCCACACTCCTAGACTCACTCACCACGTGATTAAATAAGTACTCACTTTATATTTATTCTCCAGATTTAATTTCACTAACACGTCTCTCTACACGCCCGTTACACGTTACACATTACACGGTTAAAAAAGCCTGAGGCACGAATCGGTTTAGGTGAAGGCATGGTCCACACACGTGGCCATGCTGCAAAGTTTACTTATTACACGGTGATGAAAGAAACTCGACTGAGACAATTAATTAATTAAACAGTCCGCTGACCGAGAGCTGCCCCGAGGATGACGAGCGAAAGAGATTCAGAAATACTTAACGAGACAGAATTACTTGGTCAGTGCAGAACAAAGGTTGAAGTCCCCGGGGTGCTGGCGCGTCTGCTCTCGGTCAGTGATGAAGATCGACTGGGCTGAGCTCATCGCTCGCAGGTGGCAACATGGCGCCCTTCGCGCCAACACAATTACCGTTACTGTATTCTACGACTCCGTGCCCCGGCGAAAGTTGAGTAAATTACAGATAAACATTAAAAATATATAAAAATTAGTGACAATGGAAAGTTTGTTACTATTTACTTATTTAATGATAATTCATATAAAAGCATTCCTATCCTCGTCCAAGTCCGTGCCTGTTCGGGTCCGCCCGGGCAACGTCTATAGTTATTTAAGGTAACTTATTTAAATTAAAGAAACACAAGTAAACTACACAGCACTGGGGCGAAGATGGATGAAAACAACAAAAAGGCTTACAATTAATATTAACATAGCAATTTTAGGGATCGCCGCACTGCTTCTAAGCGCCCTCTTGTGGTAGTTCGTGGCGCGCAATTCAAACACACGACTACGTACATGGCGGTACAAATGCCGGGGAAGGGGAGAGGAATGTTGAGGAAACGGAGACTGACTAGGCTCATGGGGCGTAGCCCCGGCTGACGTCAATTGCCCCCCCCTCGAATAGCCGGTCATGTCGACGTTTCCGCTGGGTCGCCTGTGGGCGTGGTCGCCCCCTTATCAACAACAGCTGTGCTTCCTCGCGATCCCTCGGGGTCGTAGCGTGTATCGCGGAGCCGGAACTGGGTCTTGTGACGCCCGGTCTCCCCTCTCTTCCCGCGGTGTTTCGTCTTCCTGCGGTTCGGTTACTGTCACCCTGAACGTGGAGTCTGCCAACGAGTAATGCAGCGGCCATAATGGCTCGTCCGGCGAACCCGGCCTACTCTCTACTTCCTCCGGCCACCTTATCAGTGGTTGGGATGTCGACTGGCCCTCCGTCACTCCGGGCGTGTCCCTGAGAAATCCCCTGAAAGGCGAGACGTCACTCCCCGAGTCTTCGAACAGCCGCCTCGGCCGGACATCTGTGACTGCGAGGGGCGTCGCCTGTCCCGCCCCCAGGTCCGGGAAGCCTCTGAACCCGCCCCCGTCTGTTGGGGTGGACGTGACCAGCTGTGCGGCCGCCCTCCCGTCTGTCTCGTCCGCCGCCTCCGTCTCTCTCTGCCGCGTCCCTGCTCCGTCACGTCTCGTTCCCGTCTCTTCCGCCCCGCCCGCCGCCTCCGTCTCTTCCTGCCCCGTCTCCGCCTCGTCCGCCGCCTCCGTCTCTTCCTGCCGCGTCCCTGCTCCGTCACGTCTCGTTTCCGTCTCTTCCGCCCCGTCCGCCGCCTCCGTCTCTTCCTGCCCCGTCTCCGCCTCGTCCGCCGCCTCCGTCTCTTCCTGCCCCGTCTCCGCCTCGTCCGCCGCCTCCGTCTCTTCCTGTGCCAAGCGCACATCGTCCCGGTGATATTTCGCGGCCCGGCCTGAGGGTAACTTTATCACGACCGCCGTGGGCCCCGCCTTGACCACCGCCACCGGGCCAAACCACTTTGGCGCCAGGCCGGCGCAGAAGTTGCGTCGGCCGGAGGAGAGGGGGTGGAGCCTCGCGTAAACCAGCTGGCCTGGTTTCAGTTCAGGGGGCGGGCGGGTCGTCTCGGGTGTGCGTTGTGCTTGGTAAGCTGCCTGGTTACGTCGCGCCCTATCGTGCGTCTCGGCCAATCGCCTCAGGCGTCCTTCGGGGCTCTCTACGTCCGGGTCCGTTTGTTGTTGCCGCACGTGATATTCCCCGGGGAGGGTGAGGTTCCGCCCCTGGACCATGGTGGCTGGTGTTTCGCCGGTTGCCGCGTTCACCCGTCGCCGGATGCAGTACAGAACGTCCGGGATGTGCGTGTCCCATTGGGCGTGGTCATCCGCGAGCCTCAACCGCAGTTGAACCTTCACCTCTTGGTTGCGTCGTTCCGTGGGGTTCGCGCGGGGGTGGTACACGGGGGTGGTGTGTAGGATTACCCGCCATTTTCTCCCCAGCTGCGCCCACCGGCGCCCGACAAATTGGGTGGCATTGTCCGACAACAGGACCCGGGGGTACCCCCACCTAGGAAAAAACTCCGTTTCCAGGCTGCGTGCAATGGTGCCGGCGCGGATGTTCGCCAGGGGGTAGGCCTCCACCCAACGCGTGTAGCAGTCTGTCACCACCAACAAAAATCTTTTCCCTCGGGGCGTGCGGGGATATGGTCCCATTAGGTCTATGGCGACTGTATGGAATGGCTCGGTGGGCTGCCTGGGTACCTGCTGGGCTGTCCCGTCGGTGCGGCGCGCCTTGTGCCTCTGGCAATGTTTACATCTCCTCACGCAGTCCCGTACAAACTTGTTTACCCCTGGCCAGTAGAACTGTTCCCGCAGATCGCGTCGCGTCTGGTCTGCGCCGGGGTGTCCGGCTAGCCTGTTCACGTGATACATGTCAAACACCTCCCGGCGGGTGGCGGCTGGCGCGAACGTCCGCCATTGGCCAGCTGTCCCCTTAGGTCGCGCCTGCAGTGTCCCGTCCAATACACGGTAGCCTTCACATTCTCCGCTCCCGCAACGGCGCACGATCTCCTGTGTGTCTGTGTCCGTGAGTTGGGCCGCTCGCACGTAGGCGTCTAAGTCATCAAGCTCCGCGCCTGGCTGTAATGTCGGTGTGACGTTAAGGTTTAGGGCACACAGTGCGGCTTGGGTTGTCGGGGTGCGCGGGGTCCTGGGTATGCGCCCGCTGGGTGGTGGCAAAAGCTCCTCCCACTCCGCATCGTCACAGGCTGTGACGGTGACGTCCGGATCTCGCGACAGCTCGTCCGCTAGTTCGTTCTGTTTTCCCGGTACATGCTCGACTTCGAAATCTAAGGCCTGTAGAAGCATGGCCCAACGCGTCAGCTTCGAACGTCGCCCCTGCATCGTGGCCAGCCATTTGAGACATTGGCTGTCAGTTCTCAGTACGAATTTCTGCCCCTCCAGGTGTGGGCGGTAGCGTCTGAGGGCCCAAACTACGCCTAGACACTCACGCTCGTTCACGCTATACCGCTGCTCGACGTCGCCGAACTTGGCGCTTGCATATTCAATCACCCGAGGCTCGCCGTCGTCGCCGAGTTGTAACAGGATGGCCCCGATGCCCTTCTCGCTCGCGTCTGTTTGTACGATCAGGGGTCTGCCTGGGTCCAGCCGCGCGAGTAAGTGGCACTGTTGAAATCTGCGTTTTAGCTCGTCAAAAGCGTTCTGGGCTTCCACGGTCCACCTGAACGGACGTTTGGGTGACAGCTGTTCTGTCATCGGCGCCGCTACTACCGAGAACTCTGGGACGAAGGCTCGCAGCCAGTTAGCTAGCCCCAAGAACTTTTGCAGTTGCTTGCGCGTGCGTGGGGGCTCCTTGTTGATAATTACACTCAGCTGTTTTTCCGTGGGTCGGTTTCCGTCCGCGTTAACCACTAAGCCCAGGAAATCTAGTTCTGTGGTCCCCAGGTGGCATTTTTCGCGATTGCATGTCAGACCATGGCTCGCCAGGCGTTCCAAGACTAATGCTAAATGATGCGCATGTTCTTCCCACGTCTGAGACCAAACAATTATGTCGTCCAGATACGCGGCCGCAAACTTGCCCGAGTAGTTGTCTAAGACCCGTGTCATCATCCCTTGGAAGGTAGCGGGGGCGTCCTGTAGGCCGAATGGCATCGCGCAAAACTGAAATCTCCGCCCGTCTGGGGCTGTGAACGCCGTCTTGGGTCGGTCCGCCGGACGTATCGGCACCTGCCAATACCCAGATTTTAGGTCGAGGGAAGAAAATATCTTGGCGTTACCCAGGCCTGAAAGTGTGTCGGCTATGTTCAGCAGGGGGGGTGGGGCATTAATTGTCACTCTATTGATAGGTTTGAAATTGACACAGAAGCGTAGTTTCCCGTCTTTTTTTTCTGCCAACACGACCTGGAAATTATACGGACTTTCGCTAGGCTCAATTATCCCGTCATGCAACATGTCCTGAACCTGGTCTAGGATGGTCTGTTTACCAACGTGGCCGTAGCTACCGGGTGGGATAAACATTGGCTCGTGAGGATGGGTCGGGATGGCATGCTCAGCTATGGTGGTACGTTTCAGCGGGTCCGCGGACGCAAACACATTACACTGATGATCGAGGACCTGCTGGATGGTAGCACGAAACTCGGGGGGAACTCCGTGCTGGAACTCGTCGAGACTGACCTGGTTTACTGCTGGTGGAGTAGGCTTACCCAGCCCGTGGATGGTCCGCCGCCCCTGGGTGCCGACGTGGACGCAGCCGGCCCGGATGTCGATGGCTGCGTGCTGCTCGTAGAGCCAGGGTAGCCCCAGAATGACGTCATCACGTAACTGCTCCACCACCAGCGCCGTCGTGACGGACCGTTGGTCCCGCACGTCCACCTCCAGCGTCGCGACGCCCTGGGTGTAGCAGGCGTCCCCCGTGGTAGCCAGCTGGAGTTGGCCCGGGTGGTACTCGAAGTTGTCACGGCCAATCACGCGTGCCGCCACACAGTTGTGGCTGGCGGCGGTGTCAACAAGCGCGTGGACTGCGCGCCCGTTGACAACTACCGGAATGCGCAACAGGTCGGCCTCCGCCGCTCCCACTTGACCCAGGAGAGGCCCCGCCGCCGTAGGTCTGTTGTTGTTAGGTGAGGCGGGGGAGGTGGGCTGTCTTAGCGCGCCGCCCCCTGCCGTCCGTTTCCCGACGGCTGCTGCGCCGCGAAGTCAGGCCGGAACTTGTTCCTCACCGGGCAGTTCTCGTGCCAATGGAACGTGCCTGGTGGACACGTGTGGCACTGAGGTGGTGGGCTGCCGCCGGTAGTCCGTCTCCGCCATGCCAGCTGCGCGTGGCCGCTCGGTCCGGGTTCGTCGCGCCTAGCTTGGTCTCGGGTGGGCGCCGTGTAGGGCACCAGCGCCTTGGTGTCGGCGGGCGTCGTGTCTTCCTGCTTGGTGCTCAGGGTGGCGTGGATCCTGGTCGGTCTGACAGCTCGTAGGTCCTGCTCTAAGACGCGCGCCTGTTGGACGAACTCCTCTGCCGGACGCCGCGTCATCGGGCGTAAATACGGGCGAAATTCCGGGCGCATCAGCTCAACTACCCGCTCCAGCACTCCGGTAGGTTCTTCTCCGGGAAACAGCCGCTTGTACAGACGTATTTTTTTCATGATAAACGCCTCCGCCGCCTCCGTCGCGCCTTGCTCGAGACAATACAGCTCCGTCCGCACTCTCATCTCTGTCTTCACGTCCGCGAATCTGGCCTCGAACAATCTCGCGAACTCGGTCCACGGCATGTCATACTCCTGGACGATCTGCCACCACGTCTTGGCGTCGCCTTTGAGCGCGGTGCTCACCCTGTTCGCCCACTCACACTCCGGCACTCCGTAGCGATTCAGGCGTTCCCGACACGCGTGTACAAATCTCCGCGGATCGTCGCTGGTTCTGCCCGCAAATTCCGGTAGCTCCACGTGTCCTATGAGAGGTACCCTGCTCCGTGGTGTGTCGGCGGCGTCTCTCACCGGGCTGCGGCCTGACGGGCCCGCTATTCTCACGTGGTGGCACCACTGGCACGTGTACCACCCGTCTTGAAAGGAGATTATTTCGGACTTCGCGAAACACGCCGTGTGCTTGAACGCGCGACAGTTCCGGCACCAGCCTCCCTCCCGCGTCTTGCCCTCACACTCCGCATCCGTGCACTTCCCGTGTCCCGCCTCAAACTGATCCGCCCGTTCTGCCTGCTCGTGGTTCGGCTGCGCTTCATACTGTCCTACGCACACGCACGTGTCCGTCCACGAAGAAATCGCCGTCCCGCTCACCTGGCGCGGTCGCGCGCACATAACACAATATAAGCTATTCTTTTGAAACAACTCACTTGCCTTAATCGCGCCCGGATTTTTGTCAAGTCCGTGGTTGTCCGACATGGTCGTGTGGTGGTGAGGCCGGTCGATTGCCCCTCTTCCCTTCGCTACGCGACGCGACGCGGATGGCGGTACACACACACACTGACCAGGCCCGGCTGCTGTTGTCGCGAGGAATGCGGCCACCTGGCTGCTCGCAGCGAATTCCTGGAAGCGCGCGCCCGGCTGGTCACGTGGCCGGCGCGCCAGAGTCCCGCTATGCGCTCCGCGCGAACAATAGTTCCAGCGCGAACTTTAGTTCCGCGCGCTCCGCGTAACAACCGCCTATCTCACACGCTCGTACAGGTCTGGTTTTCGCGGAAGATGTAACTCGCCCCACGTTCTTGGGCGCCATTTGAGGGCTGATCGCGCATTGCCGGTGATTTCGAGATGTTAACTATGGGCGCCACCACGTGGAAGGGCACGTGGACCCGGCGGAGTCTCTCACTCAGGGCGTGACGTAGCCCAAGTGGGGACGAGTTACCAGCCCTTTCTATCCTAGCTACCCAGACCTGGCCCGCTCTAGGCGTCGGGCACGCCACACTCCTAGACTCACTCACCACGTGATTAAATAAGTACTCACTTTATATTTATTCTCCAGATTTAATTTCACTAACACGTCTCTCTACACGCCCGTTACACGTTACACATTACACGGTTAAAAAAGCCTGAGGCACGAATCGGTTTAGGTGAAGGCATGGTCCACACACGTGGCCATGCTGCAAAGTTTACTTATTACACGGTGATGAAAGAAACTCGACTGAGACAATTAATTAATTAAACAGTCCGCTGACCGAGAGCTGCCCCGAGGATGACGAGCGAAAGAGATTCAGAAATACTTAACGAGACAGAATTACTTGGTCAGTGCAGAACAAAGGTTGAAGTCCCCGGGGTGCTGGCGCGTCTGCTCTCGGTCAGTGATGAAGATCGACTGGGCTGAGCTCATCGCTCGCAGGTGGCAACATGGCGCCCTTCGCGCCAACACAATTACCGTTACTGTATTCTACGACTCCGTGCCCCGGCGAAAGTTGAGTAAATTACAGATAAACATTAAAAATATATAAAAATTAGTGACAATGGAAAGTTTGTTACTATTTACTTATTTAATGATAATTCATATAAAAGCATTCCTATCCTCGTCCAAGTCCGTGCCTGTTCGGGTCCGCCCGGGCAACGTCTATAGTTATTTAAGGTAACTTATTTAAATTAAAGAAACACAAGTAAACTACACAGCACTGGGGCGAAGATGGATGAAAACAACAAAAAGGCTTACAATTAATATTAACATAGCAATTTTAGGGATCGCCGCACTGCTTCTAAGCGCCCTCTTGTGGTAGTTCGTGGCGCGCAATTCAAACACACGACTACGTACATGGCGGTACAAATGCCGGGGAAGGGGAGAGGAATGTTGAGGAAACGGAGACTGACTAGGCTCATGGGGCGTAGCCCCGGCTGACGTCAGCACAAACAGTAGTTGTAAGTATGGCTAGGACTGTATCAGGATGTCTACAGGTAAAGAAAGTCACAAAAGTAAAAAAAGTAATTAAACTGGAGAACTGATCACTAAATTAATGAAAAAGTCACGAACTAAACAGTAACAGTGCTGGAAGTCATGAAACTTTAATTTCAATCTGCCTTTTGCTAACTTTCGTTTAGTTGTTTCACTCTTCACTTCAGTTTATATTCACACATGAAATATGAATAGTGGGAGACTGTCCACTTACCTATATTGTGCAGAAATTATCTCTGAAAAGGTTTTAGATTTCTAAGAAACAGTCAAACATTTCTAGAATTTTAGATCTGTTTCGTATTATGCTTCGTTTTGTTTATTATTAGGGTGATCAAAAAATATGAATTAATTTTTATAGCGGCAACTGCTGATACTACATCAAAATGAAGTAACTAGCTCAATATCCTGATCCGTTGAGATAGTCAGTGTGAGGTTTGAAAAAGCTGTGACTTTTCAGTCAGCTTCCAGAGCCGTGTCTATCACACATCACAGATTTCGAACATTGCTTTGATTTAAGTTGCAAAAAAGTGCCAAAGAAGCTCATGAAATGTTAAAATCAGTGTTTGGTGATAATGTAGTGGCTCTTTATAAGTGGTATGAACTATTTAAAAGCGTAAATGAATCGTTGAAGATGAGCAATGGTCAGGACAACCATCAACCTCAAAAAACAGAAAAAATGTGCAAAAAGTGGCATGAATGGTGTGTTCAGACAGGCGATTAACTATCAAGAGCTTGCCGAAGAACTGAAAATCTTGTGCGATTTGAGCAAAGCTTTTTAACTGATAATTTGCAGGTGAGATGAGTGAGTGAAAAATTTGTTCCCAGACTTTTTAATTTTTACTGGTAAACAGAAAGAAAATCGTGTGTAAGTTTTCACGGAATTGGATTGTCTTGATGTCTTCATGGCCAAAATTATAAATGGAGTCGAAAATTCAGAGTTCCCAGTGGAAAATAAGCAGCTCTCCTCACCCTAAGAAGGCACTTCAGTCAAAGTCAAACTTCAGGATCATGCTCATTGGTTTTTTTTTTATAGTTAGGGCATAATGTGATCATAGTTCGTTCCGAGGGGAACAACTGTAAACTCTGATTATTACACGTGCGTACTGCAACGTTGGCGAAATGATTAAAGAAGAAAGAAAGAACAGAAAACTGGGCTTATGGCTTCGTCCTCCATCATGACAATGCGTCGAGCCACACTTCGCTTCTGACCCGTAAGTTTTTTTGCAGTACAAAAATGTTCCTGTCCGTTCACATCCGCCTTATTAGCACTGTGTCATTTCTGGCTATTCCCAAAAATAAAAAGTTCTAAAAATAAAACATTTTGACACCTTTCCCGACATTGAGAGGGCCATGACGGGGCAGCCGAAGGCCCTTCTGAAAATGCTTCCAATCATGAACGTTGAGATAAGTGCATCGCTAGCCATGTATAGTACTTTGAAGGATATTAGTTCTAATTTGATGGAAGTTTATTACTTTGTTTGTAATAAAATTATTCACGAAATTTCTGGATCACACCTTGTATATAAAAAAATTATCTTGTGCTAGAAAGAAAAACTGTAAGAAATTTTTTGTTGAAATTCCCTGAAAAAGTACTGAAATTGTTCGGCCAGATATTTTTTGACACCCTGTGTTGCTTTTGCTTCTGCGCAGATCGCGGCACGGTGTTTGCCTTCGGGGACAACAAGCAAGGTCAGTGCGGCGTGGGAAACCAGCAGCAGCAAATACTGACTCCTACCCGGGTACGTGGGTGGTGTGACTGTTTTAGTGTGTATGGTGTGTTTTATGGATATGTTGCACAATGCATCTATGTTTTTTATCTTTGCATATGCAGTAATGTGTAGAGACATGCATTTGTGTTTTTAATTTATGACATAAAGTTGTGTTATTTTTAGTTAAAAGTATGTTATTTTTACATTAAAGTAGTGTGTGTGTGTGTTTTTTTTTTTTTAAAAAGCTTAAAGTGGTGTTATTTTAACCAGTTATGTTGGCTTGCACATCTTAAATGGTTTTTTAATTTTTTTTTTATTTCCTAATATTTTTCCCAAACATTCTCTAAAAGGGCACTTTGATTCTTAAAGTAGTTTACCATTTTAAAGAGAGGTTACGAGAGGTTAATGAAAATTGTCGGTTGAGTTTGGTTACATTACATTTGTTGAAAATATTTAAAAATAGAGTGGGAAGTTGTTTAGGTTAGCTCAATTTTAAATTTGCCTTTAAAAATAGTGTGGACTTTCGGTTAGGTGTGTTAGCTTTGTTAAAAATATTGTAAAATAATTCAAAATTACCAATTTTGAATACCTAACTTAACCATTCATCCTTAATATTTGCACTATGTAACAAGTCACAATTGTGCCCAGTTATGCCGATGATGGTTCGTAGCACATACAGTAAAGCACTTACTAATTATCTCGTCTTTTGCAATTAGTTGAGTGTAAAATTCTGTTAATGGTTATTGAAATATCCGAAACTGTTAATGGGAGAATTTAAATAAGAGATTTTAAAATTAATTTTGAAAATGTTTCTTTTCCCGAAAAATACATGTCTGGCACATGATTTGTACAAAATAAAACTTTGACTTTAGAGGTACCAAAAATTGTTACATTTCAACATTTCAATTCATAGGGTACACATATAAATTTTGATTATTGGGGGGGGGGGGGAGTAGTAATAAATGAATAAATATCACTTGTAGTTAAATTTATATAGTAATATTAGGGATGGGGCGACCGAATCCAATATCCGCCGAATCCGCCGAATCCTAGGGATTCGAAGATTCAGTGGGTCTGATATAGGATTCGTCAAAGGATTCGGTTTTTTACTATTTACGGGAAAAAAAAAACAGTAAAACTCGCTTACGAGGTTCCGCATGGTAGGTTTTTCCGTATAAAGCGTTTAAATTACCCGAGGTCTCATTATTTACGCCATTAAATGTGTGATATAAAGTCCGTTAAAATTTTTTCTGAAACTTCCTGTCTCAAATAATGGCGCACGTAAATATGAAGAAAAGACAAATGAACAACAGCATACGAAGAAATATGGATGATGTACCATAACTAGGGCACTGAAATTTTCGCGAACCGCGAAATAAAGCGAAATAACGCGAAATGTTAGCAATTTTAATTAAAACACGAAATTACACACAAAAAACCCTTTTCGCGAAATTGACCCGAAAACTGCTTACTTGTACACGATTTTTTGACTGGAAAGGTCAATTAAATTAATAACAACATAGACAACATTTAATAATCAGTACAGATTCCTAAACACAAATTTCCCACCTAAAGACTACTTTATTAACCACTTTTCATCTTCGTTCATGTATCAAAACAAACATAATGGCTTCGGTACCAACTGTATAAATACGACTTTTGCGAGACGTTTTTTGAGTTCGAAAGTATCGATTCAAGAATCGAGTTGTATACTTCGCTATCACGTTTACGCTTAAAATCATAGTTTTCTTCCTGTATTTCATCAGTTTAACATTTCCATACGACTCGGTCCCATTTACGGTTTATTTAATATGAGAATCGATACCTTAAAATGAAATTACCGCCTGCGAAAAATGTTTTGTAAAACGTGTGAGTTAATCTCTGGCTGCACAGATTACTACTACGGCCATGTCACGAGGAGAATAAGAACAAAGGCAAGTCTATGTTATTGTTTACATAGATCGTGACGCTTTCGTATGAAAGATATTTTTTGTAAATGTAAGCCTTGTATGCTCAAAAAGCCTAAAGTAGTGACTGTTTTCGATCGTGCACTCGAATTTTAAAGTGAAGGCGGTAAATATGTAGTTAAGCGGTATTTGCGAAAAAAATGTTAAAAATCCGAAAATACTTTTATTATATGCTCTTTAACTTCCTCTTTTCATTAAACCCGGCGGGGATAAGAAATTTCAAATACTTAATTTTATAAGGAGATATCAAATTTTTTAATTTTCATAGTTGGGCGATATTTATTAAAAAAAAAAAAATTAAAAATTTCGAAAATACTTTTATTCTATGCTCTTTAACTTCCTCTTTTCATTAAACCCGGCGGAGATAAGAAATTCCAAATACTTTAGGAGACTGAATTGTCAATTCTGGAAACATGTCTTTTATTCATGTAGGCCTATTCTTTTAATGATTTTTAAACTCTGATAATGTTAAAATTACTTTTATGGAACTCAAAATCATTCGTATAATTTAAGGATTATGATTGTAGTATGGTTTCTATTTTTATGTATTGGTTTTGTATTTTTACATTTTTCTCCATGATTTTAGAGAGCAGTTTTTTATGACGAAATGAGACTATTTTTATGACGAAATCAAGATATTTTTATGACGAAATCTGTTAATTTTATTTACCATGAAAGTGGGGCCCTAACCATAACTACAGTACAAACCCAATAGTTATTTTAAGATAATTACCATAATAAGAACTAAAGATTCTTTGTAGAATACCATAATTACTTCAGAAGCATGATAGCTACCATATTTGCACTATAGTTACCGTAACAACCGAGATGTATATTTACCGTGATAGTAATGTATTATTTATTTATGACATATTAAATTAAAGAACATTGTTAAAAAAAAAAAAAAAAAAAGGATGTTAAACTTTGATATGTACGGTTGGCACATGTTGCTAAGAAATAATGTGATGTGAAAGAATGCAGTACTACTACGAAAAGTGAAAATGGTACTCGTGGATTTTTAGGTTATGGCAGTCTCTTTCGTTTTTCAGTAATATCGGCCAAAAATTAACAAGCATATTGCATCGGAAGTCTGCAGAAATGCCAATTCAACTAAATATTGGCAAAATCGGCTTCTTCAATACAGCTCTACATTTAATGACATGTGTAAACATATTTCAGACTTCAGGATATTGAAAAAAACTTTAATTTTCATGTAGGTTTATGTGTGTATGTTTTTTTTGCAAGTGTAATTTGAATGAAGTAAAATGCTTTTATTTTTATTACTTTCAATTGATTAAACTTTAATGACCAGTTACAGATATTTATGACACTAATTTTGAGGTTAAGCAATTTGACTAAAGCATTCCAGCCAAGCAGGTTGCCAGCGAGAGACGCTTCTCTTCTGCTGGAAACACTATCTCCAATCGTAGAGCTAATTTAACTCCTGAACGTGCAGAACAAATTATTGTTCTGTATGATAGATTAAAGAACAGAATTTAATAAGACTCTGTGAAAATCTCTCTCAGAATTATTGTGCTGAAAAGTGGAAATGCTGAAACAATGTGAAAGTACTTTTCAAACAACATGATTTTTGTTGCTAAGTTTGTTGAAGCTCAGTAAGGACTCCAGAAAAATTGGCAAGGATGAAATTTTCCCAAAGATATGTTACATTTACACAAACATATACTGGGTTATGTTAGTTGGATGATATCAGTTACTAATGAACCAATGGAAACAGGTAAGATTCAATGGAAAAAAATGTTATTTTTTTCTAGCAGTCCAAAATGTAAACACACACTGTAAATAGTTACCTAAAATTAATAAGCCCACTTCATTTTAATACTTTATTCAAACATTATACTAAGTTTAAGATAAAAATAATTTCCCAAAAGTGTAACTGTACCACAAAAGCTCGAGCTCGGCTCAAAGTAAAATTCTTAGGCTCGCAGACCTCTAGCTTATTTATAGAAAAAATCCTAACCGCTAATCTGTACGAAAACTGAAATTTCTCAAAAAAAAAATTTTGTCTTTATATACACTTAGGCTATACCAGAAATGTACCAAACTACATGTGATAAAGTCAAGGGACTTTTAGTGCAAGCAGAATACATCTCACTTAACATTAGATATGTGGACATCATCTGTTAAAAGATTCGGGTTTGGGTTCGAAATTCGGCAATTCCAGTCGAGGATTTGAGTTAGGATTCGGATTCGAGGAAATCAGGATTCGTCCCATCCCTAAGTAATATAAAAGGTTTTTATATCCAAGTACATAAACCAGTAGGATTTTGATATGTATTTGCTTAAAAAGTATGGAATATGATGGAATCAGAATTGAAATTAAGAATTTAATGTCAAATATGAAGATGAAAATTTAAATTGGAATCTGTATATTTTTGAAATTGATCCCAAACTAATTTCTTCTCTCTTGTAGTTATAATATTTAGAGTCCAGTTCCTTAATTACTTAATCCTTTTAATTGAGTAAAACATGCTAAGTAGCATCTTTGCATGGATGATGCCATGTGTGTTTGTGTGTGTCGCAGATAAGTTATGAAGGCCCGCCCATCGTAAAAGTGAGTTGTGGTGGGGAGTTCAGCGTGATTCTAGACTGCAAAGGCAGCCTGCACTCGTTTGGCTGTCCAGAATACGGCCAATTGGGTAAGGTACTGGTCTCCTATGTACTTTGATGGCGTGTTGCTTTTTTTTTTATCCCACCATCCTGTTGATGTGTTCGTAACCTTTTTAAAAACCTTTTAACATTTTGGACATATTTTCCTTTTGAAACTGCAGAAAAATGCTGGAGTAATTTTAATACATACTACAATAATCTGTAGGGCTGTGCGAATGTGACTTTTTCAATGCAAATTAAATGTGAATCAAATAATTGAAATTATTTGCGAATAGCGAATAATTTGCGAATATTTTCTTATTAAGTTCTAAGTATAAATCTGAATAATTACAGTCAAAATTTGGCGTATTATAAATTGTTGTTTAAAAGAGTAATGTTCTTTAGCTTTATATACATTTTTATTACTCAAGTAACATGTAAATTTTTATGTCTCTTCTAATGTTTTAGTAATCAAACACAATCAGTGATACAGAAATGTCTTCATCAAAAGCCAAGCCTACACCTTGCCATCAACATTACGTAAATTGCAGTGCAAAAAGACCAATTCCTTTACATGTTCTGGATCCAGGCATTGCCTCTTGGAAGTGACAATGTTCCCAGAAGCAGAAAAACAACGTTCTGAACTTCACTTCTTCTGAAAATTATAAACAGCAAAAAAAGTTTATGAAAGTAAACAGATCTTCGATGTATCAGTTTTATTTTCCGCAATAAATAGTCAAGCGATTACCAATCGATATATCAAAGAGTTGTTTATTACAACTGCTCGTAAGCATGGTCAATATTCCGTTCTCTATTTGGAATCATACGTGTCAAGGCAAAATAATTTTTAATGAATTTTGTTTAACGTGTCTTTTTAATTTTATCTAATTATTTACATAACATTTTCAGTTGTTTAAAAAGTGATTGCACTGGAGCAATTTTAGCAACACAATTCTCTGGCCATGGGCCGTTCTGCTGCCCATAACCACAAACGGACACGTTTTCTTTTTTGCTGTAGCCATGATGGCAGCTGTGTTTACTTTTCTATTGTTAAAAAAAATTCTCTACATTTTTATTAGTAAAATTAATAGATTGGTGACCAAAGAGTATGTGTGCATTAGTTTTTAAAGGTTATTATTGAAAGCTGATGTGCTGGCATTGTTTTAAATAGTTTTACAGTTTTATATGGCACATGGCTCGCCCAAAAATTGTTCTAAGGACAACTGGATATAATAAATTAATTATGCTACACAATACGTAAGGTTTGCAGTAAAATCGTAAGCATGTATGATAATTTTCACGCTACATTGGCTTTAACTGTTCTCAGTAGTGGTGCACCGATGCGGATACCGATGAATCGTAATCGGCGATTATGGGTACTTACCGATTAATCGTAATCGGCGATTATCTTAACGATTACTTTGCCGATTATTTACGTCCCGGCGTAATTAAGTTGGTTTTTACCGTGTAATATTTTGTTACACATTTTAGGACGAAATACGGTAATATTTGTATATATTACAAAATTCATCTAACTGCGTCATATCATAATTACAGATATTTCGTTACGTTTAATAAATCTCATTGCCTCAAACAATAAAAAATGCATTTTTCCTACACGTTTATTTACGTTTCGTCTTTTGTTTAGTGGCCTTGTACATTACGTATAGCCAGAGAAGTAAAATAGATGGCACGCAATCAAAATACCACAAACAGTTGCAGTGGATTCTATGACAATCAATCTTTTCGAGTCGTAGTAGCGGTTCAAAATCGTGGTCCCGATACCTTCTAGTTTTTATCACTGTGTTTTACAAACTCGTTATGGGCGTCTTTGGTAACATTATCCGTTTGTTATTTGTATGTGACGTGAAAAATGAAAAAGTACTTATAATTTTATATATTCAGTTAACATAAATAAAATCACATGTGCTAGAGTTGGTTTTTAGTCATTTTTATATAATTATAGTGAGATGGCGAGTAGGGAGAAAAAAAGTGAAGTGTGGAAACATTTTTCTATCTACTCAAGTGAACAAAATAAAGCAGCATGTTTACATTGTTAAACGGTAATTTCTTGATGCAACCTTATGTGATAGTCGATAATAATGCTAGTTTTCCGCAGCAAAAACTTACCCGTTGTAAATTACAATTATTAGACTGTAGTTCAAGTTGTTTACAATATCAAATATAAATAGAATTTAATTTACACTTTGCAATGACTTAATAGTGTATTTTATATATTTTTATACTGTTATTATAACTGTATTCTCAATTTTACCTAATCTTGTTATTAAATTCACATGGGAATAAAAAATTTTGTGTGCATTTTACACCTAAAAAAATTTTTTCATTATAATCGGTAACTGAATCGGTATCTGCCGATTATTGCTCTCATAATCAGTAATCGAATCGGTAATCGGTAAAGTCATATCGGTGCACCACTAGTTCTCAGTATGCCCATTTACCTAACCTAAAATTTGATGTAAGTAAAGGTCCGCTTACAGTTTTTTTTCTTCCATTAAGTCTCTCGGGGAAAATGATTTCTCAAGGTTCGACATACAGTATTATTAGAGATGGTGATTTATAGCATTAACAATAATAACATTTAGCATTTTTAATTTGAAATTTAGCATTTTGTAGCATTTTTAAAAACAAGATTTAGTCAATTCTTTCATTTTACATTACTGAAGAAAAGTATATTTTTTAAAAAGAATTAAATAATACACATATTAATTATTAACAACCACAGAAATAAAGATCTAACACAACTACAAAGATAGCCTATCTTGGCAGGTTTCCAAACAACTTTTTAGCACTTATGAGTGCAATAAATTGAATACTTAAAATTATAATAAATATTTTTTAGCCGTGTTCATGGCCATAGTTGATGTAGAGTGCACAAATAATGTTATTGAAACTTTTTTTTTTTGGTTTTTGATCATGCCAGAAACCATTGCTTGCCGTTTTACCGATTTTTTTCCTTCATCCGATTTCTCGGTGAATCTTTTTTTTTTGCAGCCTGACGTCCCTCAGATTTAATGTGCTTTTCAAGTACATCTTTTCTTTCTTTTTTTTCCACTCCAGACGGCGATTACATAAATTGCACATTAAAATATTTGTATCACTTTTGTAGAACTGTTCATTTTTGTATTCATTTATGTGATCGCGAATGGAAATTACGTTTCGTCCCATTTTTACCACGATAAATAACAGTATACAACACGTTCACGAGTATGCACACATTTGTAAACACACCACCTTCCACAGACTACACAAGAACACGGCTTTCACGTGAAACACAGACAGAAAATGGGCGCGACGAAGCAGAGATGTCGCAATATGGCGGCCTAAAAACTTGTACTCTGCAAGATGACGGACACTCTTCCAGCTAGTTGTTCTTTGCTTTGTTTACCATCGCGAGGCACGGATGGCCATTTTTCATTCAATATTTACGAACAATAGTGTTGTGAATGACGTGACAATAAGATACTTGTGCTGAATACGCCATAAATGATGCTTTCTTTTGATACTGAACTGAAACGAAATACAATCTGTAAATAAATTGTGTAGAGTGAAGACAAATCTACGTTTTTTACCTTGATTTCGCATTTATCTCGGAATAGTCTAGATTTCGCATTTTATAGCGGAAAAAATATAATTTAGCATATTTTCGCATCTATTTCGCGAAAACGAAAAATCACCATCCCTAAGTATTATTGTATCACACGTTTTGTCAAACAAAAGTAATATTTTAATACATTCGAAAACTTTCGAATATTTGAAATTTTCAAATACCTAAATTGGTTTTGAATGTGAATTGAATCAAATATTTGATTCGCACAAATATTTGCAATTTCAAGTATTTGCACACCCCTAATAATCTGCCTATGTCCCACTAATCTGCCTATACTCCACTAATCAACCGTTACCCTGCTAATATGCTGTTACCCCATTGATCGTCCGATACCTTGTTGATTGACTGATACCCCACTGATCAACTGATACCTTGTTAATTGGCTTATATTGAACTAATCAGCTGAAACCCCACAAAAGCCTACTAATCAGGATTTGAAAATTTTTATTTTAATTTATCAATGTTTTCACAGATTGATCAGGGTATTTTTTATTTATTAGTTTAATTGTTAAGTACCAGGGCAACTCTTTATTTTTCATAATTTGACCAAATTCTGTGGACTCAAGTGTTATCGAAGCATTATTTTATTAAAAGTTTCATTGCCATACAATTCCATGATTCTGTTGATGTTTTAAAAGGTATATACAAATGTTTCATTACAGTTTTATTACAGAATAAAAACACTGAAAATTTCTGTTTGTGAAATCATAGTGCCCTTTCTTTATAAAGTGTTTACAGTATTATTAGCAATAGTTGTTTAGTAAACAATTAATATCATTATTTATTTTTGATTACCGTACATTTGTAAATAAGAAACAAGTTTTTGTATCTGAGTATACAAATCAGGAATAGTATGACAAGAGGTAAATTGTGAAGAGTATAGAATCAATGGAATCAGAATCAAAATCAATGAATCAACTCCCAAATAAGAGAATCAAAGCTAGAATCAGAATCTGCATATTTTTGGAATTGACCCAACATAAGTATGTTTACAAGATTTTGCTATTTTTATGTTTAAGTCTACTCCAGTTTATTGGTGTGCAATCCCATGGCGGTCAGTTTTTATGAGAGAATTTTATTAATTAAAACCTTGGTCTCTATTCTGGTGAATACTGTATTTATCCAGTGTTTGCAGGTTGAGAAGTGTTGTGAAATGCATTTGTCCACATGGCATCATGCCTTTGTGATATTCAAGTCGTATAAGTATTGTCGTGTGTCTCCCTTGCAGGCCACAACACTGATGGCAAGTACTTTGTGACAAGCACGAAGCTTGGTTTCCATTGTGAGACTACACCCAAGAAAGTGGTCATGTTTGTCGAGAAGACCAAGGATGGTCATAAGACGCCCATCGAAGTGGTTGAGATAATAGAATTCTCGTGTGGGGCCAATCACGTGGTAAGATGCTTTCTGTTTTGCATCATGGATGTGCTACAGTTTTACTCTTAGTTTTAGTTATTTGAATTACTGTATGTGTGTACCTCAGAACCAAACGAGCCTATGGCACAGTTGGGAAACTCAACAGAAGAAGAAAAAATCGTATTTTTAAATTATACTGTTATTTTCTAGCAACCTCCATACATACATTTTTCAAGCAAGAAGAAACTATTATTTAGTTCCAGATGCACTTTCCAAGAGCCACAGAACCATAACATGGTAAATGGACATGATTGTCTGGCTCAACTAAAGCCTTTGATTTGTGCTAGTATAGCTCTAACCAAATGCTTTATAAAAATTTATTCTAGTGAATTACAATGTTATGATTCGATAGAAAACCAACTTTGAAGACATAACCTACAATAAAACATAAATTGCCAAATTGAGAATCAGGCTGTTTTGACTCTGAGGTACAGAAATGTCTGCTGATATTATATATTTGAAGAGGTTAATTTTTGTGAGCTTTTAAAATTATTTATTACTGTTTTTAATTAGATGTAAATTTTGAACTTGTACATGAACCATTGGCTTTAAGAATGTGTGTAATTTGTTCTCGTTTAAAATCTATATTTAGTGATTTAATATGTACTGTTTGATGAATGACAATAGCAATCCTGTATACTCTCTGAGGGTGATGTTGGTCGCTGAGGAGTCTACTTGCGACTGTGCTGTAGGTTGCGGTGGACTCCAAGCGCAGAGTGTTCTCGTGGGGTTTCGGTGGCTATGGCCGGCTGGGCCATGCAGAGCAGAAGGATGAGATGGTCCCGCGGCTCATAAAGTTCTTCGACATGCAAGGGAAAGGTGTCAAGTCTGTTCACTGCGGGGCGTCTTTCAGCCTTGCTATCAATGATTTTGGTAAATATTTTTATGTTACATTCTCTTTGTGCTGGTTTTTTTAGTAGATAATATTTTATGATGAAATCAATAAATGACAAAATTGGCTTATTTTATTTACCATCTGCACCAGTATAATCAGAACACTTGTTTCAAGTTTTCTCTGTGTAATAGTGAACATTGATTTTTAATATTTAAACTGGGGTTATTTACAATAAAATGTTAAAATATCAGAAATGAAAGTAATCTCTCCACTTTGAACAGAATGTCTTCCGGAAAAAGTAAGTCACATTCAAGGAAAAAGTGACGAAAATGAACTACTCACCTTGAAAAAGTAACTGGAAACGATGCTGGAATCACGAATTTCAATTCCCAGTAGCCTTTCGCTGAAGTGCATTTTGTTTATTTGACCTCTCACTTCAGTTTGAAGTTTCACATTAAATAAAAAAAGTCGGGGGGACTGTCCATTTAAAAGCATGTGTAAAATTATTTCTGACGAGGTTTTAGCTTTTTAAAACAAAAATAAAAAATATGCATTCAAATAGTAGATAAATTTGGTTTATTATACAAAAAAAAATTCTAAGAGAACTTCTGTTACAGTCCTGTACTTGTGGACACCCTGTTGAACGGCATGGGTGAGAGTTGGCCTGTTGCGGCAGGGGCGGTGTACCTGTTCGGGCAGACGAAGCGCACCGGGGAGGCCAACATGTACCCCAAGCCGGTGCAGGACCTGGCCGGCTGGAACGTGCGCAGTGTCGGCTGTGGGGTCACGAGCATCGTGATCGCGGCGGACGACAGCGTGATCGCCTGGGGGCCCAGCCCCACCTACGGGGAACTGGTGAGACGCTCTCTTGCCGCGTGTGTTCCAGCGGGACGTTCTGTGAAAGTCGGGGGAATTTAATTCGAAACATGGGAAAGTCAGGGAGATTCTTTGGTGATAGTAATTTGAGGGGGGAAGTGTCATGCTTTGGTGTGCCATCATGCAGACTTTAAAATTTTTTTTTTTTTTTTCCAAATGGTGTTTTAGTGCATAGTCATGCACAAAGAAATATTATGTTTGCAAGGTTCAGTTTGAACTATGCCAGCCATGGGGATGGTGATGGAGGCTGGAGTGTTCATTTCATTCAAAATATTGAAAAATGTTAATTATTAAAAAAAAAAACATTTGTCAGGGATATTTGCAATTTTGGTACTGGAAAAGTCAGGGAAATTTTTCTAGATTTCTGTGGAGACCTTGTCCAGTGAATTGCTATGTATCAGTGTTAATAAATGCCGTATTTACTCGCATATAGGTTGCCATCGCATATAGGTCGCACCCATAATTTGAGGTCTTGAATTTGGTATTTAAGATTCCCCCCATATAGGTCGCACCGGTAATTTAAAGACGCGAACGGCCGGCGCGCCGTGCACGAAAGAGTTAACGGGTACTGTAAATCTCCGCTACAACGAGAGCTGATAATAGCGTGATAAATTGTTGTAACATAAAGTACTCGTAAAAACCGAATATAGAAAATTGCATTCAAGTTATATTCCTGACTTCTTAAAATGTCTTAATTGTAGACTATAACTCGAAAACAGTGCTTTGTATTGAAAAAATGCACAGAATAATAGTAGCAGTAAATTTAATTATGAATAAAAAAGGCCTGTTATAATTTTTTTTATCTACAGCGGTTTTCGTTATGGGTTCCGATAAATACTCACGCTAAGTGAATTCACGTCACGCGAGTTCGGCTATGCTAGCCGGCTGGTTGTTATTTTCGTTCAAAATGTGGCGAAGGAACTTGTGTGGATCAGGTAGAAAACATTCGGCTATAAACGAAAGATATAAGAACAATGCTATCCTGAAATGCTGTGACATGTTTTTGGAGTAGATAATCACAGTGAAGACCGACAGGATGTGCTCCCGCCCTTACCGTCAGCGATGTTTATTTTGACAGCTCAAGCAATTATCTTTTCCACGACCCTTCACAGCGTAAAAAAAAAAAGAGAAAAAAAAACACGTTCGAATGCAGATGGAAAAGTAACTATGCAGTAAAATAAATATATTTACGGCCCTGCTAAATTTTTCTATTCAATAAAATTCGAGGTATTAGTGATTTTTCAGCAGAAACTGCTGTGTGACTAATAAACAAATTATATCATAATAACTTAAACTTATAAAGCATTTACTAACGGCGAAGGACAGTCGTATAAGCCCATAAAAATATTTATTTTACCGAGAATGGACTATACAACCTGGCTTTTGCCACACGTGGTGTGGGAGGGGAGGAGGATGCTGACAGTTTCTCACGCAGAAGGTTGAAATAAGGGAGGGAATGTGTTGAAATGTTCGATGGAAAAGGGGGGGAGGGTGTTTTTACATGGTTTGTGGCTCTGGGAGGGATGAGCCTTGTAGAATTAGCAGGGGATGGGAGAGGTAAGCATCACGTCTAGGGTTGTGCGAGAATGAGATTTAGGCCTCGAGAAATTTTCGAGAAAGAAAATATTTTTCTCGCGAGAAATGAGACGAGAATGAGAAATTTTTAAAAAATCAAGATTTACTCTATATATCACTTTCAAAATATATTGTTCTGTACATAAAACTGTTTTTTATCATATAGAATGTCAATTTAGTTGCCTGTGCACAACTGACATGACCCAAACACGTTATGTAAGCCTACACTAGATTATAAATAAACATTCACTCACTTAGGTAAAAGTCTAGTAGCTAACATGTTAATTGTGGTTCCCGTTGACGTATCGCCACTTTTTGTGTAATACTGCCATACTTATATGTCCACATCTTCCATTTTACCGTAAAATCAAAGTTTAATTTGACAACGAAGTTTACTTCTGTTAAACTGTTATATTCCCGCAACACTTTTTTTTCCACTTGGTTACGCCGCAGTTAGAGATAAAGCAGTATTAGAAAATTATTCTCATATTCCTAATAACATTTTACAGGCGTCACATTATTTATTCATACCCGCAGAGTAGCTCGCGTAAACGGGAAACTCTGGTACTGTAATGAAAACAAAGAAATTGATACTAGGGAGGCTTTGGCGGGATTCATTACTCGTGACGTCTTACGACTGAGTGAAACAAAGGTGGAAAAGGAAATGGGATGAACATACTATTTATTCTGCCTTTTCAACGGGTTTGAACCAACGACCTAGAGATATATAGACTGCTTATCACCCTGCTTTCAGCGCCAATTGCTGCTGTCGACGGCATACTGGGGAACTACAATCCGAGCGAGAGAGACAGAGAGCTGATTTGACAGAATGGTGGGCAAAACATGGCTGTAAAAGCATTGGTTCTTATGGGAGAAAGATGCGAGTTGCTAGTAAATTCCCTAAAATTGTAGGTTTTCCGTAATTTTTCAGTTTTTGCGGTTAATACTTAAAGATGGAACGAGTGAAATATAATTTTAAATACAGTTTCATCGTAGCGCGATGTGTAAATACGACATTAAATGCGCTAGAAAATAGCTAACCCTTCTTCGACACAACGTTTGTGACCAATATGTAGATCAGTTATTGAACCTATTATATATGTATTTCGTGTAGGTAATTTGATACAGTACATGGAATTTATCTCATCACTAAGTACTATTAATTTAAAATAATCGACTGCAATGGAATAATGACCACTTTTAAATAATTTGTGTGTGTTTGTTATTATTGTAGTCGTATTCGTTCATTACGAGTTTTAGTTGTGTCACGTAATTTTACATAATGAACATAATTCATCCCGTAATATTACATAATTAACTTAGTACACTGCTACTTTTCTGCTGTCAACGTACGTCGTCTGCTAAGAAAGCACTGTTTGCCCACCATTCTGTCAAATTCAATTGGAATCAAAGATGGCCCCCTACTAGCAGTCTATATCATAGAGTAAATAAAGTACTAGTACAGAGTGGACACTCAATGCTATTGCAGTTCTGCGTTTTTTTTATTCAGAAATGCTCTAGTTGCTATACAAAAACGCAAACTTGACAAACATTAAAACGAAGTTGCAATGGCTTAAAACCGAGATAAAGTACCTTCTGGAGTAAGACTTACGTTTCAAATTATAAGTAAATTTTAATTTAAATACAACATTGTTCGTAGAAAGTACAATTTGCAGTTAATATGCTTAAAACACTAATTTGAATAGTAGGGAAATTTGCAGCTTCAACTGAATGTTGGCGAGCTTGTGACTTTTTTCGTGCATGCATTAATATTTATAAAAAATGGATTTTATTGTTTTTTTTCCCTTATAAGCAAATCATTTAACTAAATATCGGTAAACGTAACATAAAATGATTTAGAAGAGCAATATTTTTAAAACAATAAGTAAATTTCTTACCTTTGGAACAGTGTTTGCCTTAACCTCATTTCGGTTAAAAATGTTTTGTTTACGTATCATAACATTTATTAAAATGCATAACATGTAACATATTTTTGGATTATATTAAATTGCTGCATTTTTTAATGTCCAAGAAACAATTTCTGTTCTAGTAGAATCACGTTGATTGAAGTTAAGGTTAGGATTTTTGTAGGTACCTACCGAATTGCATTACAAATCGCAAACAAAACTAATGCATAAAAAAACGTGCAGAAGTATTTAATCATTAACACAGGCAATGTGTATTTCTGGCAAATTTAACTGCCTAAGTTGTACAATTTTCCCACAAAAACTGAAATGAAGCTGTTACCAATGGCATCAATTCTTTATGGATTAGGTGAAAGTATAAATCATTCTCGTATCTTCACTTCTTGAAGACAGGTGTATAGCAATTGTTAAGGAAAAAAAACCTTAATTATAACATAAAAATTTAAAAGACACTTCATTTTATCGCAACCCTCACCTCGGTAATTGTTCCGTATCACGTATCCAAGTTTATCCCTTGATCCTGTTGGCATGATCATGTATGATTTATCCGGTGGCACATGATGCTTGCTGTTTTAATTAATGTTAAAACAGCAAGAATCATTACCACAGGATAATGCCATTAGTATCAAGGGATAGACTTGGATACGCAATACAAAATTTTTACCCACACCTCCCTCTCGACCAAAAAATAAAATTCCTACAAAACATTTAGACTAATTAAAGTATATAAGTAGCAAGTTTGAGCAGAATTTGAGACTCATTGACATTTAGAACAGTACCTAGGTATTAATGTATTGTGTGCTTGTCCTCAACGTGCGACTACACACAGCCTAAAAAGAGGAAATTCTGTAGGGCATGAAAACAAAATACTCATCACTATTTTAATTACACAAAACTTTTATTTTGTTTCGTTTTAATAATTTACACATACCTAGTTTCGTCAAGCGGAAACTTAAAGTAAAATTAATTATTATCTCTTCTCTTGTTGTACCAGTAGTTAACACAACACGTAGCCGAATCAGGCATGTTTCATAACAGTCAACAGTGATTTATAAAGTAGTTCATGAAATCATTGATATTATTTAACAAGATTACTATTTCAACATGATTGAAACAAAATTTCCTTAGAAAGTTTTTTATTAAACCTAATATTGCTTAATTCAACTCCGACCCCATTAATTATGGTGTTGTTGGATAAACAAGTGGTTCAACATGCCAACGAAAATTTGTTTATTTTCTTTTAAGTAAATATATTATTTTCATTTCAACAATACCAATTTATGCCATAAATTTGATAAAATGTTAAAACAAATGTAATATTTATTTAATGAACGTGGTATTTTGATTATAATTTTCGTGCTCAGATGTTGGATAAAACTGTATAGCAACTGGAAAAATGCGATTGCCTTGCCCTATGAAGTGTCCCCCCCCCCTGGTCTATATATCTCTAGGTCGTTGGTTTGAACACACACATTCACGTAGTTTTACGTACTACAAGGGCGTGAATTGTTCTGCGTGTTCAATCCATTCCTTTACATTCCAGTCCATTTAATAATCACATTACTTGCGCAGTCTTTTATTGGAATGAAATAAGAAACGGAACAGCGAAGCAGACTTGGTCTGGCAGCATAACCACCATTTCCTTTTGTTCGTTAAAAAGTAAATTTTGTATTTTGCCGTAATAATCAACATTTCAGTATGCTATTAAACATTACCCAACAAAATATTATGACTAAATTAAAGGTAATGCTTTTAATAACTTTACCGTAATAACGTGTATGTAAACAAAACCAATTTTGTAGGTTAGGTTCAAACGTATTTTATTATGTATTACGCTTACGTAATTAAAAAATTAAATACGGCAGTTTTTCTTTCAGGATAAATTGGAATTTCATATGACAGTTTTTATTCACAGTTTTGGTTATTGATAAAGGTTTTGGTTGGTTGACTATCGGCTAGTCTAATATCTCTTAATGATTGCATCATGTTTGCTTTGTGTTCCGCCAAATCATTTTTCATCCAAACAGGCAGACGCGTTTGGTATTTTTAGAACATTTTAACTAAAATAATGGCAGTGTGTGTGTAATGTTCAACATATAAAAATACAACTATCGATATCAAATTTAGTTTCCATACCAAATTGAGTTGTTACCGGTACCAAAAAAAATTCTCGTTTTTTTTCGAGAAATTATTTTTCTCGCTCGCTGTTCGAGAATGCAATATTTCTCGAAATTTTTCTCGAGGTTCGAGATCTCGCACAACACTAATCACGTCACGTATGAAGTCAAGTCCGTTTTTCCGGGAACCTTGAGGTCGCATCAGCGGGATTCTACTGTATACTAAACCTTTTAATTTGCTTTGATAGCCTCATTAAAGACTGAATTATGCCAATGCATTTCTTTGTAAGCATACAATAAAAACATGGAGGACAGAACAATACAAACAAATTATTATTTTCAGTGTTATAAACAGTAAATTGTTGAAGATGTAAGTCTGGATACAGTCTTTTTAGCCAAAACATTTAATAGTTTATTTCTTGAAACACCTCATTGATAATTAGTGAATAATGTTTATTTTATTTTTTAAGTCAGAACCGAGGACTGAGAACCGATTTTTAAGAACCGGTACCGAACTGAGAACCGGGAAAAAACAGGAATTGACCCATCACTACTAAGTATTACAAAAGTATTAACTCATCGCTTCTATTTTCTCGTCGGCTTGTGCTATTTTTAATGTTAAGAGTAAAGGTGCACCGATATGACTTTACCAATTTTATTACCGATTATGAGAGCAATAATAGGCAGATACCGATTCAGTTACCGATTATAATGAACAAATGTTTTTAAGTGTAATAATGCACACAAAAATTTTTATTCCCATGTGAATTTAGGTAAAATTGAGAATACAGTTATAATAACAGTATAAAAATATATAAAATACAATATTAAATCATTGCAAAGTGTAAATTAAATTAACTTCTATTTATATTTGTTATTGTAAACAACTTGAACTACAGTCTAATAATTGTAATTTACAATGGGTAAGTTTTTGTTGCGGAAAACTAGCATTATTATCGACTATCACATAAGGTTGCATCGAGAAATTACCGTTTAAAAATGTAAACATGTTGCTTTATTTTGTTCACTTGAGTTTATAGAAAATAGTTTCCACACTTCACTTTCTTTCTCCCTACTCGCCATCTCGCTATAATTATATAAAAATGACTCAAAACTTTTCTAGCACATGTGATTTTATTTATGTTGACTGAATATATAAAATTATAAATACTTTTTCACTTTTCACGTCACATACAAATAACACAACAACGGATAATGTTACCAAAGACGCCCATAACGAGTTTGTAAAACGCAGTGATAAACTCTAGAAGGTATCGGGACCACGATTTTGAACCGCTACTACAACTCTAAAAGATTGATTGTCATAGAATCCACTGCAACTGCTTGTTATTTTGATTGCGTGCCATCTATTTTACGTCTCTGGCTATAGGTAATGTACAAGGCCACTAAACAAAAGACGAAATGTAAATACAGTCAAACCTCTATCTATCGAACTCGCATGTATCGATTGTCCGTGTTTATCGTATACTTTCTACGGTCCCGGCAAAATTGCCATACAACTAAGGTTAAAAAAGTCCGCTTGTACCGATGTTCGAATTATCGTTTTGTCCGCATTGTTCGTTCAAAATATGTGGTCCCGTCACTATAAATTATAATAGATGATCGTTTAACCATAAATATTTTGCAGAAATAACCATTTCTTAGAAAGAAACCGTCATAAAAACAGTAATGATAGTATACAGTAGTAAATATCACCTTAAATCTGCAGCCAAGTAATGGCGCACGTAAATATGAAGAAAAGACAAATGAACAACAACGTACGAATAAATATGGATGATGTACCATAACTACAGTGCAAACCCAATTGTTATCCTAAGATAATTACCATAAAAAGAACTAAAGATTCTTTGTCGATACCATAATTACTACAGAAGCACGAAAGCTACCACATTTGCACTACAGTTACCGTTACAACCGAAATGTCTATTTACCGTGACGGTAATGTATTTATTTATGACATATTAAAATTAAAGAACATTATTGAAAAAAAGGATGTTAAATTTTTATATGTACGTTTGGCACATGTTGCGAAGAAATAATGCGATCTGAAATAATGCAGTACTACTACGAAAACTGAAAAGGGTACTCGTGGATTTTTAGGTTATGGCAGTCTCTCTCGTTTTTCAGTAATATCGGCCGAAAATTAACAAGCATATCGGAAGTCGGCAGAAATGCCGATTCAATTAAATATTGGCTAAATCGGCTTCTTCAGGACAGCTCTACATTTGATGACATGAGTAAACATATTTCAGACTTCAGGATATTGAAAACGACTTTAATTTCCATGTAGATTTATTGTGCTTATGTTTTTTTTTGCAAGTGTAAATTGAATTAAGTAAAATACTTCCATTTTTATTTATTTTTCAACTGATTTAACTTTAATGACAAGTAACTGACATATTTCTGACACTAATTTTGAAGTTAAATATTATTTTTTAAAAATTCTTAAGAGTGAAGTCCACATCTATTGAATGTCCGCATCTACTGAATTTTTTTGTTGGTCCCCTGAAAAACGATAGATAGAGGTTTGACTGTAAACGTGTAGGAAAAATGTATTTTTTATTGTTCGAGGCCATGAGATTTATTAAACTTAACGAAATATCTGTAATCATGATATGATGGAGTTATATGAATTTTGTAATACAGTGAAAGTCCGTTGTAGCGAATACGGTCTATAACGTAAAGTCCGCTATAACGATAATTGCCTTCGGCACCGTCAGTTTTGCATATGCTGTGTAGGATAAAAATTTCGGAAATAACGAATGCAGCGTGGGCTCATTTTCGCTATAGCGATAGAATACACACCTGTAATTTTGCTCTAAAACAATGAGAAAACATCTACAATTTCCTTAATAAATTAAAAACAGCTTCGCACAATTCCACGCGTCCGGTAAATGAACAACGCACATGATGTGGCCGTCTTGGCAACACTGCACAAGGTGGGGCCCCACAGCGAGCATAGCTTGCCTCGCGGCGACGAAAGCAAGACAGGGCCCCGCTGTGAGCATTACTTATTTAGAATCACGCCGACTGTAGCCCGTAAATGAGTAGAGGTGTAAAAGTAACGAAAAAAAGTGTACCCGTATATATTCGTTACTATAACAATTAGTACTCGTTACTATCGTATTGTTAAGTTACTCGTTACTTCTGATACTGCATAACGTGCTATGTTATGTTGCAGCAACGAATCCAGTCGTATTGCTTACGTGTACAGTATGACGTTGCGGGTCGCGTAAATAATAATAAATAGAATATAAACAATTAACAATATTTGATAATTAATATTTTTTGTTAACCAAGAAACAATCAAATCTCATTAGAGCGGCTTTTTAATATTATCTCTTTTAAGATAACAAAAAAAAACGTGACAATACGAGATTATAAAAAACAAAAACATACATATTTCTAATTTGTAAAAAATACTTTCTTACGTTGTTTCTGTTCCTATCTCAAACTTTGCCTACACACACAATACCTTTAATAAACAGTAAAAAACTTGGACGACGAATTTCCAAATTATACTTTACTTAATAAACAAACATCGTTCTTTGTAACGCAAATTCATCGAATATGCGCGCGCATGCGTAAAACATACGAAAAATGTGAGTAACGAGATGCAGCCGTGTGTAACGTTTCGTTACTCGTTACTAGATGGCGCACCCGATACTCAGTAACGAATACATACTGTTTGCTACAGCTCTGTAAATGAGCATAACTTGTCTCACACATCGTAAGCGTGCGGGGAGTTGACGAACACGGAACTTGTCTAGCTCGTCTCTTCTAATCAAAATGAAGCGGCGTCTGGAAGATAATGACAATAATGACGACGAACCAAGTGACGTATCTGTTCCGTCGAAAACGTCAATGATGGAGGCACTTAACACTATCGGTTGTTTTTATCAGCATACAAATGCTTCGATGAAAGATTTGATGAACTTCCAAGAGGTCCAGTCGTTTATTTTGCCCGAAAGTCTAGTGAAATCAAGGCAAACGAAAATTAATTCGTTTTTTAAAAAGTGATTTTTAATTTTGTGTTATTTTCCAAGGGTCTGTACGAGTGATTATTTTTGTGTTACTGACCAATTGTCTGAAAAATTATTTTTATATAATTTGTATGGTTGTCCAACGTAATTAGAAATTTTTAAATTTTTTTTTTTTTGTATTCAAAACTCCGCAAATATGCACCTGATATCATCAACTTAGCGCACGTGTCTCCAGCAAACCAGCTGCGGTCAAAGCGACAGGAAGCGGCTGGCATGACCTTGCGTGACCCCGCCCGCCCGTCACCATGTAAACAAACAGCTGTGCGCTTAGCCACGATGTGCGTGACGGCCTTATCACGGCCACGCAGTCTCATATTTCGCAGTCGGCAAGTGCTGATATAGCTTAAAAATGTTATTTTAGTAAGTTTTATGTATATTTCTTTTACTTTTGTTGTGAATTTCCATAGTAAAAACAAGCGAGAAAATAATATATTTTAAAAATGCTACAAAAATAAGATTTTTTTTTTAAATTTTGGCTACAACGAAAATTTGCTATAACATAAACTTTTGGCGCAGTTATAAATTTACGTTATAACAGACTTTTACTGTATATACAAATATTACCGTATTTCGTCCTAAAATGTGTAACAAAATATTACATGGTAAAAACCTACTTAATTACGCCGGGACGTAGATAATCGGCAAAGTAATCGTTAAGATAATCGCCGATTACAATTTATCGGAAAGTACCCATAATCGCTGATTACGATTCATTGGTATCCGCATCGGTGCACCACTAGTTAAGAGTGATGTTAAGAGAAAAAATTCTCGCATAAATGTTGAATGATGTTTTTGGTACCGCTGTTAAATTCAGAAAGCTTTGTGTAGGTAGTTTTCCCGTATAAAACATTGTTTTTGAAAGTTGATATCTACTGTTTGAATATTACTCTTATTTAATTAACAGAAATACGATGTCTGATGCGTAAATGGTCTTTTAAAGACGTTTTCAAACTTTGTAACCTTTATCTGTTCATCTTCATTGCCACTGTTTACCACTTAAGAAAATGTAGCCAGTGCTAGTTGTCATAATTCGTGTTTGGTTATGTTGATTCCCATATAGATTGTGCGGACGTAGTCAAATATCGATATCAATAGCTCGCCAATTGCATGCAACGTGCGCATACTGTCTTGGGCTGAGTTAACTACATTTGATAGCCTGCACTCTTTCGTAGTGTGTACTACGATGATAGTCATGCGTTAGTTCCGGATCACGTTCAGGTCATGATTTTTGTTTTTGTATTTAAAGTTGAAAAAAATATTTTTGTTGCGTGACTTAATTAATTTAAATAAATTTTGTGTGCTTTTGTATACTATAATTATTACATAATTGTATTTTCCATTTATAGGTTTTGTTTGATGCTTTTTTCGCATAAACATTGCACTCCTACTTTTCAAACTTGATTTCAGTATAATATGGTGGCAATAATGCAATAAAAAATGGTATTTTTACCATCCAGTAGACATCCTGTATGGACATGTTATCAACTTTTAACTGCTTGTATATTTGATGTGTTAAATATCTGGTGGTATTTGCAACTCATAGTATCAAACAATCCCTCATTACTAAATTTAGGAGTTGAATAACTGCGATTCTTGCATTTGCGTAGATAGATTGAACATAATACATATTGTGAACATATCATTTCTGATTAATGCTGGTTGGCATTGTAAAAACCTCAGGAATTGACAACAGTGATGAATACATAAATGGAATTCTTTGGTGTTCGAGCATGTAACAATTGAAATCAGTTGATAGTGGCTTGTTTTTTTGTGTGCTTACATTATGACAATCAGCATAAACCAGCAAAGGTGTTTGTTCAATTCGGTGTGTCGAATATTGAGGTTGTGTGCGGCAGAGTGTGTGACGGGCGGTTTGCCGGCAGGGTTTCGGGGAGATACACAAGTCGTCGACGACGCCGATGGAGGTGAAGGCCCTGGAAGGTGTCTACGTGATGCAGGTGACCTTGGGGATGGGGCACAGTTTGTTCGTCGTCCGGGACCACACGGAGCAAGAGTGCGAGCGGATCAACAAGCTCCCGGAGTTCACGCCGTGAAGTCGACGGGAACCCTGGCCGGCTCCTGCACTGCCAAGACCGCTCACTTTTTTAAAAAACACATTTTCTCGCTATACTTTTAGTCTTCTTCCGAAGACTCAAGACTGAATTTTTTCTGTTCCATGTGATGTTAATCCGAGTATTGAATCTTTTTTTTTTTTGTTTAAGTGTTTGAATTTCCTGTGGTGTATGAGTGAGTGCGAGAAAGCATGTGTAGTTTTTGCAAGGTATTGTGGACAACTGTTTTGTAAGTTTAGATGTGATTTGATCTCATCTTTCTTTAGTGATAACCCAGTCGATTCTTTGTTGGTGTTGCACTGTGTTCTCAGGATAAGTCCTCATTGAAAATTAAAATTTTTTGTGTGTATTGTGAACCAGTGTAAAATGAAAGTTTTTTTATTTTTATTTTAGTTAATACACATATCTGGTAGAAATTAGGTAAGTAACCATTTGCATGATTATTTTGCTTCGACCATACAATTTACCATTTTACCTCATGAATAGTTTATGATTGATTAATAATTAGCAGTGGAAATAATAATTGCTTTGTCATTATTATCACAATTATGATTAATAAAAACAACTTAGTAATGCCATTTTAAAAATATAGGTATTCCACATGTATCCCAGACACTGGTGAGCTAAAACTGTTTTATGAAAATTAATAATCAGAGTATGGTGAAATTTGAAAATATAGATTGAAAAATAGGGCTTGAAATGTGTTCAATTTTATGTAAAAGCTACAGAGTAAATTTATTTTTAAAATGTTTTATTCATTGGAATTTTTACCCCTTTACCATTGGCTGTTTTTAAAAACATTTACCTTAAAGGTCTCTTAAGCCAAAAGGGCCTTTTGCAAGTTTATTTTGAAGGATTTCTGTCATGGTGGTTGGCCTCAGGGCCAGTGTGAGAATTCTAAGGGCCTGGGGTCAGATAATTTTGTCGAGCCCCCTCCCTATTATTTAATGTAGGCCTACAACTTTTTTAAATGCACAATTAAAAAAAAAATTTAAAAACCAGTAGATCTTACCATGGCCATAACTGTAAATGTGATCTACGCATATTGCATAACTTGTAAGGTTTCTTATGAATTGTATTAGCAATCTTGGAAATTCAACCGGGCCTTGGCGGTTTGCCCCCTCCCTCTCAACGTCCTAGTTGGCCTTCCGAGTATGTAGTAGTGAGGATTCTTGCTCAGCTGCTGATGCGGCCTTTGGCAAAGGGGTGTTTTGAGGGGTAATAATAATAATTATCTGTAAAGACTCGAAAAAGGACCACTGAAAATTAATATTTTATTATTTAGTTGGTTGATAAAGAGGATTTTGGCTTTCAAAGGAAATGGTATGTTTATTCGTGGCTGTATACTTGTGTGCCCTTGGCATTAAAATAGTTACCTTTTGATTAAAGCTGCATGTTCATTACTTGGACACATCCGTAGAGAAATATGTTCTGAAGTTTGTGCTGGGTGTTCCACAATACATTCCACTGCCCTGCATGAGATTGCCTGCCTGTATCGACTGGGTTATCTGGCAGGCTCACGGGGAAGGGACAGACGTCTCTGGTCTAATGCAAACGTAGTTGTTTTTTACTGTGCTGATAGCCAACATTGGATGAACAGGGAGCTAAGTACTTTGTGTGGATTTTGCATATGTATATACTGTAATTGGAAATGTCCACATCATTATTTTTAGTATGTTTTAAAAAAAATTTTATACGTTTTTTGTAAGGAAATAAGTTATGGACGGTTTATTTATGTTATGTTGTATTCTTGCCATTTTCTTGGTTTTAATGTCTCATGAGTTGGTAACTACATACGTTAAATTTTCTTTATTTTATTATAAAATATTATTTCAGTCTCTTTAAACTGTGCCTATGATTTCAGGCAAAAATACTTTACTATTTTTTTTATTTAAATATTTTTACATTCTTATTTTCTATATCTTTTACTGTGTGTTCATAGTTTCATACATTTGAAATTTTTAAACAACTTTTTTTCCCTTGCGCCCACTCCAAGAAAAATTGAAAACTGTGTAATATTTTCTGAAGTTTATTGTCTCATATAAATTAACTAGCAGGCATTTAAAACCTCTTGGACTGCATAGGTGTTGAGTGATTTTGGAAGCTACCTATTTCTTTGTAGTTAGTGAGAATTTTTATTTATAAGTACAAATACAAGTGTTTCCATTTTTTATGTTTTTGTACTTCAAATGTGTTACTTTGTTTTTGTGTAGTTTGTAGTGTAGCTTATTGTGATGGTTGTGTTTTTGGGAATTTTTTTTAGATTTAGTTTTAAATTTAACAGATGGTAAATATCTGCACCTAAGAGTTAGTGTGTATGTTCTGTCGAATCAAGTTACCCTGACTCAGGACAGCTGTCAGATAGGGGGAAAAAACTGTTTTAGTACAATTCATGCACCAAAGTTAGTTTTTTTGTGTACTGTGATTGTTTTGAAATCTTCATTTTATAAATTTTTGAGATTTTTTTTATGCATTGAAACTATATAAGAAATAACCAAGGATAAGTAATGTAAACAACACAAAGAAAGGGGAAGTACTTTGTACTCAATGCCAACTGAAGTATTGAAGTGTCATAAATGTACATTAGATCCAGGTAGCAAAAACATGTGTACGAAAAAAAAACTCTTGTAAAAACTTAGTACGTTATTAAATTTTTTTGATAGTATGGTGGGTTTGCATGTGAAATGCTGTTGTGTGTTTTTATATTGATCTTTGTGTATACTGGCATTTTTGTTTTGCTTTGAAAAAATATTTGTATTCTGGCAAATCTGTAGAAATTATTTTGTGTGATACGTAACTTTATACAAAGATTTTGGACTAATTGAAATTAATGTACTTTTTAAACTAAAAAATATATACATATTGAAGAAAAAAAATACATTGTTGTAAGTGCATCTTATATGTTCATATTTCATAAAATGAGTTATGAAATATGTATCCAAATATAGGGAGTAACTTCAGTTACATAAAGCCAGCAAACAACCAACTAGTGACAACAGATTTGGAACTTTGTAAGTGCTGAAGACATTACAGGTGGTACAAAACCCAGTGTTTGAGGCTTTAATTACCTGATTTCTATAATTTTTTAGTTATCTTTATGAATAATGTTTCTGTTGTCTGAAAACTATTAAAGATATTAGACTTATACTTTGATGTTTAGTAAAACAGGGTATTCACATTCATCAGCCTAATTTTCCTTATTTGTCATTTAATTGAACTAAGGTTCCTAATGTCTCTGCACTTCAATAATGCCAATCTAATTATTAAAAGGTCTAGAACAAGAGTTTCCAACTCTTAAGGGTTCGAGAACTACATTGGGAAATTAGACATGATTTAGGGCCTCAATTTATAACAGGCCAATTTTCGTATAATTATGCAAATAGAACAGAGCTACCAGTATGAAATACTATACATCATTTAGTCAAAATAAAGATTTAATCATTTCAATTGTTTAAAACACTCTTTTACTATTGCATGAAAGACTGAAGTTAAAATAAATAAAATCTATCATTAACAGTACAATTGCAGGGATTCACATAATAGAGGATTAAGGGAAGTTGAAATTGCTAAGGGAATTTTCTTCAAAACCTGGAAAAGTCTTGGAAATTCTTCAGTGATAGTAATTTGAGGTGTAATGTCATGCTCCAGTAAGCCATCAACCAGAATTTGAACACTTTTTTTTTCCAGAAGGTGTTTTAGTGCATGGTATGTGAGAGGCTGGATTGTCTTAATATTTTTCTAGATCTGTGTTGACACCCTGAATTGAATTTTGAAGAGGAGTGAACGGGGATGGAAACTGGGACAAGTAATGCTATCCCGTTCACTCTACCCAATCTCATCGCCCCTTTCAGGAATAACATACCACCGCCAGCCTGTTTGGCAAAGTTGCGACACGTACAATTTGTAAGAGATGTAAATTTCATGTGATGCTCCTTTGTTATGAGATGATTTCTATTTGGACTGTTTTACATACTTATAAATGTTGTGTTAGGCAAAATGTAAGCAATGTACGGGCATTAGTAACAAGCTGAAGTTATTCCAAGAACTGGCACCGAAAAAAGGTTTTACCGTATGTATTTAAGTTTTGATGTATTCAATCATGTTTTCAAGGGCTTTTGTTGCTTAGTATCTTAAAATAAATTAGCTTATTTTCAGTCATATTAGAAATAAACAAAATCTTAGTTCACCACCAAGCTGCTATGCATATTTTGCATATGCATTCTACAACTTGGATGCTGCTAAATCTCTAAGCCATGCACGAAGGTTAAAAATGTAGCATACTTTCTCCTTTTAAGTACATGTAGTGTGCTACAGTTTTTCACATGCAAGTTCTATGTTGGCTTACTACATTCTATGTTATGTTGGGATATTTTTACTTGTTCACATTCTCTGCACACCATTTGAACATTAGATTTTGAATGAGTGAATGTGTGTTATATGCAAATCACACTTATGCTAATGAAATGTTAAAAAAAGATGTTCAGATTGTTTATTTCTAGGTCTAATTTATTTTCTTTCCAGATTTGCATTTTAAAATATTTACAACATTAAAATTTAGATGTTACTCTCTTTGTTAAAGATTAGAGATGGGTTGACTTTGATGTCCATTTATGTCGTAGATTTTTAAAAATTATCTTCTGCTCTTACTTTACTTGTGGTACATTTCTAAGATTATTTCTATTGCAGTCAAAAAAATGTGAGTATGAGAGAGTGGTTATTACCAAATGTTTTGGTCTGCAAATTGTGACATCAACTGCAGTATTAATAGTATTCACACTATACTGGTTTACTAAAATAGTTGTACTTTTTGTGGAAAGTTTTGCAAACAGTGTGATGAATTGTCTTTGTAGTTGCTTTGAATAAATTGCATTTTTGTAAGCATTTTTTGGTAAACTTGTGGTGTGGTTATTGTTGAAGAAGTCAGCAAAATGTACAAGTATTTCAATTTAACAAGGTGCCGTTCTAATTAAAAAAAAAAAAAAAAATCAAAAGTTTTAGGTATAGTTAGGGACCCTTTTATTTCGCGAATGGTTTATTCACGAAATTTTTATACAAGCATATAGGGTCAACATACCAACAATTTATGTTATTTTTATTGTCTTACAAACCGTTTATGCGTCGCGAAATTCCGCGAAATTTCACGAAATTTGCCATTTTTCTCGCTTTGCGCGAAATAGGGCTAAATTCCTCTATTTCACGAAATTTTGCACAAAATAGTCCATTTAAAATCACTATTTTTAAGATTTGCGCAAGAATATGTTTACAAGTCAAAGATAAAACTCCACACTACACGAAAATATTTTACAGAACGACGCCTAGGCAAATCATTTTTTCACTTTATAATTTGATAATATAAGTAACTTCATAATTTACCGCCCTCGGGTTCAAGAAACGGGTTTATTACGTTTATTAACCTAACAATAACACAACTGTTTTGTTTTCTTTCGTTGGCCAACTGGTTTCCTAACGGCCATAACAAGCCATAGAAAAGAAAGTACATAAACACTTTATCATTGCGACGCCATGTTGAATTTTTTAATTTTTCGCTGTGAATCTTTACTTTTTTCTTTCAAACCCCATTTATACGGAAAAAAAGTCTTAATTTTCTAGAACATTCACAATATATCTGAAGTCAATACCGAATTACGGTAATTTACAAAAAAAAAAAAAAACAATAATTTTACCAACATGGCGTCCTTCCATACAAAATGACGTCCTTGATGTATTGTGAAGAAAACTTACACACTTTATCTCGTCTTCTCTGAGACGTTCGGAGAAACATTTATCTTTGGCTCAGAAACTCCGGGCTTGTTTGTTTTGATGCTGCTTATTGTTGAATACACACTTTTCATATATTTTTTTAGATTGAAAAGTGGATTTAAGTGTTACTCTTGAATTTATATATTCACACATTTATCTGAAACAGTAATTTAGCTAGTACTTTGCCCTCGAATGAAGCATGTAATTTAAACAACTTTTATACAATTGCAATTCGCCATATCTAAACGTGTTACAAGCATTTAAATCATGCCGAAAATTGTATCAATTTGCAACTGACGGATTTTATGTATTTGATGCAAAGAATCAAATATTGATGTGCAAATTTTGCAACTTCCCAACAAGGGTTTATATTAATATTACAATTTTAAATGTGTAAATGTTCAAGTGTTTAAAATAGCAAGATGTTTTAAATATTATCTCATAATGAAAGTTAAAATTTAACAGTTAAGTTATTTTCACTTTTCCTGTATTCTCTCCTCCCCCCCCCCCCCTTACATAAATGTACTACGTGTTAAGTGAAACAAATTTTATTTACCGCTTTATTAAAAATTTTGACTTTTTACACCGCTTCTACTGGTTTTTTTATACCGCTCTTACCAGGGGTTTTTACACCGCTTTCACTAGTTTTTTTGCACCGCTATTGGTAGTTTTTATTTACCATTTTTCAGGGTCCCTAGGTATAGTGGATTTTATTACAGTTAAAAACTAATCCACTTATATTCAAAATATAATTTATAAATACTACCTCTATTAATCATTTAGAAGCATCATAATTAAGGCCTTTCTATTTTGGATTTGTTTTTGAAGTCTGAAATGTATGCATATGTTTTCTGGATTGTAGGAGTCTTTGGTTGTAAAGTTTCTCTTTAATAACACTTCCATTTTTGTGACAAACAAGAAAATGATAAATATGGCAGACATTTTACAGTACTTTATTTCTCTTTTACTTACAGTTTATGTTTGTTGGCATTAAGTTAGGTATTTCGATTGCTTAGTTGGTATGAATAAAATGGCATATGATCTCTTCAATGTTTGGGATTAAAAAGATTTTTTTTTCTTCAAAAAGTTGCACAAAACTTGATGTAAAAATTTGTGTTAAATGAACCATTAATTATTCAGTGACTCTGAAACTATCTAAAAAAATTGAGCAAGTCTTTCCATACTTGCAACATCTAACCTCGGTAACGAGCAAATTCATGTTGCAAATATTGCAAATAAACGTATAATACGGAACTCAAGACACAAAATTTAACGTAGAAATCTTTGGAAACTGAAGATTGTGATGAATACATACACGTAAATAGTATTTTCAAATACATTTCTTGACACGAATCACACGGAGTTCCGCACCCGTCACTAGAATTCATTGCCGGAACAGCTAGGTCAACTATTGTATCCATAATGAAACGACTACGAAAAAAGTGAAAAAGACTTGAAAAAATACTAAAACCTAGCTTTGGACCCCATTTTCAATAAGGAATTTTATTAAAATACTGCCCCATTGGTTAAAATTCACTAAACAGTTAAGATTATAAAGTTTCTCCATACTTTAGATGATTATAAATTATTAAAAGGATAGTTGAACTGTTATATAAAGTGTTTTTTTTTTTTTAAATACCTATGTGATTTCATGGACATTCATTACCTAGTAATCGTAATTCATATTATTTTAAGTAAAAATAAGGATATAGGTCTATCTAGTTTCTAGTATGGAACAATCAATCCACTGGACTGAGCTATGTAATTAATAATATTTTAGAAATAAGATAAACAAATAAAAATTATTCGCATATATTTGCTTAAAGCATAATTTGTTATAATCCAGTAATCTGTTATTAAAAAAAGGAAGAGAAAAAAAGTTTTTTCTGGTGGTGAGGTTTAAACCACGTCATAACTTACCCCCTTGTATTTATCAACCACATATTCTACCACGGTGCTGTCGAGACAGCTAGAGTTAGGGATGGAGACTTTGTATTATCAACAGCATATTGGCAGTTTTCTTATGCAATTTAAAACTTGCTTGGGATTACTGTTTACTATGATTATTTTAGTTTACCAAATATATTGCAGGTTAGTTTCACTATCATAAAGTTTTATTTGGCGCACGGATACATTTGGTATGTACCCTAATAATTACGAAAGTAACTACCGTATATACATAGAGTATTTACATTCCTATACGTGAGTCCGTCTTCGTGTCACATTTCCATTCATCAACTTCCATTCCATTTTCACATAAATACTCTTACCAAATGCTGTATACCGAGGGTCAAGATGTTTATAAGTCAAAAATATCTTGTTTTAAAGGAGTGACGTTAAAAAAATTATTCCAAATCTAAAGTTATCTTTAATTTGTGTGTGTTTGGCTTTTTTTTTTTTATTTATTCATTTTTAAAAATTGTTGCTCACGTGTTTTTTGTGAAGTTGCTAATACAGAGATAAGAGATGACTTAGATGTTGTATTGTTTAATGAATTAATGAAGGGAAAAAAAAATTTTGTTTGGGTGTTATAATTGGAATGGTATGTACTTTTTTTTTTTTTTAATGTGTGCTAATGATGAATTTTAATGATCTAAAATTTGTGTATGTTCTTAGAAAATAATTCCAAATAGGAAAAAAAAAAAAAGTGTGAATCAACAAATTGAAGGTGCACTTTGTTCTCTTCTGAATTTTCTTTGCACTATTTTGAAAAAATTTTTTTGATCAAAGAAGAAAATAAATTTTTGTTAAGTTTCTTTATTTGAGATTCAAAATGCGCTGTGAAAGTGACCGCCTCCACTTAAACCTCATGACAAACAGCTCTATTAACCATGAGACAATGCACATCATCGTCAGTATTGCCAGCGAGTGCAGACATATTGTATAGCTTCCTGTCACGTCTCTGATGACACCTGAGAAGAAAGCCACAATGTAGAAATTAGTAACTCTTGTAAAACCTTACTAACTTTAACAATTTTCAGGTATAAATCTTTTGACAACTTATTAATACTGTTTGGGACCACACCCATGCTAGATTGGTGATTTTGCAGTAAAATTTAATGGGATCACCGAATGTGAAAATTATAAATGTTACATGATTTAAAATGGGAAAATCTAACACTGTACTGAAATGAAAACCAACAGTAAAGATTAAACTCCCAGCGAGCAAAAAAATGCTAGCCGCGCAATAATGCCACCTGATGGCAGGGGCAGCTCTGGAAAGACTTTTTGAAAGGGGCTGTTGTGCAAAGAAAGGATGCAATTACATAACATTACATTAAATAAGTCATGAGATATTTACGAATTTATGGTCTAAAATACTTAACTATTATAGTTTCGTACAACTTGTGATGAAAGAAAGGTTTAATATAACCTACAAAAATAATTGGACTCAGTGGGGGCTCTCTCTTCTCCCCCTCCCCTTACAAAAGAACTTCTGGAACCTGGCTTGCCTCGGGCATGGTTAATTGCCAATATCTACCAACAACAACCTGAATGCATCCGGTTTGATTGGTGCCGGGTCACAGTGTGTGCTGAACCGTAGAATGCCTGATTAATGACCTTCACTCTCCACATTTAAGTTGAAGTAGGTAGTTGTTTAGCTTACCTACAATTGGTCCAAAGACAAGAGAGAGCATTCCGCTGATGATCATGAAGAGGCCGTATGCCGAGGGGAACCTCTGAAGGCTACAGTACTCTGCGAATACTAGAGGTAGCTCGATGAGCAGCAGGGGTCTGAAGATACTGATGATGCCGGTGAACACTGTGAGGTAGACGTAGTCCGTGTAGAAGATAAACACTACAACAAATGTAAAATATACATACTTTATGCTATTTGTAATATGTATTCGGAAATATAAACACTTTCAGATCCCAACAGACGTTGTTCTGCCAGTTTATAGTTATTTACCTGGTCTGTATGTAATCTAGACTCTATAAAGCAATATAGAAAAAAAAAACTGAAAAATAAGGGATTACTAATATTGAAAAGATTCCATTATCTAGCTAATGCTCGGCATACATTGCAATGCCTCATTCAGTTTCGTTTTGAAATAGTTACACATATACAAATAATCTATCCATGTCTAAATATATATTTATCTCTATCTACATCTATAGTCCTATATATCTATGTATCTCTATATGTATTTATCTCTTTATATCTACATATATACCTCACACTCTCTCTATGTATTCTATATGAGGGTACTGATTGCTTCGTTGTTAATATCACACGGGTGTTTTTTACTTGTATGGGAAAATTAAGAATGATAAGGCATCTAGTGCGTGGCAACAATGTTAATAGGCAATAGGAAATAAACTTCTAGCACCTGCGGCATTGTCAACACACACTTTGTACGTGTACTGCATGTTGTATCTAACCCCCGCCAACGCATTTGATTCTAAATTGGACTTTTAGTAAGGATCCCTAGTGTAATTGATAATATAATATAGCCTATAGCCTTCCTCGATAAATGTACTATCCAACACTGAAAGAATTTTTCAAATCGGACCAGTGGTTCCTGAGATTAGCGCATACAAACAAACAAACTCTTCAGCTTTATAATATTAGTATAGATTAGATACGTAAATCCCGACTGTATTGTGCTCTAGGATCTCAAATTATATTTAAATGAATAAATGTTTTTTGACCATGATAGTCAATGTCCTTTCTTGACACTTGTGCAAGCGGCTGAAGGATAGCGATTCTGTGATCATTTATCGCATAATTGTAGAAGGCACACTTTTTGATAGTTTGTTTCACAAATAAACAATTAAAAAACCAATCAATTAAATGATTCATAATAAAGATAAAAACCCTACACGTTGACGTGCAACTTCAGTGCCCTCGTTATAATAAAGCTCGTTCTATAATTGCACGCATGCTGTAACGGATTAGCTCAGCAATTTTCATATCTTTCGTTTACGTTACTCTGTCCGATCAATTGAAGCCAAGTATTTAACCACTGTGGTAGCTTTTTTTTTTTTAATTGAAAGATTGTTTCAAGTAAGGTAAGTGCACCAATTAAGGCCTGGCATACTCGCAAAATATTATGTATCTTGCAATATGGCAAAAATTTCGAAATTACATTTTGTGCGAATCAGTTTTGTAGATATAACATGGCCTAGTGTTCCTAATTGGCCCTATTGATACAGAAGTGTGCTTTAAGCAGATAATATATTATTGAAATTTAATTTAGCCGTATCATAAATTTTTCACTTAAATTAACACTTATAATATTGAAATAGGTACTTTAACTTTCTGTACTAAAATATTGCTTCAAACTATGGTAAATATATCAATAATTATTTTTAAAGAGAATTTCATTCATAATAACCGAACAAATTTCATCAGCCCCATCAAAAGTTTGGATTATATTTCATATTATTTATCAATTACATTTTTAGAAAAGTTTTACATGATTGCAATTACGCAGATTAAAGAATAACAGGCAGAAATAAGTGATGTCAATGCATATCACAAATTATTTCACAACATTTGCCGACAACTGCTATAAAATCAAAGTACCTAATTGAAAAACCATTGAAATATGACTAATAACATTATTGTGAAAGTTCATATTTAGTCTAAAAAAATTTTTCACATAATGGACAAATAAACTCATCAATGGCTTCAGCAGTAAGTCTTAAAATATTTCTCACAAAGCTTATATTTTCTCATATCCATAATTCTTTGCACAAACCATAGTACTGTGTATCTGGTTTTCGGTCGGAAACATTTAGAAGCTTTGGGAAATATGACTGTACGTGTTCTGGCATCAAGCTTTCACCCAACTGGCTTCGAGATATTTGCCTTTGTGAGAGAAGTTTTCCTTTTTGTACCAGGGGCTTCTTTTGACTGATCTGTACTCGATCTTGAAGATGGAGATTTTTTCATATCAATGGCTTTGCAGTTCAGAGATGATTTCCTCTTTGTAGCTTTTGAAACTTATTTTTGAGGTGTGGGCAAGAGAGACTTGAATGAATCGTTTATGTTGGTAGCAGAGCTGTGGTCAGTGTTGTTCCTCAGTATTTCCTGTACCACTTAATTTTCTTCATCACATTATACAATAGGTAGTCCTGAACACTCAGGTTGCTGATTAGAATTTTCTTGCTGTAACCTTACATGTGTTGGCTCATTGTTAAGGAGACTAGTTCTTTCGGTGATATAGCTGGGTGCATATGCTTCGTCATGCAGAATGTCAGGATTAAATGGTACCCATAGCTCTAAAGCTGGATTTTATGTTGGATGTAGTCATGCATTTGCCTCACACTCCAGTGAACAGCGATCTAAAGCATGTTTTGTGATTGTGTTATCACCATGATTAATCCAATGTAACAAACACTGCTTCATCCCAATATTGCTCAAAAGCTCTGAACACTGATCCATCAAGAGACTGGAGTTAATGTGGCGTGTTTGCTGGAAAGGAGAAAAGAGTTATTTGGTACTGCTCAGCTACATCAACAATTTCATATTCCAAATGGCATTTAGTACCATCCAATAAAATTATGCATGGCCCCGGTGTTTTAAATCTACTGAAATGACGTATCCAGCTCACAAATGTATTTGTTGTCATACTGCCTCATGGAGTCATCTGGCAGACAGAGCTGGGAAGTAAATCGGAAAATAGTCGAAAAGGCACGGTGCTCATTACAAGACAGTCATAAAGCAGGGGCGTCATCTGTCCATCTCAACAACAAGAGCTCGACGAAGGCCACTAAAGGAAACGCGGAGAGGGCGCGAGAGGCGGCGCTCACCGGTCCTGAAGACGGTGGTGAAGACGAGGCCGACGAGCACCAGCGTGCGGCTGTCGACGGTCGCCACGAGCCCCAGGAGCGCGAGGCCCACCCTGCTGACCAGGTCGCAGGCGGCGCCCACCGACAGGCACGTGGCCACGCCCTCCTGCGGCACGCCCAGGTGCGCCAAGTACACGGGCAGCAAGCTGAAGAAGGACATGTCCGCGACCATCGCCACTGAGAGCCCCACCGAGATGCTGACGTACACCGGGTCCAGCAGCAGCTTCAGGTCGAAGAAGTCCACCATCTTCTCTAGCGCCGTCGCCCTACGCAGGAGACGGCACACTGTCACTTTGTACCTCGCCGTCACAGCATTGCAACACCAGAAACACTGCGGAAATGGTGCTTGACAATGCCTGGTCGTGGTTGAGGCTACCACCTATCTGCGCACACATATGGTGTATCAAGAGCTTCAAGAAAAACCACAACATTTAAAAACCACTCAATTTATCTGAGTGGTGTTTGTTTAAAAAAAAAACATTTAAGAATACGCTGAGGGTATTCGCGAAACCCTGTTCCCAGATTTATTTGTTTAAGATGTACCTTTATAATAGGTAGTGAAAAAGGCTAAAACACTTTTTTTTCCCAGAGTAATTTTTAAGCATGTAACAACAGGTAGAGATTCTTGAAAGAACTTTACACCTTTATATTAATTTCTCTATCATATAATGTTATGATTACCACTCATTCTCATAGTTGCACTATGCACGCCAGTTCAGAGCCTTAAGCGATACCGCGCTGGAAGCACTGGCGAATGTGGCACTTATCATTCCGCCTCGCTGACACAAGTACCTACAACTCTGACTATGAATTGGAATACGTGTTGTTAAGGTCACTTCAATAAGGTACAGTCCTTTAAGACTGTTTCCACAATCCAAACACTACACTTAAGCCGACACGGTACACTTGTATTATTGTGATTAGGTTTCTGCCCGGTGGCAAGGAGTCTTTACCCCTCCCCTCATCATTATTGTCCCAATTCCTGAAACCTCCTCCTTTAAGTCCTTCCCTCCTCTCACTGCTAGTAGCTTCTCCCCAAGCCCATTTCTCTTCCGCCCCATCCTCACCAGGAATAATCGCATCCCTCTTTCCATTCGTCTCCACTCCTGGATCATCCACTCACGATCCCTCCTCCCAGTGTTCCACCTATCTGCCAGTGTTCAACCTATCTCCTAGTGTTTAACCTAACTCCCAGGGTTCAAAATATCTTCCAGTGTTCAAAATATCTCACAATGTTCCACCTATCTGCCAGTTTTCAACCTATATGCCAGTGTTCAACCTATATAGCAGTGTTCAACCTATATGCCAGTGTTCACCCTATATACCAGTGTTCCACCTATATGCCAGTGTTCAACCTATCTACCAGTGTTCATCCTATCTGCCAGTGTTCAACCTATCTGCCAGTGTTCAACCTATCTGCCAGTGCTCAACCTATCTGGCAGTGTTCCACCTATCTGGCAGTGCTCAGCCTATAGTGTCGGGGTGTGTCCCGCAAGCACAGCGCAAGCAAGTGTACCTGGCGGGTGTCTTGGCGCCGGCAGGGCGGAGCGGGGCGCCGCTGCCCCTGTGGCCCAGCACGGCGGCCAGGCTGACGGGCATGCTGTCCACAGAGGCGAGGCTGTGGTTGCGCCCGCGCTCGTCCGCCACCGACCTGCGCCGCTTCGCCGGGCTCGCCTGCCGGACAGAGCGTCGCAGGACTTCATCTCCCCTCTTGTGCCCTGAACATTGGCAGGTACAACCAGGGGCGCAACAACAGGGGGGGGGGGTATTTTGCCCCCCCCCCCCCTGTGAAACCTTGAAGTGGGGGCAAACGGGGGCAAAGAAAGTGCTGTGTAATCAATTTTTAGATAATAAAACTGCTTAAATAGCACCATTTTCCACCTTGAAATACAAATTTTCCCGGGGGAGAACCCCCGGACCCCCTGCTTCAATAGGGGGGGATCGATGATTCTTTATAAAAAGGTATAGGCCTATTGCCCCCCCCCCCTTTTTTTGGAATTTTAGTTGTTGCGCCCCTGGGTACAACACCATGTTTTCAGCGGTTAGGTCATTTTAAAAACAGAAAAATAAGTAGAATATCTTTGTTAAAAATATATATATCAACCACAAAGTGTTTGGATTGTCACAATGGGTTTGTGTTGCTCGCAGTTCTTTTTGATCTTATACCCCCGGGGGCGCCACTATGCGATCTACTTGCCGGAAACAAGTTTGGCGGATGGCCTTTTTTTTTTTTTTTTTCGACGGAGCAAGAATCTCTCAGGTCGTCAGGTAATGCCCTCGATGCTGCTCCCTCGAGGAACAGTTGCAAAGGTAAGACTTCTTCTGGTTGTTTCGGCGCTATCATAAACTCATGTATTGTTCGTAATGTTCAGTTATATTGTGATTTTTAGGACAATGAATAACTTAAGTATCACGTTGCCGTCGTCCGGGGTCTCGGGCTCGAGTCCCGGTGTGGCTCCTAGTGGGAAAAGGCGGTTCTTGCTACGTATTGTCCGGGTGGGCGCCAGACTAGCTCGGTTCTAGTCGTGAGTTTGGGGTCGTGGATGTATGTGCCCCTGCGTGGCCCACTAGGGCCGGCGGCGGTGTTGCGTGAGATGATTTTAAATAAGAGACGTGGAGTTGAGGTGGTGGTGTCGTACCTTTTATTCATAGGAACGAGTCGTACACAATACAACACTCTACAGAGGTCCCCAGGGGGGGTTTACTCGTTATTCCGTGACGCCGTATTGTTTGTGTTCCGCGTTACGTGGCCTCGGACGCTGTTACGTCTCAGACGTCTCACTGGGTACGCAGGTAACGTAATTTCGTAACACAAAGGCGGGACACAAAATACACTGAATTAAGGGGGCGCGCACAGGTTACGTGGCACTCGTTACTCGGGTAACGTAAGTTAGCAATACAAAGTACGGGACACAAAAATACACTGAATTAAGGGGGTGCGCACAAGTTATGTGGCACTCGTTACTCGGGTAACGTAAGTTAGCAATACAAAATACGGGACACAAAAATACACTGAATTAAGGGGGCGGACGATTGGAGACGGCCAATCCCGTATGCAAATGTCTCGGCGCGGGTGTTGTGCCCACTGTGGTGAAACACGCACCGCAATTAAGTTTGTCCAAGTTCCCTTGCGGGTTTGTGGTCAGCGCCGTGCGCGTGACCTTAAATAAAGTTCTGTAAGTTGCGGGAGGCGGCCCGTGCCGTATACTGAAGAGCAGCCCCGCTGACCAAGTGTGGTGCGGGGTGTCTTTAAATTGATGCGGTCGGATTAGGTCCTGGACCGAAAAAAAGGGACCGGGTACTCACGGAGAGGTTAAGTAATAAAAGGGGTTCTGTTAATTAGTGACTATATTTACCGGACGTTACTTTCGATGCAGACAAAAGATGTTGCCTCTCCGTGGGACGTAGGTCCGCCCCGGTCCGTGAGCTGCGCTGAACTGCCGAACTGGCATGGCGTCCGAGGGAGGCTCGGCCTCTCTTGCGCCAGGTTTGACCTCATTACGCTAGACTCCAAACGGGTGTGTCTGGAAGAGATTTTATTGTCGCTAAAATCCTAATTTAATGTTCCAGGAGGAATGGGTACGGTTCTTCTCTTGTCTACTCAGGTTTCCGCGGTTTTGCCTTTAATTGCTGTTCGGCTCGCCTGACTCGGGTGGGCCATGGCCAGGGGTGTGTTCCGTTAGCGGGAGCGTATACTGGCGGGTGCAGGTCGGGCTCTGGGGTGGTCGTCGGCCAGACGACGTCAACGTTACAAATGACAATGATCGTATAGTATTTATATCTAATATTTTGAATAAAGTATTTTAACTAACATTTATTCATTTAATGACTACAGGTTGTGTGGAGTACCTATATTCGTATTGATCTTAAATTTAAACACATACCGATGACATAACTTGATTAAGCTCTCATCATTTGTGGCATCGTATTAGGTGTTGCCTAAGCAGTTCCACCTTCAGACGAATCTTGACTCCAGATTGTATTTATTTTTCAATAGCTCTGCTTTTGTGCCTGGTAAAAAATAAAATATACCTCAAGTTGTTCTCTTCGCCTCTTTTTAACCTAAGTTCATTTACTTCCAACTCTTACAACTTCTAGGGAATAAAAAAGACGGCGAGTAAAAAAAAAAAAAAAAACCCTATTACCATTCTCAAAATACATCACTTGGGTCATTTATTGTCCCAGATCTTGTAACAGCTCACCTTGCATAATCAAAAATAGGTAACATTGGCCTACCGCATGTATCATAACTTCCGGTTTCTTTGTGTTGGCTGCCTCGTGTGTTCACCACTGCGCACTAACACCTGCTGAAGTCAAAATAGAGCAACGGGCGCGATGCGATAGACGCGAACATTTTCCCACCACGTTCGACACATCCCTCAAACCAGTGCCGCAAAAATGGCGGACGCGGCAGACTACCCGATTAGAAGGACTTCCTATTCACGTAGGGGGTGCGATGTTATGCCTACTGAAACGAGAGCGAAAATCTGGTTTTCGGACGTGGGTTAAACTGGTGCAGTGGTAAAAAAATCATTATTTGTGTTTTTTTTTTTCTATTTTATTCAATCAAATATTTTGGGAAATATTTTTAATGCGTTCACGTACAATGACTTTTTAGAATAAATATTAAATTCGGATTGAACAAATTTTTTTCAAACAGTTCCGTTTAACTTGTAAACATTAATGGTTGTCGTATAGCCTATATGGGAGGAAACATTTTTTTTTTTTTTCATTTGACACGTTATTAGTTTCATATTCACAATAACGCGATGTTTTCTGTTGCATCACGTCTTTCGCGTCGCGTCTTTCACGCTATAGTGATTCCATCATTATCGTGAACACAATAATTATTTTCACCACGCGACAAACCGAAACATTATGTTTATTGAAATATTCCTGCAATTGCTAGTTTACGCTGGTTATCATAGAAAACAAATCGCAGGAATGGGCAACAAAGATGAATAGCCTAACTAATCAAACGGAGAACATGCCTACTATCAAAGATTATCCACCTACGGACCTAGTATCAACCAGCGTACACCAGCAGTGGCGTGAGTCCGAGATAATATGTGAAATTAAATCGAAACTAACAACTAGATATAAAATATTTCTTGCTATTACATTCGCACAGCAACCACCGATGTCAAAAATGTTTGCTGTAATTTCCGTGTTTAAAAAACTTGTGTGATCCAATTTTAATATTTATTCAAAACAATATTATTGTTCGTGAACATATTTAAAAGTTTTCAAAAAATAGTTTGTAAAATAATGCCTCAAAAATACAAATAATATAATTGTATCATCAATCCCCCATTTTTAACAGCATTGTAAAAAGAGACCTGATGCTCATTTCAGAAACATTGCATGCGCAAAAAAAAACTGTATAATCATGAAGTCCATCATGTTCAGGAGCAGGGCCTGCTCCGGGCAGGGCTAGTCGAGCAATCGTCCAGGGCCCCACGGAAATGGTTTCCAGTTTTGATTTTGTTTGTCTATTTTTCTGTCAAAAATATGGACATTAGTGGAAAAACAAATTCAAAATTTTTATTATCTTGTAACTTAATGTGCCTATTTCAATTCATGATTTCATATTGAAAAAAAACTTTCCAAGTTTCCCACACTTTGATTAACAAGTCCGGAGTAATGGAAGCAATAACCTCTTCAATTCTGTGTCTCAACTCTGGCAAATCATTAGGTAGCGCTGGAACGGAAACACGATCTTACATAAACTCCCAAAGGAGAAAATCTCATGGCGTCATGTCAGGCGAGCGAAAAATACCTCTGTCGTCTCGACCATTACGACCAATCCTACATTCAGGGATTCTGACGTTCAACCACTCTCGTACGAAGAGATTCCAACGGGAATGGATGATATTAAGGATTCACTCTTAGCTAATTGCCGAACACAAAACGCATTATGCTCAGGAGTCGCCATTTTGCGTGGGTGGCGCTGCAAGCGAGAAAACAACATAACAGTACTCGCGCATACGCTTATCTAAAACTGTTTGGGTGTACTCATTAATTGTGACCTTGAGCCAACACTCTACAACGCTTACAGTTGATACTATAAATATTTATATCTGGGACATACTTTTATGGACCTACTGTACGATACCGCCTAGGGCGCCAAGTAGCTGGGGGCGGCGCAGCACGACACATAACAGCTGATATAATATGTTTAACGATTATTCAAACTAGATGAAAATTTATTTTTGTAACAGTTTGGAATGTTTAAATTGATATTAGTAATTATTTAAAGTCCACGGTGACCTGTTTATGATTTGTAATAAGTCAAAAAGTAAAAAAAAAAAAAAAAAAAAAACACAAGCCCTCTTACATTTGATTGTTGACAAAATCTTAGGCTTACGTGATGTATTTTGAGGCAAGGAAAATTTTTTTTTGAGGTGTCCGGTCGTGGGGGGGGGGGGGGGGGGGGGGCAGGCATTAAGTTTTTTCGCCTAGGGCGCCAATTGACCTTGCACCGGCCCTGTCGCTGAGTGAAGAGCGGCAGGGACTCACCTCGCCGTTCTCGACGAGGGCGGGCGACTGCTGGTCCAGGAGACGCTCCGTCTCCCCCGGGCCGGCGGGAGGGGGCTCCCCCGCGGCCTGCTCCACCGGTCCCTCGGCGGGCCTCGTGCTGCCGCGCCGGCCGGCGGGCATGTGCCACCTCGAGACCCACAGCCCACACAAGCTCAGCACAGCTCCACAGGCGTGGGTACATCTACAAGTCACTGTTTCTTCTGGAGAGGTTTCGGAAACTTCTGAAGACTCGTTAAACAATTTAAGAACTTAGTGTACTGTTACGAACGCGAGAGACGAGACCGCGACGCGGAGCGGGCTGGCGACCACGCACGGCCACTGACGTCACGCGCCGTCCATTGGCGTACGGCATGCCACGCGTGCCTGGCCAGGATTACAAGGGCCCTCGCTACCCCCTCCCGCCTCCGCATCCCGCGCATCATCCCGCCTCGGGCTGTTAGACCTACCACCTTCAGCGGCCTAGGAATTCCGGGCTTGCAGAGGCCGACCGCGTGGAGTGGCGCGAACAAGCCTCGCCATTCTTGATGTTTCTGGTTCGGATCGGCCCGGGATGACGCGACTCGTCACGGCTGCTCTAGTCGGTTCTAGATAGGTGCCACAAGTATATAAGCAGCGACGCAGATCGTCGCGGGAGTTCCGAGCGAGTTCCGAAATTTCGGAGAGTTCCGCGAGTGAAGGGAAGTGCGACATCGACGAAGAGGGTGAGAGATCCTCCCCTCCCCTGAGAGTGGCGCGACGCGGAGTTCGACTGTATCGTGAGAGTGCGGCGACCGAGTGGCGCGAGACTGTGTGTGTGGACAGGCGCGAGGTAAGGGGCGAACCACTGTTGAGCCTAGCTCCAGTGAGGAGTGCGAACTGCGAAACTTGACAGACATTGAGTGACTTGCGGATAAACATTAAGTGCAAGTGATTAGTTATCAGACATTTTTAAGTACAATAGTTTAATAGTAATGTAAATATTAGTAATCAGAGCCGCTGAGAGAATTTGTGGGCCCCTGGGCAGCTGGGGTAGTAGGCCCCCTTCCTTTTTTTTGCATACCACTACTACGTAGGCCTATACCATAAATATATATGGTATCGTAAAATTGCATACTTCATTTGAACATACATAACGATATCCTAGTTACGCAAAAAAAGAGCATTTGCATGTATTATCTCAGTGCTCTTTTGCATTGTTAATCCCATAAAAATACAAATAATAATTAATTTTGATGTATATTTTGCTAAAAAAAAATCTTAAATGATAATCAGAAATCGCATTATTATATGACTGTTTAAAATACATAAGAATAATAATTTATTCTGAAAGTAAATATTATTAAAATAATTTAAAGTAATAATCAATTTTATTACTTCGAAAACATCAAACACACTAAACCACGTTCATTAATTGAAAAATTTGTAATACATATTAATTATTTATAACGTCCCAGGGACGTCGCAACGTTTTCATTAGTGGGGGGGGGGGGGGGCGAACAGATGTATCACACTTACCTCAGTCATAGAGCGGGGGGTCCGGGGGCCCTCCCCTGGAAAAATTTGGAATTTTAGACGCAAAATTGTGCTATTTAATGAGTTTCCGAACCAAATTATTAAATATACCATTCCAAGAATTTGATGACGTAGTATGTATTAAATACTACTCTGACAGTAGATGTAGTACAATTTAAATAAAATATCATCTAGGAATTTGCAATCATTTTAAAGTATATTGACAATCATAAATTTGATTTTCTAATCAATGTGATCACCAATGCAACATTTGTAACTACAGGTTGAGAAAAATACTACTACGACCAAACATTTATTCCGGGAAAAGGAGGGGGGGGGGGGGGGCGAAATGCTGCTCTCACCCTCCCATGCATAACAGCACGGGGGCGACTCGCCCCTGCTGCCCCCCTGTTCCGACGTCCCTGTAACGATCCCATTTCTGCTACTACGCAAGTATTTTGGTGTGAACTGAATGTTACAAGTACCTACTGCTCGGTTAGGTTATTGGTTATCGACTGTAGTTTTAGGAACACACAAAACAAATATATATATATATATATATATATATATATATATATATATATATATATATATATATATATATATATATAGTACAAGAGTTTTAATAGCAGGGGGAAAATGTTTTTCCAGCCATTTATTTTCCACTTCCCAGCCGGGCGCCCGGGCCCCTAAGGCTACCGGGCCCCTGGGCATTTGCCCCTTTTGCCCCCCCCCTGCCCCTCTCGGCGGCCCTGTTAGTAATTAATAGTTAGGAACAGTACATAACATCCTATATGTTCTCCAATATTCCAAAACGATCGATTAAACATGTTATCACATTCCATGCAGCGAAAATATTTTGAATGTTTATGTTTAATTCGATGCATCCAGCATTGAATAGCTTAAAACGAATTTCATATTATGCCTACTAAGGCAGCTAAGCAAAATTTTTGACCTTCAAACACTATTTTTCAACCCTTGCACTAATATGTGGTCGTATAAAAATCTTCTTTGGACTAAGGTTTAAGACAAGGTGAAGATACTTTAAAATAAATTCGAACGAATATGGTTCTAAGGAAGTTTTGATTTTTTTTTAAATTCCAACCCCTGTTTTTATGATAGTAGTTAGTTTCATCAAAAATTGTTTCAGCCAAAGGTTTTAGATAAAGTTAAGTGGATGTTTTACAATAAAATATAACGTATTTGATATTATACCTATTAAAAATGTATTACTTTTTTGTCTTTCAACCATTGTTATTCCCACCACTTTAAGTAATTGTTTATTAAGTAAAAATTACTTAAGACAGTAATTTAATAACTAAACAAAAAATAAGAACGGATTTAATAGTGTACATGGTAAGGAAGTTTAATTTATTTTCTTTTTTCAACCCCAGGTTTTCTCAACCGCTTGTAGTAATTGTTTGGATTATCAAAAATAGTTTCATACAAAAGTTTTGGATAGCAATTATAAGATTAACAAACACTGTGAACGGATTTGATAAGGGAGTTGTTAATATATTTTTGTAATTTAACACATCTTTATCCACCCCTTGCTGCAATGGTAGGTTTTATCAAAAATTGTTTCAAACAAACTTATTAGATAATATTTATAAAGTTTACAAACAATTTTAATGGATTTAATAGTGTGCATGTTAACGGAATTGTGATTTTTTTTGTCATTCGACCCCTGTTTATTCCACACTTGCAGTAATGGTTGGTCTTATAAAAAATTACTTCACCAGAAAGATGTAGATAATAATTTTACATTTTAGTATAATCAGAACTAATTTAATATTTTAAATGGTAAGAAAATTATTAATTTTTTTATAATTCTACTCCTTTTATCCAACCCCTGAAACAATGACTTGTCTTATCAATAATTGTTTCAAACAAAAGTTTTAGATAAAAATTCTAAGATTTACAAATAATTTTAACGAATTCGATTGTACTATCACTAAGATAGTAATGAATTTATTTTTTGTATTTTAGTCACTTATTATTCACTCCTTGCAAAAATGGTTGGTTGTACCAAAAGTCGTTTCAGATAAGTTTTAGATACTATTTATAAGATTTAAAATATAATTAAATCGGATTCAATAGTGTGCCTACTTATTTTTTTAAAAAAAAATCATAATCCACTATTTTCAAACCTTTGCGCAATTGTTCATCTTATCAAAAATTGTATCAGATAAAGGTTTTTGGTAAAAAATTGTACAATTTACAAACAATTTGATTGAATTAGATGGTGTGCCTACAAGGGAAATACGATTTTTTTTGACGTAACAACGTCTAATAAATCGATGAAAGCCGGCTGCACGCACGAAAAAGTGTCCCGTTACGCACATTGTCCCGTTTCGCTGTCCCCCGTTACGCTCATTTTATATTGCTCTTTGCTAACCTGAACCTCCTAGCATTGCGACCGAGTCCGTGGCGTAATTATGTTTTCATGCATTTCAATGTAACATTTTCATTGCTCTTTGCTAACCCGTTCCTCCTAGCATTGCTGCAGAGTCCGTGGCCCAAATATATTATTTTTGACTGCACTTTGGTGTTGGGTAAGCCATTTTCCTTCACATCATCCTTGAAACACTCCCATTCGTTTCCTACTTTTCCTATCATCGTCCTATCCTTAACAGAATAACACAGATTGGAAGAAGTTAAATAGCAAGCATGAATAAAAGTTATAGTTAAAATAATCTCTTCGTTAAAGTAATAAACATATTTAAATTAATAAGTGCAAATAAAAGTAAATTTATCAATTAAATTGTAGATTTCATTTCACTCCTTTTTTGTATCCATACAAAATAGTGATAATTCAATAAAAATTATTCATTTTTATTCATAAAAGTATGCGATCATTTCATCAATGTTTTGTTATTTCGTTGTCACGTTAAACTATCGTCCGTAAACCGACTTTACAGACAACCAATTTTTTTTTATCATCCACCCCTGATTTTTTCCACTACCTTCACTTATGTTTGATCGTATCAAAACTTTATTTATACAAATGTTTTTGGTATTACTCCTGCGAGTTATAATACGTTCAAATATGTGTGTTATTTGATATATAATGGGAACTATAGCGATTTTTCTGTTTTTCAATAACCTTCCCCATTTTTACCTCTTTGGTCGGATCTTGTTATTAACGAACTCGACCGAAAATACTACTTTATTTTATGTATCAGTTTGGAAGCGATTTGTGAAAAACTATGGCAGATATCAAGGCCATAAAAAATGTGATTATATGTGTGTGTGTGTGTGTGTAGGTGTGTAGGTGTGTGTATGTGTGTGTGTGATGTATCCAATGGTTAGATACAAAAACTGCTTAAAAAGCGCTATTTTGCACTTTTAAAATCAAAATTTTCCGGTGGAGGACCCCCGGACCCCCGTCTTAGTAAGACATGACATTGAATTCATTATTTGTCCCCCCCCCCCCCTAACTTTATGAACACAGCTACGCCAATGTTTACAATGAACCAAAAAAGAAACCGAAGATGCACGATCGGGCGTCTGTTGAAAGAAGGGTTCCCGAGCGCGGCTCACCTGACGGGCTGGAAGGTGGCCATGGCGGGCAGAGAGTGCAGCACCAGCGCCGTCAGCACGGCCTGGGTGCCGCGGAAGCCGTAGCGCGAGTACAGCAGGCTGATGAGCAGCGGGTACAGCATGCAGCCCAGCCCGATCAGGATCTGCGCCAGCCCCATCGCGAAGTTGCGCCGCCGGATGAAGTACGTGTTCATGGCGGTGAACGACGGCGTGATCATCAGCCCGAAGCCGGTGCCTGCGCGGGCCAACGTCTCTTGTCGGTCTCTCCTTGCGGCCTCGCGCGCCATTCATGTGCGTCAGACCTAAGATGCACATAAAGTTCTGCCGTTCCCCGATTACACCCGAACAATTCACCTTCGGCCAACTTCGGGATTTGTTTTATTTTTGCGCAGGAAAAATGAATTCAAATATTAAAAGTGGTCGGTTAGATTAGCTACATTAAAACACTTTAAAACACTATGGACGGTTAGTTAGGTTAGTATAGCTACATTAAAATAAACAGAGAAATATAAATATATATAAATAAACCCGAGGTTGGCCGAAAGTGAATTGTTCGGGTGTAATCGGGCAGGGACAGAACTTGATGGACATCTTAAGCTTCCCTTAATGTGCAACCACGGTGCTGCCATCTGTGACAGATGGCGCGAACCAACGTTAATAGAGGCAAAAGGAAACTATAATATTAACAAGATGGGCAGTATTTTAGTAAAATTACGTGTCGAAAATCCGGGGTTTAGTTTTTCTTTTTCCGTCTTTTTCGCTTTTATTGGAGCCGTTTCATCGTATAGTTTAAACTTTCGCTCTGGAAATCGAATGATCCTAAAGGCGACGTAGCTGCTCCGGCAATGAATTCTAGCGGCGGGTGTGGAGAATACGTGTGATTCGCGTCAAGAAATTTAGTTGAAAACACACGCTAGGCATTATTAAAAAAAAAAAAAAAAAAAAAAAAAAACGTTAAAAATTTGTTTCTGAATTTCGTATTATAAGTTTATTTGCAACATAGACAACCTGAAATCACATGAATTTGCTCATTAACGAGGTTAGAAGTTTACACATCACTGGCGAGTACTGAAAGACTTGGTCACTTTTTTTGGCCATTGCTACTAAGCGATTTTCCTGTCAATTTATTCCGATAACTCTCTTGCAATTTATTGGTTTTGAATCACGAATTATCTTACCAGATATATATTATATTATAATTTTCAAGATATAAAAACTTACGCAAGTGATGATGATTATAGATACTAGCGTGATTTTATACCTTTTTACTGTTTTACCGTTTCATCCGGACTCACATACGGTATGCAGAGCTTCACTAGAAACTACCGATTTGAAAACTGTTCAAGGTATCCTCATATAGTCTGTTTAAAAAAGAAAAAGCAATTAAGAATACTCAGAGGGTGGTTGAGTAGTTTGTTTCCGTATTTTGTTTTCAAACTGTATTTCTACGAGAGTTAAAATCGCTAAAACACGTGTTCTTACAACGTTTAGACATGAAACAGACGGTAGAGATTCTTGAAAGCAACCAAGAGGCTTGCATTGCACCTTTATCTTCATTTCTCGGATTTATTGTGTTAAAGTTACCACCCAAATCTCATAGTTGTCCTATGAACTATAATAATAGGTACAGCGCACGTCAGTCCGCAGCCTTGCGCTTAGAGGCGATACCGCGCTAGAAGCACCAGCTAGCGTCGCACTTATCATCCCGCTCCACTAACAAATACACCTCTGACTGACAATAGTATTTTGTAAATATATGGTGAGAAAGTTTGAAAATAAAACAACAAACTTGAAGTATGAGACCGAGCCGAAAGGTATAATGATGCCTGTCGTACTCACATTAATAATGACATTTTCTAGGTTTATCGACTTGGCACGGGACCTAACTTCAGACTAATTTCCAACTTAAAATTCACGGAGTGTGTGGCTTTAATGTGTTCGCAACAACGTGACGGCCAGGGGCTTAGACGAGTCAGTGATAACACAACTTTCAACGCCGAGCCTCTAAGCTGCTCGCTGCCAGCTAGAGGGTTATCCCCCAAGACTGACAGCCACTCACACCGACACACGGCGCTGACTTGACCGCGTGCCGCTAGGAGCTCTGACCACAACACATCATGGCCAGTCCGACCGAGGTGGCGCGGCTAGAATCCACGAGCCAACCAACTTAAGTCAATGGCCGCTAGCTTTTTATTAGGAATAGCTGAGCGGTGTGGTTGAACGGTAAAATGTTGGACTCTATTTGGGAGGAGAGCTGGGTTCTAACCCCGTCCCATTCATCCTGATTTCCACGGTCTCCTGAAGTCACACTAAACGCGCAAGCTATTGGACAGTGGCGCACGCAAGGGCACGGTGGGAGGTGGGGGAACCCCCTCCCCTCAAGAAATCCTGAAATATCTGTCATTCCCACCAATAAAAGTAAATAATTTGAAAGACAACAGCGGGCAAAGTGGTTCTATGGAATCACCCCCCTCCCTTTTTTATTTTCTCCAAAAAAATGAAATTCTGCTTAAGCTCTTGGCAATGGCTGATTCCTAACATAATTCCCCTGAATTGTATGGGATATGTCCGTATTTAATAAATTCTGTTTTTGACCAAACATAAGACCTAAATTATGTAAAAAAATTATCTATATAGGTATATAAAATAGGATGTTGGTATGTATATATGAAGTTGATAAACTCCGACACCGTTTGACCGATCGCCATGAAAGTTGGCACATCGAAGCATGGATAAGGTTTTTATGCTATACATTTTTTGTAACTCTCAGCTAGATGGCGCTGCAGCGCATCAACTTCTAAACCGTTCAGCCGATCGCCATGGGTAAACAGAAAATCATAGGGCATCGACATAGTACAAACAGCAATAATTGTGTCCACCACACTGTCAAATAGCACTATCCATTTAGCTTTAACTCGCGGACACTGCAGCTAGTTGAAATTATGTCTCACCTTGCACAATGCCGTACGTGATGACCAAGTAGTTGACGCTAGTGGCGAATATGGACAGGAAGTTGCCGGAGAACGCCAACAGGCACCCGGCGATGCCCACCTGGCGCGCGCTGTACTCCTTCATGGCGTAGTTGGTCACCAGACCTTAACAAACCATGCGGACAGCAACTGCTGAAATATTCGTCAGAGTTAAATATCGCTTTAGTGAGGGAAGGCATACTGCTGGAATCAGGGGCGCAACAACAGGGGGTGCAAAGGTATTTTTCCCTCCTCCCCCCCCCCTTCTGAAACCTTGAAGTGGGGGCAAACGGGGGCAAATAAAGTGCTGTGTATTCAATTTTTAGATAATAAAACTGCTTAAATAGCACCATTTTCCACCTTGAAATACAAATTTTCCCGGTTCAATAGGGGGGAACGATGATTATTTATAAGGTATATTGCCCCCCACCCCCTTTGGAAATTTAGTTTTTGCGCCCCTGGCTGGAATCGCAATAGCGTGACGAATCCCCCCACAATACACGAATGATCAGTCTGTTCGTGCCTGATGACGGGAGCAGATGTCAGCTCCCGAAACGTCGCAACTGTTTCGTCTCGGGCCAGTCTACTGTGTTCGTCTGTGCCGTGATAATTTTCTTCCTGCTAATTAGTTCCATAGAATTATCTCTGCCGAATACGAATTTGCACACATTTGACGTCGGGTGATTATGACTTGTGTTTGTCAATTCATTTTTCTGTCCATTCTTGTGGTTTCTCTATGACATACAGTGAAAACCAGCAAAAAGTGTATGTCCATAAAATATTTTAAAACGAACCATAATTGTATTGCCAATCCATTAATAAAACTGTATTAAAACTTTACTGGGATATCCCTTACGAACCCAGTTTCTACCCACATTGGTCGTAACAATATATTCAAGTACGCACCTGCACTTTGAAGTCGGTTAAATTTTTTATTGTAAATATTGTATAATTTTACATTTTTAGTGCTATTGTGCCGAGAGTATGTTATTTCAAAATTTAAGTACTACTCATAAAAGTCCAGACAAAACTATTTTTATTATAACTTTTCAAGTCGTCTAAAATGCGTTAAAAAGGCGTGGAAACGGGACAATATTTTTCAAAAGTTTGGATTCGCCATTAAACTACTAGGATATATTCCATTCCGTAGAGTTTGGAGTTGTCAGGAGATGGAATTCTGTGACGTAATTGGAGCGCTTTTTTTTTACCTCGCCATCGCTATATTTATCCGCCTGAAACATTGCGGAAATGGTGCTTGACCACGTCTGATGAGGGTCAGAAGTGTGAGTTAGAATCTCCGTCGTTACACACAGTTAGTCCATTGAAATGTTACATTTTATTGGGCTTAGCGTGCGTTTGTCAGAGGACGCAAATTTATTTTTTTGATATGAAAAAGGGGGGGGGGGGTTAGTGTAAAGTTAAATCCAAGTTTGTGGGGTTGTAACCCTTTTCCTACGGCCGCCATCTTGGAAAAAGAGATTCAAATAGTTTTTACGCTTTTATCTGCCAAACTATAGGTCTCAAAAAAAATATTTAACATTTTTTGTTGCAAATAAAATTATCTACAACTTTTGTCCAGTAACGTTTAGTCGTAGAACCATAAATAAAAAAGTTATAAGCGAAAATCCATAAAAATTTGAGAAAAAAAATATATTTGTCGATATAACTTTTTTTCTAATCATTTTACAAAATAAATGATATCAGACCATTTTTAAAGATGGTGTTTTAAGGAACAATTTTTATTATAAACATTTTTTAAATTTATTTAATAGTTAAGGTTTTACAGCGCTGCGAAACGAATATTATTCTTCAGTATTCATAACTATACATAACTTCATAACTAAAAAATAAAATTGCGTCATCTGACAAACGCAACCCCAAATGTAACTTTTCAATGGACTTAGTCACTTAAGTGAAATACAGTCGTTTGAAACTTTTTCCAGAGTGCAAACACTACACTTCATAACAATGTTTCGGGCGTCCAAAAACTGGTGAAGTCCGTCATCCGGAATAAGAAATATACTGCTTCCGGTTACCATGTGATCATACAGACGTGGCCACTCCAGGCTTGAAAGAGGGCTATTATTTTTCAAAAGTTTGTACTCGCCAGTCACCAGCTGGGAGGTGTTACACATTTTCATCTAACCCCCCCCCCCCCCCCTCCCCCTTCACGGCCTCGTGCAAAGCTTTACACTGCAGTGGGTTTCGACGGCGCAAGGCAGGGCCGTAGCCAGGGTTCTGAGGGGTCCAGTGCAACCATTATATTTTTTTTATTATGTTCTTTATGTTTTAATTTAAAAAAAAAAATATTATTACCACACTAAAAATCTCTGGGAATAGTAAACTTTTAGAACTCCAACTTTTACACATGGAAATTTAAGTAATGATTTGCCTTGAAAAAAAGAAAATAGAAACATTTTATATTTCTGAGTTTCATTTAGATGTTTTAATATTTTGTTCTTAAGTCAATCGTTAAAAAAAGACATATATAATAATGTTAAAAATTTGAAACACATGTCACGTTTTAATGAAAGACGTTAAGAATAACACGTGTGCAAACCGGCATTAAGTATGGACTATTTTGAAACACAATTCCTGCCGCTTCTGTGTGTGAGGCATGTTGGGCTGTAGTCCACTAATGATTACAGTGATGATGATGATGATGATGATGATGATGATGAGTCGTTCTAACCCATGGCTGGATGTCGTATCACAGGCACCACCCCGGTGATGACACCCGTGACGTCCAAATGCTTGCCAAGGTAGGTTGATTCTACGTTGGTTTGCCTTTACCTTTCGCGTGATGAAGATGAATCATAAACACTCAGTCCTGAACCCTGTTCATCTGTATATAATATGTAAAACCAATGTTCACCTTTTAAATTGTATTTAATTTTTGGCAAAAGAGCACAGAGTGCTGGCATGTCAAGTGTATCATGTAAAAGTGCTAATGTATGAAAAAGACATAATAAAAAGCTTTTTTAATTGAATTGAATTGAACCCAGGTAGAAGGTCTGGAAACTCCTGTCCCACCAACCATACACGTCAGCCAATAGACCAAAGTGGGCGGACAGAATTACAATATTTCTCCCAAAACAGTCTCTCTGTAACTTTAACCTCATATAGATAAGTGGCTATAATTTTATTATTCTGTCTTGGCACTTTTTTTATGTGTAAACATCGTAGCTCTTGGTATACGGCATTTGATAGGAGTGATTTCGTGAAAGTGGAACGGAAGTTGATGAACGGAAATGTAACACAAAGATGGATAATCACGTGTAGCAACATAAACCCGTATATAGTCACTTTAGTAAACATTGGGGTGCATACCAAACGTATTGGTGTTAATTAGTGTTCCAAATGAAACCTTATGATCGTGAATAAATCCCGGAATATATTTGGTAAATTAAAATAGTCATAGTAAAAAGTACTAATTACAATTATTATATCACATATTCTCCTTACAATAGAGTAACGGGCCCTGTAGCACGGAGACATAGCGCGTGCTTCGTCACATCGAGGAACGTTGTTCAAATCTCGTTACTGAATTTATTTTACTTTTTAATAACCGTTATAATATAATAATATTACATAATAATGCCGAATCAGCTCAATAAAGTTAAGTTTTATTTTTTAGTAATTATTTACAAACTTTTTTGATCGTTTAGACAAAACAAACATATACTTAGTGTTATAATATGTGTTAAAAATGTTTTGTTAATATTTTAGTAATTCTATAGAATTATAATTTCTAACGTGTACGGTTACTTTACAGTATTAACTGTTTAGTGAATTTTAACCCAATGGGCAGTATTTTAATAAAATTTATTGTCGAAAATCAGGTAAAAAGCCGGGGTTTTTATCGCATTGCGTTTCTAATATTTTAAAATTTTCTGGTTGTTTCGTGCTGCTGATTGCTATCTGCGCGTGATGGTAGGTAAGCAACTTTTACGATTCAGGCAGCGAATTCTAGCGGCAGGCGCAGGAAGCATGCCTATGATTTGCATCCAGAAATTTTTGTATTTGAAAAGCGAATATTTAATTATTATTTTTTTTAGCTTTGTTTATCACGCTTGGCAGTATTTTAAAGAATTCTGCGTCGCAGTTGGTGTGCGAGTATCCTACACGAAGGACACGAGAGCACGTGAGTGTACTCGTCGAGAGGTGGCTGGGCGTTGACGCGTCCTCAACAGCAGAACCGGCGTCAGCTCCGGGCTCGCGGGTAGCTAGCTGGAACCACCCGCGCCAATTTTTTTTTAAGTGAAAAATTCTTAAGCAGCTTTGAGCTATTTTTGGTAGGGGCAAAACTTATGGGTTCGCGTCACCGACATGCTAGTGACGTGTTGCGCCAGACTGGCGACCGCGCAGCGGCCTGTGTACACGTATACGCATACATACAATAATACATTGTATATACTCGACTGTATCATGTGCGTGTTGGACTCTTGTTTTGGATGGGTGAAATCTCGTGAGTTCGCATCACCGACATGCTTTGGCAGCAGTAAGCGAAGTTAATTTGACCACGTGAATACATGACCTAGGTCTGACATCACTGGTAAGTCATAGCTAGGTATAATTAATTTTTAAGTAATTTTTACATATCACTGACATCTGTTGTGACTAAAAAATGATGTAAGGATAAATTATATCATGCTGACAATCGTTCTGATATCATACCAAAATCTTTTTTTTTTTTTACCTACATTTGACGTAGAAATGATGTCATATTACACATTTAAAAACAAAGTTCTGGCAGTTCATCGACTGACGACACTTTCCCCGCAGAATGTTTCTGCGCGAGTGCTCTCGGCCAGGTCACCTGTGAGCGACACAGACGTCACGAACACGCTGACGACGACGGTGAAGGCCTGCGTGCCGCCACCGACGGCCTCCAGGAACTCGCCGAACACCAGCCCGAAGCAGCCCACGGGGCCCATCATCACGATCTGCGGGCACACAAGTCCACGCACATTTCACTTACTTACTCTATGGAATCGGTCACTACACGATTCCGACACTATACCAACCACACAGCGCGAAACTGAAGAAACCTATTTTTTTTTTTAATCCCGGACGATATCAGGATCTAGGATTTTCACCGTATTTCTGTTTGAGTTCAAGATCTAATACGCTTTAATACATTTTAATAAAATATCGCTTGAACTTGTATTTTCGTGTCTTGATATCCATGACATAAAAATTAAGGATTTTCATGAGATTTTATTTGGTAACAGAAGGTGGTGTTCGTTGGTGTTCTAAAAGAACGTCAGGTTAACCTATTTGTTTCACAATACATAACAATCTTTGGCTCGTAAAATCGAAAAAAAAAAGAAAAAAAACATTCGTACTGCGCTCTAGTGACTACGTTAGAATTCAGGACAATCGGACAACATCGGAGAACACAATTGTAGACTGGGCAGTTTACCGAGCGACAGTGTCACATAAGGATAAGGGCACGGACCGCCCACAGTTTCGGACTGCTGTGGACGGGCACCTAACTAGAGCGTGTTGGTTTGAGTGTGAGTTATGAGTTGTAAGACCCCGCGGCCAGGGGTACTCACGAACATGACGGACATGCCGAGGGCGACGCACCACCCCCAGCCGCCCTCCGGCGCCTGGTCCTCGCTGGCCGCGCGCTCCGCCGGACCGCCTTCCTCCATGGTGGCGCGCGCTCTTCGCCGGCCGCCCACCTCGCTGGGCCGAAAACAAATCAAGCGGCAATTACTCCATTGCCGCTCCGCGCGGCACGAACTGCTCTCATCCGCCGGCCTTGCCGCCAGGTGCCGCCCACGTGAGCGGACACACGTCGAGCAAGTGTGCCATTCCTCCTGTCTGTTGCAGTTGCCGACACACGCGTCGGTGGACAAGGCTTAGCTGAGTTCTTTCAACGGTTCTTGCAACAGGGGAGCTTGACTTTTTTAACATTCTCATAGATATATGTCCACGATTATTTCGTGTATTCCTTGGGTATCAAAGCAGACTCGAAGCACGTATACATGTGCTTCACGTTGGTGATTGGACTGCAGCGCTCCTTGGCATGCCCTCGACGACCGAGAGCCAGTCACAAACAAGGAGAAGAATAATGTTTACCAATCACTAGTAACCCGCTATGAGCATTCAATAAAAAGGCTTTGTCACGTATAAGCGAGTTGTGTCTCAGCCTGGTGTGAAATGAATTCGCGAAATAATCGTGGCCCTAGTCATAGAGAAACCACGATAATGGACAAGAAAGATGAATACACAAACTCACAGAAAAAGCAATTTAAAATTAGCCAATTCAAATTTTAAATGAATACACAGCCCGGAAATTTCATCAGAAAAAAATATATAATGACTTGTAAAAAAACTGTGAGCTGACGACAAGATAGTGGTAACAGGATCAGAAGAAAAGAAGAAAAAAATGTGAGCGAGTTTTTCAGTATTCGCCAGTAATGTGTAAACCGATTCATGTTTTCTCACGCTGCCAAAAAAAACATATGATACGAAAATCGGGAACAAATTTAACGTATAAATCTTTTAAAAAATGACAAGTGTTATAAATATACGAAAGGTATTCATTTTAGGGAATAACAGTAAAACATTTTCCCCTTTTTAAACCCTAACTATATTTCTGTCTAACAAAATGGTACTATTGATTTCTCAGGGCGAGCCAAACAACAGGAGTAGCGAAGCGTCGCATGTGAATGCCTCAACGTTGAACCTGTAACATTTTCCCCTAGACAGAATTTATCATCGCCTGCGTTTTTGAGGATAAACCTACTTCTTTAGACACTTTAAGGGTGAAATTCTAGTGTGAATCAGATATGCAATGAAATAAGCGCGCGTTACACAACGGTAATTTAACAGGTTCAAATTCCAACGCGCATGCTTGCAGAAACTGCTATAGCCACGAGCCGAAGTTGTCTAAATGGCGAACCCAAGTGTGGCAACATGCACCCGTTTATATTAACTTTCACGAAAATCGAGGGATGTACTAAGCGTATTGGTAAACTTTATTGTAGTGAAACTATCCTGGAATACATTCGGTAAACTATCCTATCCCCCCTCATTGCTGCCCTGACGTAAGAATTAATTTTAAACATTAAAGTAAGGCAGACTTAGCCTACATATCATTGAGTCTACTCTGCCACATATGAATACGCTTTTTCATTGGGCCTCTATTTACAATATTCTACTAGCATATTTATGTGAGCGATTCATCATTCAGTTATTATATCTTATAATATATGGATAGTTGTATGCCATCAACCCTCTCAAGGGCGGTTCGACTACGAAGACAGCCTACACACTTTGAGCGCGACATTGCTTTGTGACTGACGAGTGCAGACAGATCTCTCTCTAAGACAATATTGTTCCTCCAATTGATGGGGGTTTAGCTACATATTTTCAGACTAATAGTGCTTACCGTCTTGCTTCATATTTCATATGCATGTTTTGAATGTTTTCTATCCAAAAATTTAAATGACATAATACATATTTTGTTATTATTTTAAAAAATGTCGCAATTTAATTAAAAAAAACTGCATACAGCATAGTACATTTTTACTGTTTACCTGACCAAACAGGGACAAGAAATATAAATTTGAAAGTTCTGCCAAACTCGTAAGCAGGAGTTTGTGAAGGCGGGCAAGTTTTATTTATATTTGAATTTTAAAATAAAATATTGATCTTCACCCTAAAATCTCAGGGAAAAGTAGACTTTTAGAACTCCAAACTTAATGCATATAAATTTAAGTAATGATTTTTTTTTATAAAAGAAAACTGAACTTTTATATATTTTGGTTTTTGTTTAAGTGTCTTTCATACTTAGTTCTTATGTCAATTATTTGGTGATTTCGCTAAAACAAATCAAAAGTATATATATATGCAAAGCAGCATTGAATATATTGTTACGATTATTAAAAACTATAACCGTCGAAAACTACTGGGTTCGTAAATGGATAGTCCAATTAAATATTTTAATATACAGTTTTATTGATTGCCAATACTTACATTACTAACAAATAATCTTCTATAAATGCCTAATAATCAATTACACTTAGAAAATGTTTATTCCCCAGTCGCTCGGTTTTTACACACCGCACACCTCGCTCGCACCTCTGGCGCAACTCTCGCCGCAGCACCCCTTGTGGACCTCTGTCGCCGCACTCCGCCGCCGCCGTCACACTTCCCTTCGCCGAGGATCCACTCGACGCTTCGCTCAGGACTCTCGCCGCACCCGCGGCACTATCGCCCGGATCAACTCCCAACTTCCTCCGAGGGAGGCGTCCTGGGCTTATATAGGCCCAGGCGCCACTTCTAGAAGTCTCGAGCGTGGCTGTGGCCAGTCGCGTCATTCCGCGCTGACCCAACGCCAGAAATCTCGAGACACACGTCGGCGGTTCGCGTGGCGACCCGCGGAACTCCCGCCGCGTGGGGATTGGCGTGGCAGGAGGGAGGGGAAGCGGCGACCCTTGTAATCCACCAGGCGCGCGCGACACGTCTCACGTTGCGGCGGCCACGTGACGTCAGTGGCCGTGCGGGGCCGCCAGCCAGCTCCGAACCTGCACGCGCCGCGGCCCTGCTTACGTTCGTAACAATATATTACGTAGAAACACAATTCCCACCGCTTCTGTGTTCGTGGAATATTAGGGCTATAATGGAGGCTAAACACATTATTGAAGCCCACTTAGGATTTTAATGATTCTTCTAAAATAATCTCTCTGTAAACGTATGTAGCTAAGTTGCTTTAATTTTTTCATTCTGTCTTTGCTTGTGTTTCTTTTCTTTTAACTCCGGGAAGAGCCCCCCCCCCCCCCCCCCCGGTCACCCGTCTGGTTACGTTACTGGTTCTGTACTTATACATTTTTAATTTAATCAAACGCAACTGCAGGCAACTATGCAATATTTTTGATGTGTAAACATCTTAGCTCTCGGTGAAAGGCATTTGGTAGTAGAAATTTCATGAAACTGAATTGAAAGTCGATGAACGGAGATGTGTAAACAAGTTGGCGGACCCACATATAGCAACATAACCTCGTGTATACATAGTCACTTTCGTAAATATTGGAGGACATACGAAACGTATTGGTATGCCAAATGTAACTTCATGATAGTAAAAGTACCCTGGAATATATTTGGTGAACTAAATTAGTCACAGTAAAGGGTAATTTCACGTGTTAAAATACGTAAGAAAACTAGCATTACACTTATTATAATACATATTCTCCTTATTAAGTCCCAATAGACTTAGTATCACAGCGGTAGACGCACGCTTTGTGAATTCATGTGACGTGGTTCAAAACTCATCTCACAAAACTTTTTTTTACTTTTTAAAAACACTATAATATAATAACATAATAGTGCAATAATAGTGTAGAATTAGCTCAATGATTTTAAGCTTTGTTTTTAGTAATTATTTATTTTGGCAAAAACAAATAGGCTATACAAGCATATACTTGGTGTTATAATATGTGTTTTAAAATGTTTCAGGTTAATATTTTAGTAAAGCCATAAAAGTATAACTTCTAAAGTGTACGAAAATTTTACAGTATTAACTGTTTGGTGAATAAAATTAATTTTCGAAAATCAGGTCCAAAGCGGGGTTTAGGTTGTCTTTTTCATTTCTATCGGAACCGTTTATGCTTTTTTTTTAATTTCCAGTTTTTTCGTGCTGCTATCTGTGCGTAATGATGGCAAGAAAAGTTTATGGTTCAGGCAGTGAATTATAGCGGCTGGTGCAGGAAGTTTCGCGTCCAGAAGTTTTGTTACTTGAAAAGATAATATTATATTTATCAGTATTTTAGCGACCCACCTCGACTTCGCACGGATGCACTATTCTAAATTGGCGTCATTTATATTTAAGAAGTAACTACTTATCCAGTTCTCGTAAGAATCCGGTGCTTTCAAAAAAATTATACGCGTACTAACACGTATAACTAAAGAATTCCCTTGTATACAATCTTTTTTTTTTTTTCGCATGGGACAACACAGACAAATTTTGTTTAGAAATCACACGCGAAAGGGCTTACTTCTAGCTATCCATTAGACGTACAATTCTGTAGTACATTAATTTGATGTATTAGTCATGTATAAGTCAGCGAAAGCGGTTTTTTATGACTTCATTACAAAACATTGAAATTTCTCTACTATCTTTAAATTTAATGAGTATGTATTATACACATAATATTTCCTGAAGAAATTCTCTAAATTATGATGAAATACGCATCAAAATCCACTGTGTAGTTCAGAATAAGTAAGTGAACAAGAGCGGATAGCAATTTTGTTTTATACTTTTTAAAGATTTATGACGCTATGATTATTTTAAAGAATTCTACGGTAAAGTTCTTGTCCTAGTTCAGTATTTGCAACATGAACAACATTGTAACACATGCATTTGCTCGTTACCGAGGCTAGATGTTTACACATCACTGGTGATTAGTGAAAGACACGCTCACATAAAAAAAAAATCTGACTCGGAATGTTATCGATCAGCCCGAATGCACAATACCTGTGTGTCTCAGCGCCCGTGGAGGTAAGGCCTAGAAGATAGTTCCTCCTGTAGTCATAAGTATTAAACTCGGCAGCATTGCACAGTATGTCGCCACGTCTCCAAAGTGAGACAATCTCATCATTGTTCACCGGCAGAACGTCGTTATTTGCTCTCGGGTTTTAGGGCGTTAAAGTTAAGTCCCGGCGAAAGACAAGAGCGTGATTAAACATTTGATTTTAGGTGTTTAACAAATTGTATTATGTTTCACAATACCTCCATTAATGCTGGCGTAACGTTAGTGTGTTAGTTTTCTAACCTGCATATATTCAAATGAATTATAACTAAGTGAACTTTTGACATGTACACAAGTATCAGTTTTTATTTGAACAATGATTGTTGCCAATGAAACGTGCAAACTCAGTCGACCTCGTCGGCCGTGTAAAATACAACGTTCAACTTTAGATGTGAGTGGTTTGAAAATAATGACTGGAACGTGTTACACATCCATTCGTAACAACTCTGGGAATTTGCATTCGTCACTTATAAATCACAGAATTGAGGTTTTATCTAGGAAAACGTTCAAGGTAGTAAAATCGGGCTCCTGGCATGTGTATCGAAAAAGTATTTGATGAAATACCATTAAACTTCACCTCAGTTGTCTTGCACACTAACACATTTAACGCGTATTCAAGGAATACAATTTTTGATGTGTAATTTTTTAGCTCTTGGTATACGGTATTTGTTGGGAATAATTTCGTGAATGTGACGGGATTCAAGGAACGGAAATGTACAACAGCCACGGTGCTGCTATCTGTGATGTATGGCACGAAAAGAAGTTCACAAATACAAAGGTAAAAATTGTAGTATTAATTGGTTAATGAATTCTAACAAGACGGACAGTATTTTAATTAAATAATTGGTCGAAAATCAGGTCCAAATCTGGGGTTTAGTATTTCACACGCTTTATTTTCAAGCCTTTTTCACTTTTATCGGAACCGTTGCATTACATAGTTTAAAATCTCTCTCTGCAAATCGAATGATTCGATAGTCGACGTAGCTGCTCCGGCAGCGAATTCTAGCGGCGGGTGCGTAAAATACGTGTGATTCGCGTCCACAAATGTAGTCAAAAAATGTTGCGTGAATATATATATAACACGCGGCATTATTTTAAATAATACTACGTGACATTTCGTGTCCGAGTTAAGTATTATAAGTGTATTTGCAACATGAGAACACATGAATTTACTCGTTACCGAGGTTAGATGTTACACATCTCTGGCGAGTGCTGAAAGACTTATTGCAATTTTTTTCTGTAAAGAACAATGCCTATGAATTAAGTGTGGTTATTTTTGAAGACAAAACAGTCTATATTAAAATAAAAGTGCAGGTCAAGAAGTAAGGTCAAAATTGAATGATAACCTGAGTATTATATAATACAGTTTGATTTTATGTCTTGTGCGCTTAAATAATCTAGAGCTTTCCTACAGTTTTAATCCGTAGGTGGATATTCTTTGGTTGTAATTAACCAAATATTTTCCCTTTCACGTTAAATTTCTATGTGTTGTCACCGACAATGAATTATGTGTTGTGTTGTCGGAGTTACTTCTTGTGTTGATTTAAATATGTACGTTGTTCTCAAGAACCGGAAAATTCCAATACATACATTGTATTGGCCTTTTTTTTTTTCAGTTCTTTGATTTCTGTCATTTTCCAAACTGGAACAGTCATAATTGTGGGCAGTTATTATGACAATCATAAATTTCCAGATACCGTGACCCATTTAGTACTGGCATAATTATCACACCAATATTTAAATTGTCATGATGTTCTTTATTATATCCATCTTACGGAAAGCGGAGATTTAGTTCAAAAATCATATATATTTACACATTTTGAAACCTATATTTCAATTTACACTATAATATATGTAAAATAAGTGACGTTAAAATGTAACTATTCAAACAAAAATAATATTACTAAACATTCCTTCAAGCCGAGAATGTATACAGTTTACGAGTCACCCTGTTAGCGTCTTTTCCATTTCCTTTCTCTTGGGGTGTTGATTTTTTTTTTTTTTTTGCATTACACACATTGCCTTACATAGTCTTACGTTAAAATTGATAGTCTCAAGCCTGGCTGCAAGAAACTGCAACGGCAGCTGCAACTGTATGTATGCACTGACTGGAAAACACTACAAGAGTCAGCCTTCAATTACCTCATGCAGAATATGTTTAGGTTCGCCTGAGACGTATGCAGCTTGCTCCTCTTGAACTCAACGCGGACTGCATATCTGGCAGACACGAGGAAACATTGTATTTATGACGCTACTTCATCTCGGTCCTTGTCCTCACTGTTCACAAATTGTCGAACATTTAAAAATTGTAAAAAATCTTCGTGCACTGAATCTTTGTGTACATACTTCAAAACCAGTGTTAACTGGGACTCATGTGAAGCATCTGGAGTTTCGTCGAACATGATGCTATAAAATTTGGAATCCTGCACACGTTTGATAATTTGTGAAATAATCTCTTCCCCACAACTACCAATCAACTCATTCTGCGTGGTTTTGCTGATAAAAGTTTCTTTAGATGATGCTGTTTGTAGATGGTTTTTTAGTTCATTGTCACCACACTGGATACGGTATCGAAGAAGGGCGCGGAAGTTACCTTCATTGGCAGTAATACTCTGTTAGTAAACCGTCATCACGAAAAGATAATAGTGTCATTTATAGGTACTAATCTACGACGGTTTTCTTCAATTTTTTTGAGATGGTGACGATTTGATTTGCCACATTTTTTTCAGGATTTTCCATACACTGGAGGAATTGCTTTCCAGACTCAACAGCCAAAATGTGGTATTCATTTCTTTTGTGGGACTCCAGAACACTATTCCTAAGATTTTGGCAAAGTTCTTGAGAGGCTGAGTCACCATGGTTTTTAGTTGAACAGTTTTGTCGAAGCCACCTATATTGCTCGTGATAAAAAAAGGACAAAATTTGCAGTAATATCCTTTTAGGACATCAGAAAATACAAGCCAGGGATTGTTTTCGAGGTGTTTCTGCCCTGAAAATCTTCTCTCAAGTTTGCCCATTTTGTTGTGCTCCGAGAAAGGAAAAATGTAATTTTTGGGAGGTGTCCAATGATTAAGTAGAAGTTGTCTTTTCGTAAAGTCATCAATTTTAACACCAACGTAATTACCAATGTCATAGTTTACCATGCCATCATCTACTTTGCTTCCTGTAGGTACAGATGTACAATAAATAGATTTAGGAAAACTTCAACTGGGAACAGGATATGAAGTTGGGCAGCAGTCAGAACTATCGGTGCCTTCGACTTCGAGACTACTAGATGAAATAAAAGGCTCTGTAGATACATCTGATAGCTTTAGAGGGTTGGTAGCTTCAGCATCGTCAACGAAGCATTTATATATTGTAGCTGACTCTGATGGTAAAACCGATGGACCAAGTGGTTTCTTAGGCTTAGGGGGCCCAAAAAAAAAACTGTCGATAGTTTTTGTGGCTCCTATTCTTTTCTTAGATCCAGAAGACGAACTAGCCTGAAAACATATTTAACCGTCTTTGTGCTATTTATAATAGAAAATAACAAAGCAAACAATCCTGAACACCAAATTGTTTGGTATATTAAACAAATTGCTAGCGATAAACAGTACAGGCTAGAGTCTAGACAACCAAACATAAAAATTAGCGTGCCATGTGTATACAACAGTAAGTAATCTAAGTAATGTATTACTTTTGCCGTACAATGCAACAGACAATACATCACTCCCGATTAGCTATGTTAATTGGGAGCAGGGAAAACACGAATAAGCGAACTTGTATGTGAAAACATGGATAAGCGAATTTATAAAGTTTTACTGTCAATGGAACAGTGATTTTGGCACCCAAACTCATGATATTACACATTACTATTAAGATTCAACGAGATTATTTGTAGAGCCAAAATTGAGAAAATAATAACACGTAAAGCATAGTCTACTGTAAACAAATTTGTGCCACGCGCTACGTTTTTTAAAATATTTGTCCAACGGCGCGTACGTATGGCAACACGGCGGTGCGCAAGCTGTGGGAACTTGTCTATCGTAGAGCTCACACACACACTGCCAGCACACGCCGGGCGGCAGTCGTGTCACGTGCGGAGAGGTGAGCATATCTGATGATTCGTGGAATGCATTGAAGTTAAGATGGGACTTTAAACGAGACAACCCGGTAAACGTAACACAACCTGAATTAATAATAATCCTTGCATTGCAATTGCAGAACATAATATTAACTTACGTCAAAATAAGAAATAACACATTAAAAATGTTTTGCAATAATCATGTATTAAATAATATACAACAGCAGATATTAAAAAGCCGTTTGGCTGTATTGTTGAAACAGTTTTCAACATGTTGCCTATTTTTTTTTCTCAAGACATGAAATATTACGGTTTTAGCTATTTGTTATTAACTAAATTTTAATCAATTAGCCCTACACAATCAAGGAGAAAACATACAGATTTTGATCTTGAAAAAAATACATTAAATACAAGAAAACATTTGAAAGATAAACTGCAAAACATATTTTTGAAATTTAGACTTTAAAAAATAATAACCGCAAAAAAGTATAAACAGATCAGGGCCTTAAGCGAAACACGAATATTGGGGAGTTTAGGTACTTAAAAGCTACGAAGGATTATATTTATCAAACAGAGCATGCACACACTGTTTCTGTGCTTCGTTCACACACATGATGTGAGGGATATTGCATGCATGGAGCAAGCTTGCCAGGTGCGCGCACAGTTTTTGTGCTGCGATGCAACATGAGCCCAGTTCTTGTAATAAATTAACGACAGTTCCGAATTCTTTGGCACATAAGAAAACATTTGATCAAATAAACGTGGGAGGGAAGACTTACCATATTGTATTGTTGGCAAATAACTTCTCATGAAATTGACAGATACACGTCTAATGAATAACCGTAACCGACGGCGACACTTACACCACTGACCACTTTCACTGAACACTGTCCTATCACTGACTACACAGTAGGTTACGAAAAGGCAAGGCAGCCGTCTGTTGGTGCGGCGTATAGTTGTTGAGGGGGGAAGGATGAAGGAAACATGCCCAGAGTGAAGTTACTTTGTGTCAATGTGGCACACAGCTATCAATATTTCGGTTTCATGTAAGACATTGCGCGGGTCTTTATGTATTTGGCTACATCATCGATTTTGCTTCCCTGGGTGCAGGGGAGGGGGGGGGGGGCGATCGCCCCTGTACCCCCCCCCCCCCCCCCCCCCGGATCCGCGCCTGATTTCCACATCACCCAAAACTCCACGTTGTTCCGCCCTTCCCAGAACTTGGAGCTGACTCCGCCATTCATAGCTTTGAATATATATACTGTATAGAAGTCGCCAGCCCAGGTTAAAATTTCTAATACGGTTTTGAGGTAGTTGGTTAATTCACCGCCGCAATCGCCACCATCTCTAGGGCATCGACTTGTGGTGGTCCCTAGCGGACAAGTGTCGAACTCTTCAAACACCCCTTCCCCCTCCCGTTGAACGACCTTGAGCTGCAGTGAATGATATTTGCGGGGTGCGGGGAATGACAGCGGGCGACAGAGCTGCCCTCTAACAACTAAGACGATACAGGGCGTTACGGCAGCGCACTGCAGCGGTGAAGTTCCCAAGCTGCTCATCATACGCTTCTGAAAAACGTAGAGTAAATCCTATCCACTCGCGACTTCTATACAGTATATATATTCAAAGTTCATAGTCACCCGTCATATCGGGGGGGGGGGGGGGGGGGGGGGGGGGAATTAACTTCACTCACTAACACAGTTTTTAATAACTTTTGTAGTTCAGTATTTTATATGTATACAAAATCAATACTTTTGTCAGTGGTTTTTTCTTTTGTCCTGTTATTTAATTAATTGACTTAAAATAAGTTCGTTTATCTCAGTTGGGTTATCTTTCTAAACCGAATTTCGGTAACTGTATTTTATATAACATAAATGTGGGCTTACTAAGAAAGCAATTTATTTCCAACTGTATATAAATATTAATTTGTTTCTGTTTTCTCTGAAGCGTATTTATTTATTTTTGCTGTGACAAAAGCTCTTTTTCACCTGATCCTAAATTTCAGTTTTAGAGACAATTCTTCCTATTTATTAAGCTTGCCTTATTTATTTTTTCGGTGTATGTTTCATTTGTTGTATCTTTTTTTTTCTCTCTCTCTCTCTCTCTTTCTGAATAAACGAAAAAAGGCGTACGTAACGAACGAACGGAGGAGGACGGACGGACGGACCAGCTCGCCAGGACGTCTCGCTCTGAAAAGTATTAGGCGGTAATAAACAGCCAGGAGGTAACGAATATAAGCCTACTTCTACACGTGTTATGAACGCCGGATACATACGGCCAAGCAACATGTGTTTTGGCGCGCTACTTCCACGACGCGCAACGGCACCAGCAAGTTTTTATTACTACCTCCTCTCAAGTTCTGATCTCCTAATACTTCACAGCAGAGAAGCGCTGTTGGTCGGAGCCCGTAGTTCTTCGCACGCCATGTTTTTTTTTCTATGTGTACAACAAAAACGGAATTTTGACAACTTCTAAAATAAGTTATTGAGAACTAAATTATAATAATAATAAATGTTAACCAATAAATAATATTTAAATTCCTCACTACTATTTGATTAATTTAATGTTTTGTTTAAAATCTTTGAACATTGTAATAAAATATGGTATGTAAAAAAACCTTGAAACCAAACACTAGAGAAAAATTTGTATATTTAGCATAGGTATTCTAATATATTTTCAATTAAAATAAATTAACTTTGATGAATGAAAAGTTTTATGTCACTGAAGATGTCAAATTTTATGTTAAAATTGAAAAGTTTTCAGCAGGTTGGGAAAAAAAACTTTGCAAAAATAAGTTTTTTTTTAATTTAGTTATTTTCAGTAAATACATTGTCAAACATGTTAACTGTTACAGATAGAAGATATTTTTTGCTGAATTTCCATGTGATATATTGAAAAATCACTTAAAATTGGTAACAATCAGTTCAAGATGTTTCATTCAATAGTGGCAAATTTTAGTGGATTTAAATAAAACAAAATATTTGAGATTGATTTTGTTTAGTGAATTTTTCACAGATTACTGACATTTTTGAGAACTTCATGATGCAGAAGAGACACTATGTAAAGCAAACATTGACTAAAATATGTACAGTATCTATAATACTGACGTCGTACCGACGCTACCCTTAAGCCGGTTTCACCCGATCAGTGGCAGGTTGCCCTTTCGGAGCGCATCCTCTCCAAACCCCGGACGAGTCAAGTGAGAGCTCCGCCACGGGACCTAATTCGATGCATAACTTATAAACATAATATAAGTACAATGATCAGTCCCGTTAATTTCAATCACCACCAACACTTTAATTACTTAGTTAATCAATGCGCATCAGTGTAATTACGTGTAAACAACAGTCGTCCACTGACTTATATTTTCAAACAGTTACTTGCTAGTTTGTCATATATCAAGCCCTCAGCAATTAGTTTCCAGATACTAATTTGTAATTAAGTACCTGGAACGATTTTTTTACTTAAACTTATAGTTGTAAGGTGATATAAGTGTCTTGGCGCGCGGCGCGGGGTGGTGGGGGTAGCCCGGAAGCTACCCCGCGCGGCGGCCATCTTCCGGCAGTCTTCTCCAAGCTCAGGCCCGGGGCGCAACTAACGTTCCGTGAGCGGCCATCATCTTTGAATTCAACGATCACTCATTCTGCCATGTGAGTAATTACCCCAAAACTTCCTTTTATTAGCTGCCCACGTGTCCCCGAGCCCTTTTTCCGCGGATCCGGGACTATCCCGACCGGCTTAAAGAGCATCGAGTGCAACTGCGCCACTGGCTCCACTTGCGGTACTGGCCGTCTCCAGTGAACTTTTTAATTAACATGTCGTGCAAATGCCTGCCGGTATCACGAGCGAATAATTTGTAACGCCAAGCTTCGTAACGCCATCACGCGACCCCCCATGGTAACATACGGCACTGGCCGCCTCCAGTGAACTTTTAACCCGCAAGACTGCCGCGGAGTTAGATCGTAGCGTAATAATTAATTAGTGTTTTCATTGGGTAACCCGGAACTTGTACCGTGTACCAACGTAACTTGTCATTCGTGAGTAACGACTAATAAAGTTACTCAGAAACGTCCCCGTGTGTAATTTCAGTGTTCTTGTAATCCCATCAGCCAGGCATGCAACCCCCTATATTGCTTAGGGCGTATCCAGCACCAACACAGTAAGTTCGTCGTCATCGTAAGCCGACTTATCTAGCGGACCACGCTGGGGCAGAAAGAACCCACGATTCATCTCATGGTCTAGTTCAGGCTAGCCTGGCGCCCACCGGACATTCAATCCACATACACGTCACTGCAACCCGCTAGATATTCCCCCTCAGCTCCCACAGAGAGACGGGCGGCGGCAAATGGCGCCCCTGCGTGGTGCGTGACAAGAAAAACGAAATCAGAAAAATTCGAAAAATTCGCAGGAAAAGTAGGAAATTACGACGGAGAACGACCATTTTTAGAAAGCGAAGGGCGAATAGTCGCGGGCGTGACGTGGAAGGCAGACAAAGGTTTTTCCACCCCCCACCCCCTCAAGATTCAACATTCCAGCAGGACGTGCGACGCGGGCGGGCGACGTCACACTACCCCCACTCCGCGGCGACCGTTTCGCTCTCTGCTTTGTGCGGTGTTCCGGGCATTCCTCCTGCCCACCGTTCGTTCTCGCTCTTCGCTTCACACAGCCGGCGCGGCAGCCCCTTCCACCGACGATTTGGATCGGCGCGCGCAGCTCCAGCTGCCACCATTATCGGCCTCTGTTATATGCGACAGTCCGGGCACCTAGCTCGCGACCCGGCGTAGCGCGCACGCGGACACGCAACAAAACAGGCACGTACAGTGCGTGTCATCACACGGCCACGCATACGAGACGAAAGTTACGTGTTAACACTAGACATCATGTCATACCAGGGCGGCGGATTACCGGCTAATATGGATTTATTAACCGGACCGGAACCCGCCTGGGTACAATTCCTAAGTGGAAAGGGGAAAACGGAACCCACGACACAAGTTAACAACGGACTCACCGCGCCCGGAGCGACGGCTGTTTGCCCAGCGGCAAATCACGCCGAACACGTGCCCCAGTTACAAGACACCACGCGGTACATACCTGACTGGGCCACGGTGACCACACTCGCACGACCGAGCACTGGCCAGGCGATGTCGCTACCCGAATTCGGAGGGGCCCCACACGAGGACCCAAGCATGTTTCTCGAACAATGCACATCGCGGCTAACGCATAATGGCACACACCCTGCCGAATGGGCGGAGAGGGCCAGCGGGCAGCTACGCGGCGCGGCGCGGACTTGGTGGACCAGGTGGGGGCGCTTCGGAATGCCGTGGTCCGAATTCGCCGACAGCTTTACGCACCGGTTCGATACCGGATGCCCACTCATAGACTGCTCGGCGCAGTTTTATGGGGTTAGACAGCGAGAGGGTGAAGATGCGGAGGCATTCGTAGCCAATAAGATCAGGCTGTTTCGGCGAATTTCGCCTAACCAGGATCCCGCCCAAGCACTGCCAGTCGTGACCAAACTGCTTAGGGACGACCTACAGCCATTCATGCGGCTATACCAAACCACGTCCGTCGTGGACTATGCTCGACAAGCACAGGCCACGGAAAACAACCTCGGCGCCGGGAACCAGCGTCATCAGGCGTCCACGACCCCGCGACGACCTTCGATACTACCCCCACCGCCTCAGGCGACGCAAGATGTTCGCGGGCACGAGGAGCAGTCACGCGGGACAGCCGGACGAGCGCCAGACGTTAGGGTAACCGAAGCCCGGGCCCCCCAGTGCAGGTTAGGTTGCCCGCGCGGCACGTTCCATTGGCACAACGACTGCCCCCGGAGGAACGACTCACCCGGCCCACCGCCACCCACAGCACGACCGGACCCGCCCCCGCAGCGACAGACACCCCCGTTCGCCCCCACCATGTCGGGAAACGGGCCCCGGGGGGACCATTACTGAGTCCCCCGGCCGTGGCACCAGCTGTCCCGCCGAGCGCCCATCAACCCCTACCGACCCTGGGGCAACTGCACAGCCTGCCCGCCGGTCTTATGCGTGTGCTCGTGGAGGTCAACGGACACCCAGCCACCGCACTGATCGACACCGGAGCAAGTGCGGTCTTCGTGCGCCCCAACCTGGTGCCGCCTGGCACAATGCACCCGGAGCAGGGCGAACTACGCCTGGCCACCACCGCCCACACCGGACGGATGATCGGCCGCGCGGATATCAAGGTAAGCCTACGGGAGCTCGACACCAGGGTAAAGGCCATTGTAGTGCAGGATCTGAACGAGGAGGTCGTGCTGGGCATGCCGTGGTTAATTGACCAGGACGCCGTGCTTGAGCTACGTCATGCCCGACTCAACCTGGGCCGGACGGAACGCTACGTGGCTTACGCTATGGGACAGACGCCCGTGCCGGAAGGCACCATCACGACGTTAGCCGACATCCGTCATAATGTCCCTCCACAACACCAGGCCGACATAAACCGAGTGCTGTCGGGACGACCGGGCGTCTTCATGACAACAGGCCCGTTGAGACGCACCACGGTGGCAGAACACCGTATCCCGACCACCTCTGATCAACCAGTGTACGACCCACCACGAGGTTATGGTTTCCACGAACAGCGAGCCATCCGAGAACAAGTCACTGAGATGCTACTGAGCGGCGTTATCGAGCCATCACACAGTGCCTACAACTCCTGTGTCGTTCTGGCCTCCAAGAAGGACGGTACGAACCGGTTCTGCGTCGACTTCCGCCCCCTGAACGCCGTCACTGTTAGTGCCCCGCCCCCTCAAATCAGCGTCGAGGCCGCCGTGGCCGGACTGGGGAAAGCGTGTGTATTCAGCACGCTAGACTTAAAGTCCGGTTACTGGCAGGTGCCGATACGGCGCGAGGACCGGGAAAAAACGGCGTTCACGGTACCCGACGGACGCCGATTCCAGTTCCGAGCCATGCCCTTCGGACTGAAGTGCGCCCCAGCCACCTTCCAGACCATGATGACCAGGGTCCTGGAGGGCTACATCGGGGAGTTCGCCCTGGCATACTTAGATGACGTCATCGTGTTCTCGGAGTCGTGGGAGGACCACTGTCGACATCTGGCGCTGGTGATGGAGAGACTGGCCACCAATCACTTGACCGCTAATCCCGCAAAGTGCCACATTGGGGCGACCGAAGTCGATTTTCTGGGACACATAGTTAGCGAGGACGGCAACAGGCCACAACCGGGTCATCTCCGGCAGATAGCTGAAGCGGAAGTGCCACGCACGCGCAAACGGCTACAGCAATTCGTCGGTCTTATCAACTGGCTGCGAAACTATATACCTAATTTTTCGCAACGGATCGCGCCGCTTACAGACTTGTTGTCGCCCCAGACTCGTTATCGATGGACCCCGCCCGCCCAACTGGCCTTCGACGAGATAAAACAGGAGTTCACCCGATGCCACACACTAGCGCGCATAGACCCTGACCGGCCCTTGGTCCTACAGACCGACGCCAGCGCCCTCGGAACCGGCGCTGTACTGTTCCAGGTCGACGACCAAGGGGAGCGGCAAATAGTGGACTATGCTAGCGCTAAGTTTGGGGCAGCCGAAACACGCTACCACAGCAACGAACAGGAATGTCTCGCCGTCGTGTGGGCGATTAAGAAGTACCGCCCACACCTGGAGGGCCGTCCGTTTACGCTCCGCACGGACAACCGCTGCCTCACCTGGCTGCATACCATGCAGGGGCGGAAGGGGAAACTGATCCGCTGGGCACTGCTCCTACAGTCCTTCGACTTCGTCGTTGAGCACGTGCCCGGCGTCGAGAACCAGCTCCCCGACCTGCTCTCCCGTGAACCCGACACCAGCGAAGGGGTGGTGGATGACCACGACTGGGAAGACGTCCTGCCCCCAGACTACGCCACGGCACGAGGCGCCCAACAACCCGCCTACGCTCAGAACATCGTAGGCGAGGCCACGGACGACGCGCCTCCGAACACGGCCGCCGACGTAGACCGCCGCGTCTTAGAGGCCCAACAGCGATCTCCTGATGCCCACCGCCGTCGGCAATCGGCCGAGAGAGTGGGGCAGACGACCTGGCTCCTCCAAGGGGACAGGATAATGAATAGGTCTCCCGACCCGACGGGAACATGGAGGACCTACGTGCCACCGGAGGCCCGCGAGGCCGTGTTGCTGTTTCACCATGACCACGACCTCGCGGGACATCCGGGGGCAGATCAGACCCACCGGGCCATCGGGCAGTACTACCACTGGCCCGGGGTAGCTCGGGACGTCCGTGAATACATCAAGGGGTGCGAGGTCTGCCAGCCGCGCAAGGCTCGGCGTGGGGACGGGGTGCAACAACAACAACCCCGCCTACCGTCGACGCCATTCCAGACCATCGCCCTCGACGTGATGGGGCCCTACCCGCGCTCACCACGTGGCAAACGGTTCCTGATCGTCATCACGGACATGTTCACCAGGTGGACCGAGGCCTACCCCTGCGGCAACTCCCGGGCGGCAACCATCATCGGCCTACTGACCCGCGAGTTCCTTCCTCGTTGGGGCTACCCCCAATCCGCACTGACGGACAACGGCAGCCAGTTCCTGGGTGCACGTTGGAGGGACTGGTGTCGTGAGGCCCACATCGACCACCACACGACGCCCTCCTACCATCCAAGGGCGAACCCCACTGAGCGCCGGAACCAAGAGCTCAAGATCCAGCTACGACTCCGCCTCGGGGACGATCATGCTCAGTGGGACAGCCACGTCGCCGACGCGCTCTTCTGCGTCCGGAGGCGCGTGAACGCCGCCACCGGCATGACACCTGCGGAGATGGTACAGGGCCACAACCTCCCTCTGCCCGGCGAGTGGGCCACCCACGGCGTCCCCCACCCCGAGGAGCGAGGGGGAGAACGCGACCAACGGCGCACAGCTGAACATGATGCCGCCCGGCAACAGCAGGAACAGTATACCCAACATATCACCCCCCAGACCACCAGGGCACCACCCCCTCTACGGACGGGAGACCTGGTGTTCGTGCGGGTCCACCCGCTGTCCACCGCCCCGCGGAATTACTGCGCCGGACTCGCACCCCGTTGGCGGGGGCCCTACGTTGTCCAACGCCGCGTGGGAGCGACCTCGTACCGGATCAACCTGGGTGGTCGCCATGTCCGGAAAATTCATCGAGACGACCTCCGGCTAGCGGCCGTACCGGGTGCCCCGCCGCCCGATGGAGCGGATGACGACGGCCCAGTGGAACCCCGAGACGACGATGAAACAACTCCGGCCACCATGAGCCCGACGCCGCATGGGATGGGCCCCGCGGACGAGCCCCACCCCAACCCAAATGGAACCCCGGACCAGGCCGTTACCCCTCAAGGGGCTCAACGGGGCACCACGCGCCCCAAGAGGCTCTGCTTCGCCCCCACGACGGCAGGCGAAGAAGGCCACGGAGCTGGGCCCGCGTCTCAGAGGGGCGAGGGGTCGCCTGGCGAGAGAGTAGACCGCCCCCGCCGAAGACGACGCCGCCCTGCTCGGCGTCGGGGCTGTGTCCCCGACCGCGCCCCCGACGGGAATATGACGAGTCCCACAGGCGAAGTCCGCGTGACACGCCCAAGCGACGGCCCGGGAACCAGCACGGACAATCGGCTCGGCACGTCCGGCCCCGGGACGCCAACGCCCGGGACCCCCCCATCCGACCCGGCCACGGTCTTCATGGGCCCCGACGGGGATTCCAGCCGGAGCACGAATAGGCCACGACGGGAGCGCCACCCTCCGACGTGGCTCCAGGACTATGTGCTCGACGACGGCGAGCCAGGCGCCGCAACGCCGCCGCCCGACCCGGCAGCCACTGTCGCGTCGCCCCGCAGCGAACCCGCCGGACGTGAACACTCCCCAAACCGGGAGAGCTCCATCGCCCACGACGTGGCCCTACAAGGGGGAACGGACCGGGATTGGTCAGGCCAGTGTCGAATTACGGAGGCGACGCCGTCGGAGCTCAGGGACCTTGACGGGAACATGTCCGACGCGAACCCCGTCATCACGGAACCAGACGAGCCACTAAGCATTGCTACGGGAAGGCCACGACGGGAGCGCCACCCGCCGACGTGGCTCCAGGACTATGTGCTAGACGACAGCGAGCCGTGCGTCGCGACGCCGCCTCCCGGCCCAGCTGACATCGCAGGGATTGGGGCGGCGTCCCCATGCGCCGCGATGCTGCCTCCCGGCCCCGCTGCCTTCGCAGGGACTGAGGCAGCGTCCCCGTGCGCCACCGCTTCGTTCATCGCGACGCCGCCTCCCGGCCCAGCTGACATCGCAGGGATTGGGGCGGCGTCCCCATGCGCCGCGATGCTGCCTCCCGGCCCCGCTGCCTTCGCAGGGACTGAGGCAGCGTCCCCGTGCGCCACCGCTTCGTTCATCGCGACGCCGCCTCCCGGCCCAGCTGACATCGCAGGGATTGGGGCGGCGTCCCCATGCGCCGCGATGCTGCCTCCCGGCCCCGCTGCCTTCGCAGGGACTGAGGCAGCGTCCCCGTGCGCCAACGCTTCGTTCATCGCGACGCCGCCTCCCGGCCCAGCTGACATCGCAGGGATTGGGGCGGCGTCCCCATGCGCCGCGATGCTGCCTCCCGGCCCCGCTGCCTTCGCAGGGACTGAGGCAGCGTCCCCGTGCGCCACCGCTTCGTTCATCGCGACGCCGCCTCCCGGCCCAGCTGACATCGCAGGGATTGGGGCGGCGTCCCCATGCGCCGCGATGCTGCCTCCCGGCCCCGCTGCCTTCGCAGGGACTGAGGCAGCGTCCCCGTGCGCCAACGCTTCGTTCATCGCGACGCCGCCTCCCGGCCCAGCTGACATCGCAGGGATTGGGGCGGCGTCCCCATGCGCCGCGATGCTGCCTCCCGGCCCCGCTGCCTTCGCAGGGACTGAGGCAGCGTCCCCGTGCGCCACCGCTTCGTTCATCGCGACGCCGCCTCCCGGCCCAGCTGACATCGCAGGGATTGGGGCGGCGTCCCCATGCGCCGCGATGTTGCCTCCCGGCCCCGCTGCCTTCGCAGGGACTGAGGCAGCGTCCCCGTGCGCCAACGCTTCGTTCATCGCGACGCCGCCTCCCGGCCCAGCTGACATCGCAGGGATTGGGGCGGCGTCCCCATGCGCCGCCATATCTATGCAGCACACGTTCAAGTGCTGTATTTGGCTGAAGATACCAAGTGACGTCGGAGACTAATCGGCAAAACCGGGCTTCTCTAGGGGGGGGCGTTTGACGTCGTACCGACGCTACCCTTAAGCCGGTTTCACCCGATCAGTGGCAGGTTGCCCTTTCGGAGCGCATCCTCTCCAAACCCCGGACGAGTCAAGTGAGAGCTCCGCCACGGGACCTAATTCGATGCATAACTTATAAACATAATATAAGTACAATGATCAGTCCCGTTAATTTCAATCACCACCAACACTTTAATTACTTAGTTAATCAATGCGCATCAGTGTAATTACGTGTAAACAACAGTCGTCCACTGACTTATATTTTCAAACAGTTACTTGCTAGTTTGTCATATATCAAGCCCTCAGCAATTAGTTTCCAGATACTAATTTGTAATTAAGTACCTGGAACGATTTTTTTACTTAAACTTATAGTTGTAAGGTGATATAAGTGTCTTGGCGCGCGGCGCGGGGTGGTGGGGGTAGCCCGGAAGCTACCCCGCGCGGCGGCCATCTTCCGGCAGTCTTCTCCAAGCTCAGGCCCGGGGCGCAACTAACGTTCCGTGAGCGGCCATCATCTTTGAATTCAACGATCACTCATTCTGCCATGTGAGTAATTACCCCAAAACTTCCTTTTATTAGCTGCCCACGTGTCCCCGAGCCCTTTTTCCGCGGATCCGGGACTATCCCGACCGGCTTAAAGAGCATCGAGTGCAACTGCGCCACTGGCTCCACTTGCGGTACTGGCCGTCTCCAGTGAACTTTTTAATTAACATGTCGTGCAAATGCCTGCCGGTATCACGAGCGAATAATTTGTAACGCCAAGCTTCGTAACGCCATCACGCGACCCCCCATGGTAACATACGGCACTGGCCGCCTCCAGTGAACTTTTAACCCGCAAGACTGCCGCGGAGTTAGATCGTAGCGTAATAATTAATTAGTGTTTTCATTGGGTAACCCGGAACTTGTACCGTGTACCAACGTAACTTGTCATTCGTGAGTAACGACTAATAAAGTTACTCAGAAACGTCCCCGTGTGTAATTTCAGTGTTCTTGTAATCCCATCAGCCAGGCATGCAACCCCCTATATTGCTTAGGGCGTATCCAGCACCAACACAGTAAGTTCGTCGTCATCGTAAGCCGACTTATCTAGCGGACCACGCTGGGGCAGAAAGAACCCACGATTCATCTCATGGTCTAGTTCAGGCTAGCCTGGCGCCCACCGGACATTCAATCCACATACACGTCACTGCAACCCGCTAGATATTCCCCCTCAGCTCCCACAGAGAGACGGGCGGCGGCAATACGTACTTCAGAAAAATTGTGATGAGGAAAATTAGGCTTCTTATTTTATGAATGATTTAATTTTAGAGATGGCCTGGTCGAATCTTTAAATACCATTTAATCTCTTGTATTTAAATGATCTGAGATTTGAGAAAAAATTAAAGATTCTAAAAAAAAATTAGGATTAAGTGTGGTACATAAATTAAAATATACAACACTGACTACTCTAAAGTTTATTAGGTCTATTTGTATTTTTCTTTGCACCTATCTATTACTGTTTCCAAAGATAATTTAATTTTCAATACGTCATTTACTATGTTAAATAAAATGAGGATATCAATTTATCTGGAAAACTTAGTTTGTAAAATAAACATTTAAATGTTTTAATACCACAGTTAATAATTTTCATTTCAGTATGTTATTTTCATTTTTGACCACTGAGACCTGCAATTCAAGTTCGATGGGTAGATCGGCGTTAAATACTCTTGTGTTTCAAATTTGAGAAAATTGGGATTAGACCCATCACCCCTTTATAGCATGATTTCATATCAGCACGCGTATCATACAGCCAGGGGCATAGCCAGGGGGGGGGGGTTTAGGGGTTTTAACCCCCCCCCCCCCCCCTTAGCCCCAAATTTTTTTGTTATCTGAAAGCAGGTTAGCTAAAAGCCTGGGTGTCTTACTGCTATCACCGGCCTCTGTAAGCGAGCCCTACCGATTCTCCTTCCCTTCCCCTACCCCTGTCGCGAGCAGAAGCTATAAGGTTGCTGACGCCGTGACGGGTCCCAAGCTTTCAAATATCTTACACCTATTGTATTTAACCAGCACGGTAATTATAAGCAGGTGGTGACTGGGTAATTCTTCAAGCTAAAGCTAATTGTTTCCAGGAATAGGCCAGTTCTGCCGAAACCCAACCATTTTTATTCCTTTTTTTTTTGTATTGTCGAGCTTCGAGCATGATTTATGATTTTGAGTGGACGTGGACAAGGCACTTGGATTGATTAAAATATCTTTAATTAATTTATTACTTCATCACTGACAATTTTTTTATTAAAAAATTAATAATATTTTTACCATTACAATATTAAAAATTAAGTATCAAAAACTGCTCAAATAGCACTATTTTACACCATAAAATCAATTTTTTTCCGGGGGAAGACCCCCGGACCCCTCGCTTTAATAGGGGGGGGGGGACCATGTTTCTTAACATCCCCCCTCCCCCCCATACACAAATCCTGGTGACGCTACTGCACACAGCAACACAACCATGCTATAGACAATGTGCTACTTATCAGAGGTCAATGTGCCCAACACTTAAGTCACAATTATCCATCGTAGCTCCCATCGGCCTAACCATACGATCTTTCCTACAAGGTTTATCTTGATATTTATTCGCATGGATATATATAATTCATGTAACTGGCCTAACGTAATTATGCATTAATATTTCTTCTAATAACTACATTATTTAGTACATAAATCTTGACACTGTATTTAATCAAACTAAAATTGACATTGATTACATTAAAACTTAATTTTCTCAAATCTTTGTGGAGTTTGTCTATTTGATGTCAAGTCAAAGTTAAAACCATAATGCAGTTTAATTAGTTCTTAACAAATAGTTGTTTGTAATTTTATTAAAAAGAATAAATGTCTCGCCTGGAAACGGTCTATGAAACAAATGGACCAATTCCAGTAATGAGTGAACATTTATTTTATTTTCATTATTAACATTGTAGCTTTATTTTTAACTAATGTGGGTATCTAATTTATTTATGCATATTTAATTGTCATATCCTAAGTCATATCAACCAAAAAAAAAAAATATAAGTCCTTCCGTATATGCCAGAGATGTGTAATGTCTAACCTGGGTAAGAAGCAAATCCATGTGTTCTCATGTTGCAAATACACTTATAATACAAAACTCTGATATAAAATTTAACGTAGAATTCTTTACAATAATGCGGAGTGAAATAAGCATACACAAATTGGTTTATGACTATATTTCTTGGCTCAAATCATACATAGTTTCTGCAACTGCCACTTTAATTTTCTTCCAGAGCAGCTATAACTATTGAATCATGTTATTAGCAAACTGAAATTTTAAACTATATAATGAAATGGATTTGATAAAAGCAAAAAAGACTTGAAAAAATACTAAAACCTGGGTTTGGATCTAACCTAAACAAAGAATTTTATTAAAATACTTCCCATATTGTTAAAATTCATTAAACAGTGAATACTATAGTTTCCTTTTGTCTTTGTGAACTTTAGTTCAGGGAAGCCTTCATTTCACAGACGAGAGAGCCAAACCCGAAGTTCCCGCTAGGAAACTGATTACATGAATTCACAATATCTTATGTAGCTATCCTAACCAAATCAACCATCCACAATGTTTTAAAGCATTTATAATGTAGCTAGCCTAACCTAATTGACCATTAGTTATCATGAGTTACAATGAACAGAACAAAAAAAAAAACCTGAAGATGCACAGTCTGGCGTTTGGCTCTCTCGTCTGTGAAATGGATTCCCCTTTGGTTCGTGCCATCCGCCACAGATAGCAGCACCTTGATTACACCTCCGTTCCATGCACAAAATTACTCCTACCAAATGCAGTTTACAGAGAGCTATGATGTTACACATAAATTTTTTTTTAACTGTTTTTATACTTTTTTCTTTTAGTTTTCATTTTGTATGCAGTCTCAGATGCAATAATAATCAGGTGTAATTTCCTGCCAACTCGCTCTTCTTCCATCATCTCACCACATACCACAGGATCCTTCTGGGCTGCAACTGCACCATCTCCATTAGTTTTATCCCCAGTACTCCCTTTTCTGCTGAGAAATTTTGAGTCAATGGTAATATACAGTAACAATGAAAAAAATTCACACTGCAGCACTATAGAGCGAGTATGACTTCCTTGTCTGGCTGGCGGGTCAACTGCGAGCATGCAACGACCAATTAAGAAGAGCTTTATGAAAACTGGGACACTCATCCATTGCCATTGTTCAGAATAAGATGAGGCAGAAATTTGCTCTTTGCAGACCATGGGAACAGTAGTGCTTTTTTTGAAATGTAATGAGGCTACATACATATCTTACACCTTTAGCCACTTTAACAAAGTATAGATTTAAATTATTTTAACAGCAGGTCTTGGTATAAGTATATTTTCTGTAGACTCTTTAGGCATTACTTGTACATGTGAATTCCACCATGTACTCATAAAACAATAAACAAAGTTGGATAACTACTCTCAAATGTAGTCATGACAGGAGACATGTTTCAAATTCAAAAACTAGTCATCCAAATGGATTGTAAGGATCACAGCAATACATGTATGTATGTATGTATGTATGTATGTATGTATGTATGTATGTATGTACAACAGACCGCCAGAGTGGCACGTTAAAATATGTCGAGACTGTATAGAGGTAAAAAAAAAGTTGTTTCATGGGAGAAAACATCCTAATCAAAATGGTTGCATGTGGTGTGCAAAGGCACTGTAGAAACCTGTCTAATATCACACAATTAAATGTGCTTTGATGTGCCACTGTGCGAAGGTGTATGAGATCTTGGAAAAGATAAGAGCATGGCAGGAAAATAGCACAAAGAGCAGCATGGGTTTAGTCATGGGAAGTCTTTTATCACATAGATCTGATTTATGCCATACAAATGATAGGGAAAGATAAGAATTTGGCAAAGATCTAGCAGTGATATTCCTGGATGTGGAGAAAGCGTACGACAGCATCAGAAGGTAGGATTGTCTGGCAAGCTGTGGGGTGTGGGAGAAGTTGGGATTAAAGAAGAGATAAGTAATGAGGAACATGTAACGAGCAGAGTTCATTTACAACATTCATGTGTTCTGTGCACAAATGCAAGTTCCTAGTTTAAGTCATTCCTTTAAAGCTGATTTGGTGCATTCTCTGCACGCTATCAGGCTATGTCTCAAGCATATGCAATTCACGTGCTGATGTCACAGGATGAGAACATTCAGCAAGAACTATAATAGTAGTATAATATACAAACTAACGAATACAAGTGTTTTCCTACTTTCAAGTTGAAGGAATCTTTAGGTAAGCAATCCATGGAGTACTAATTAAACAATACTGGCAGGTTTGAACATCCATGCCCACTTTTCAGTAACGAGACAGATGCTTGGTAAAGTTATCATCCGGTGTTAAATTCAGCAGGCTGCCACCATGCTGCCGAGAAATAAGCATGACTAGTTTTATCAGCTGTACAGGTTTAAATAGGATCATGCTTGCTAAGTGAGCTTTAAATAAATGGATATTCAGAAGTTATACTGTATCTGACAAATATGTTTTTATTAATTTATCAACTACATTTGTAAGCTAATTCTGGTAAACCAAGTAAAAACATTTAGCATCATTGTTTCCCAAGTTGGTGATATAATTGGATTAACAACTCATGTTCAAGTAAAACTATGTAGTTTTCAAAATCTTCAATTTCAATCTATAAAAAGTTTACGTAGGGATATTTTGAATTTATCAAGCAGGAAAAACTTCTTGGAGCAAAAATTAATGTTTTGACCAAACGGCCATGAGCATAAAATATTTTAACTTGAAAACTTTTACGCATTTAGAGATTTATTTTTTTAAAGGTTCCGAACTGCGTATTATTCAATTGTCTTGTCTCAACTTATCAAAATATTCCCTAATTACACATTGATTTCCAAACTGAAATTTAGTAGTACTGCTGTTCAGTGCACATGATGAAATAAACTCTGGATATTTTTACAAAAAAATAATTATTATTTTCAAATTTAAGCTATTGAAGTAAAATCAAACAACACAATAGTAATAATTATTATTCCTTTTGATACGTTGAATTAAAAACATTAGCACAGGTGTAATTGCTCTCAATGCGGTGGGGACTGTAATTCAGTAATAACCATCAAGGAAGGGAAGGTGAGGGCAGTGAATGACACGGTCACGAGAGCTGGGAGGTTCAACTCCTTTTATTATCGGTCTGGCTCGACAGTACAGTACAGCACACAGCACAGCAACTAGTCGAAGAGGCCGAAGCCCATGTCGTCATCCTCGCTCTCGCTCTCCTCCTTCTTCTCCTCCTTCTTGGCCTCGGCCGGGGCGGGGGCCGCCGCGGCCGCCACGGGGGCTGCTGCTGCGGCCGCCGCCACGAACTTCGAGGGATCCTGCAAGCAGTCGCACCGCTCCAGCCACTGCTCCACACACTGTCAGCAGAACCCTGCTAGCAAGTCTCTCAACGTTATTAGATATCCGACTTGTTAACAAGGGATTTATTGAAAGGGTAAAATAGTATTTATTTACTAATAGGGCTGAAGCTAGATTTTTTTCAAACTTATCATGCAGGCCATTTTAAGTGGGTTTAAGAGGGTTTTACTGTACTTCCCAAACAATTTTCAAGACCTCTTAACAAAATTTTCTTACAACAATTTTATATCACATGCCCAATTTTGTACAATGATCAAAATATAAACAATCGTAGTGACCATCTTAACCAAATGATCAAGTGGGCCAAATGATCAAATAACATCCCTTGTCTCTAAAGGACAATAAGTGGACAAAAAAAAGTAGTGTTCAATTTGTTATTGATAGGGGCATATAAAGCATTTGTAGTGACAACATAAGCATACCTGCCAAATTGTTAGGAGTCCAAATTCACAAATCTATAGCGTACATCAGTCGCGATGTTTAAAATAAGTGATCCGGAAAACACGTGTTTATTTTGCATTGATAACACCACATCTCTACCCAAAATACGAAAGTTAAATAAAAAGTTACTGTAATTTATTAAAACTTAACAGCTTGAATGCAAAATAAATGATTTAATACACATGTACACAAGTTAATGTGTGTCTATATATATATATATATATATATATATATATATATATATATATATATATATATATATTTTTCTTACTGAGATAGGCCTTTATCATAAGTCCTTTAGTTTCTTCCCTTTGGAGCACAAATCATAAAATAAAGTTTACTTTAGAGCATGTCATTACTATCAGTTCAGAAAAAAAATACCACTTCATGCCAATGTAGTTCAATTTGCTAATTATGAGTTAATGTTAATATGTACACAAAACTGCCACACAAACACACAGTGTACGAAAAAAAACAGGAACTTATTTCCTACGACCACTTGACTGTGCTCTGTAATTCTGCAGATACTGTACAGTAGCATGTTTAGCTCTTTTTTAAAAAAATAACTAAAAACTTGTTTGTAGCAAACTGGTGAGCTTCCACTCTTCAAAATGGTTATATCCTGCACTGTTCTGTTGCTCATCGATGACCTAAATTCTGTTCGGTTTTTTTTTGTAATACTGAACATTCTGTCACACTACGCATTGCTATGGGGAATCAAAAGTATTGACAAAACAGTTTCTGAAATTCTGTCATATTTTAATTTTCCATCAACAGTGAGCATATTTCCTACTTCAGTCCATATAGTATCAATTATCTCTTTCTTATTTATTACAACAGTGAGATCTTCAACTTGCAATGCTGCAAACTGCCAATGCAGTTCATCCATTGCACCATCCATGCCTTCACCATCTCTGACTGGCAGTATGAAAGGAAACAAATCAATGAAATATTTCAGATTTGCCAATTTCGCATCACTTATTTTTGCTACTTGAGCATTGACAAGCACTTCACTCTTCATGGGAAACTTATGTACAACATAATCACATGCTAAGGTAAAATATTTTTTTTTGACAGCTGAAAAAAAAAAATTTTTTCTCCTCATCTGACAACAAACTAACAATTCTCTCAGCCTGACATCCAATCATTAACTGACTGTCACACTTTTGATTGGCTGCACAATGGTAATCAACTTCCAACGCCACACCTTTCACAGCACTACCACAAACAAAATACAATAAGAGATTTCTCAGAAAATCTTGCAGGAGATCTAACAATACATGGATGTGTGGACTTGAAGACTGAAGTGTTAGATTTACGTAGTTTATCAAAGACCGGTACAACATCCAGGAAAAATAAACAGAATGCCTTGTTTAGTGAGGAAGATAAAAACATGAAAAGTTTCTCATCACGACACAGGGCAGGACAGCCACTCTTCAACACTGCACTGTCACTCTTTAAAACAGAACAACAATATTCTTTTTTTTGTTTTTTCACATCAGAAGGGTTGTCCTCTTTCTTTCTTTTACCGGTACTAGCACTACTTTCAGTAGTTCTGCTGGATGGCCCTTGCTGTTTTTTTGGGATCTTGTATGATGATAATGTGCCTGGCTGTTTCTGAGGACTCCCTGTAACCTCATCTTTGAAAAAACTTACAAGAGGTTCCCACTGTTCAATAATCCAAGCTAGGCTTCTTCCCAAAGACAGACAGCCATCTCGTACACACATGCTTCAGGATCTTATGAACTTCATTATCATGGAGACCTTGAAAGTCACGCAGCCTTTCCTTTCTTTTGGAGCTATTTTCTAAAAAGTAATAAATGTCTACAAGTAATTCTTCCACCCTCACTGGCAAACTTGCAGAAGCCTTTTCTGCAGCCAAATTAATTAAGTGGCACAGACAAACTAATACTACTAAATTTGGCTGCTTTTCTTTTAATACAGAAATAACACCATTTTTAACTCCAACCATAACTGCTGCATTATCACAGCCAATACCTATACAATTATGAATTGGCACATTCATACTTTCAAGTTCTGATAGCAATAACTGCCCAAAATTTTTAGCAGTAGAAGCACCTTCCAATGAAGGTATGGCCAAAACACAACTATGTAGTTACTAACCTGCAGTCAGGGTTGTAATAAAAATTACCACGAGAGGATATAACTTATTATTTGTGTCATTGCTTCCATCAGTAGAGCCAAGATTTTATGGTGTTATGAAAAAGGACTTTTCGTCATTAAGAATTGTGGATTTCGTCTTTATCGTCATAAAAAATTAAAACACATGTAATAACATGTACACACCTAGCAGAGCTGCCTTGATCAAATGCTTCAATAATTCGTGGTTAGAGACTTAAAATATGCACATTAAACAATACTATGTTGAGAGTACATAAAAAATTAACAACTAAAATATTTAGTATTCTTATGCAGGTAAGTACTGTTCCTGAGTTCAGGAGAGAGTCTAAATTAATTAAAATAGAAACTACAGTTAAACTTTTGTTCTATAAATGCAATATAATTAAGCTCAGGAAAAAGCCACCATTGTCAGCAGTTCAGCATTCTCTGGTTTTAGAGATCTTCTTCTGTCACTTAAAACTACAGAATACTTAGAAAAAGATTTTTCTGAGTCCACATTCGTTGCAGGTATCCATATTAACTTTAAAGCAGCAGCTGCAAATTCAGGATAATCCGCTTTCATTTTGTTTACTTTATGGGCCCAACATTGTATGTGGTACATGTGGTCACCAAATACACCTTCAAGGGTACCAGCAGATTTTGTCATGTACCTGGCACTATCTGTAACATACGCAATTATGTTTTCTTCCTTGACTTCATATTTGGAGCATACATCAATCACTGCCTGAGAACAACAAACAGCATTTGCTGCATCAAGGACACAAGAAGCCCCTAAGATAACATCTTGTTCAGCACCTGGTTTCAGAATTTTAAACAAGATGTTGAAAACACAATTATTACTCTTGTCAGTGGTTTCATCTGCGAGTATGACCACATCTTGCCCCAAGAGCTGCTGCTTGATTTCCACTTCTTTTTTCTCTCTAAGTAGGGGAATGTAATTTTTCCTCATCCAATCCGCTGTTGGAAGATCACCAGCACCACTTACATGCTTCTGCATCCATGCAGTCAGCTTGCTGTTGTCAAGTTTCTCAAGAGGAATACCTGCAGCTACAAAGGCTTCAACAGTTTCGAGAACAAAATCTTCCTTTTGTTTTTTTGCGCATATTTGCGCCACTCCTGCTTCTGGGATAGAAAGCTGTCGTTTCAAAGTGCATGGGGATCGTTTAGCTTTTACATGTTTGTCGCTAATTATGTGCTCGTTTACCGTGTCCTTACGTTCATGCTCCAAACGGAAATTACAATATTTACAGAAAAGTATTTTTCCGTCACTGACATATAATCCCTCATTCTTAAACTCGTCAGCACGTGATGCCTCAGTAGCTTTATTTTTCGGCATGATTAAGAAATTTAGCTTTCATTTATGCACGTCATTTGTAAACAAAGCCCGGAGGTACCAAAAACTAGTATTTACTGAAGTTTTAGCGAAAAAATAAACCGCGGGAAGCCTACTTTTTACAGGCGAGAGAGCCATATGCTCAACCCGAAGTAAAAGGTTAGGTTATGTCAGGTCAGTGAAATAAATGTTTTTATTTATTTTCCGGGAGGGTTGGGTAGGTAAGCGTTATTTAAAATATTTAATGACCGTAAAATAAATAAATCCTTGCAATATGGTGCTTTTTCATTAGCGATCGGAAAACTTCGATTATGTTATGATTTTGGCACACTCGCCTGTGAAGTGTGAAATGAAAATGAAGGCTTCACTCACGGTAAACTGCTTATTCAACAAGCACACAAAATTGTGTTACAGTGAAATTTCATTAAATATTAAGTGATCATTAAATATCAATGTTCGCTTTTATTTTATTTTCATACGTATTTATTTAATGAATGCAGTTTTTTTTCACGTGTATTTTTCAAAGGATACAGCAAACAAGGCGCTGAGATTTTTCACGTTGTTGTGTTTGTTAACTTGATAATTTTAAGTTTACGATTGTCAGTTGTTAATATTGCGTGATCTCTAGTGGCTAGATGCGTTTAAAAACCCTAACCTAACTTAGATAACGATCTTTTTTTGTTCGTGAAATCGTCAATTTTTGTGATATCTTGTAATTTTTTAAGATGAATAATTAACGCATTAAATAACCACCACACTGCAGTTGGATGACGACCATTTCTTCTACAAACAGTTACGGAATTTTTGTCAATCAACCAATAGTCGGTAGTTAACGATTTAAATCTATATTGAGGTGTTTATTTGTGGTTAGAAAACATTTCGCATTTTTCGCGGTTTGGGATGAATTTCGCGTGAAAATTCGCGATTTCGCATAAAACCATATAATCTTGGCTCTATCCATCAGTAGCTAGTGTATATGGGCCACTTTGCAAGCACTTTACTACTGAAGTAGTAGGTAGTATTGGAAGCCATTTCTTTCACTATTCCTGCAGTTTTAGTGCACCCACCGCTGTACATTTTTGTGATATAAGACCCTGGGAACATTTTTCGAAACAAATGCCCGGCATGGTTGGCGACGCTGAATGGAAGGTTATGTTCCACTAAAAAGCTTGTAAAATAACATTCCACCCTAATCACATCACTGTCACTGTTACGGTTCACAGAAAAGAAACTACTTTTTTTTTTTTTTTTTGTTTTCTTCTGCAAGCTTCGCGTTGTTGGCATATTTCAGGCTCTTGACGTGATAGGAAATATTGTGCTTGCCGCCATGGGAAACATTAATGCCGCAACGACAAACACTACAAAACCCAAAATTAGAGCCTTTTTCACTCTTAGTAATGAAAGGAAATAATTCTGAGTAAGATGACCGAAAAACCTGTCCATTTTGTTTTTTCCTACTAGTAGCCATTATGAAGTCATATTATCTTACGTTTCGTACAAGCACTAACTTATAAAATATTTACCGCACTCATACATAAACGGTAAGTCGTTATCACTCGTCTCCAGCCAACCTGCTGTGTACCAACAAAGCTCACAAAAATTACTTTCATGACTCTTCCGCACAAAAGATTAGCAAGATCAGTTGCCATCCAGCCTGCTGTGTACCAATGAAACTTACAAAAATTACTCTCTTTTCGGAACGATTTTTCTCTGACTCCATTATTCTCATATTATCGTGGACACCATGTTGTTAAACAATAACAAATGCTGCTCAAACGGTACATTTATATAGGCACTAAAATATTATACTGCATTTTTGAACAGACAAAAATCGTAAGATGTTCCGAATTTCTGTACAACCGTAATATGAATTATTTTCCGTACAAATTACGGGAAAATCGTACAAGTTGGCAGATATGTACATATATAAAGAAATTAAATGCAAAATGATTTTCTCTAAATTGTTTTCTTTCCTTCATTATTTATTGCATAAACTTTACTTATAAAATGTATGGCAATGTTTTAATAAAGCTAAGCTATATAATGTTTTAATTTTACATATGGCTCGAGAACCTTTCTTTCTCATTATTCAGTTAAAGACCAAAATACTGGTCATCGGTTCATTTTAATTCAAAACAATTATTTCTGTATGAGGTTCGGTTCGAAACCAGAGAACTGAGGTTCGCCCAGCTCTAGTTATGTTTTAATGTTGTTAAAACAGTGTGCTTTCTTTGATTTTCCTACAACCAGCAGCGGCAACTTTTCAGTTCCATCCATGTTTGCACCCAACAACACAGTAACCCTTTCCTTACTTTGTTTACCTCCATGGCATGTTTCACCTTTTAAAACAAAGGTTTTGCTACGAGCATGTTGAAAAATAGCCCACATTCATCAACATTAAAAACTTTTTTTGTTTCAAAGTCCTTTAAAATTGCAGGCAACTTTGTATGAATCCAAGTCTCGATAGTATCGTCACACACACTTGCAGACTCCCCACTGACAGTTCTGTAAACTATTCCCACTCTGTTCTTGAATCTGTTTCATTTGAAGGTTGAAAATCAACACCAAGGTTATGTGCGATTTGTACAGCTTTTACTCTCAAAATTGGGCCATTTGTCGGGATTCCAAGTGCCCTCTGTTCCTTAAACCAAGTCAAGAGTAAACATTCAACTTCTACGTATTTACTAACCTTCACTTTCTTGCATTTTGATGAAACACTAGCAGCCAAAAGTTGATTCAGTTTCACCATAATTCCGTTCAATGTAGACGGCGGCATCCTGAGTTTTTTTTGCCATAATCTTAGTGTCGAAGGAATCGCATCAACTTCCGATATTATTTTCAGCTTTTCTTCAACAGTTAACGCCTTTCGTTTAATAGGTCCTCCACTATTTTTCACAACACTAAACGTTCATTATGATTAATAACCACAAAATCACAACTAAAAAGTTTGCCTAAAATCACTTAACCTAAAACCCCTTTATTGCAGGTTATCAATTACTGTCTACTGAGCACGATATAAAGTGTGCACACTGCTTGCAAAAAAACTACAAGTGGAAAGATCAATGAATAATGGCTGGTGGTAATACTGGTAATGTGGTTTGCTGTATATTAAGCCGGAGTTACAATAGCCCGTCGCCTCTGTCCGCCCGTCACATTTTCATCCGTCAACACCACGAACCTAGGCAAGCAATTTACAACAAGGCATCTCGTCCGTCCGTTAAAACATTTTCCAAAATCAGTGCAGCCAACAAATGGGAACTTTAATGGTCTAATGTCCGAGGAAATGCTCATATAAGCTAAATATTTTTGGCGATCCTGTTCACGTTTAAAATCGTACAGAAACTCATGTTCCCGTACATAATGGATCAGCAAATCTTCATAAAAATTTGAAGTTACTACAATTCAACGAGTTTTTCAAATCGCAATGCACATAATGTTAACCAAACTGTGAACAGTTGATGTTATCTTTAAAAGATTTGTGCAATGGGAGCGCATGACTTGATGTAAGTTTTTGGACATACACCATTGCTAAGAACTTTTCTTAGCAATGGCGTATGTCCAAAAACTTACATCAAGTTGTGAACAGTTGAACTAACAAAAACAACTCCACTGACTTGTATTTGGAGAACAATTGACTGGCGCGACCAACCATAGATATTTCATCCGTTCGTCCATCAAAAGTATAAGTTTGCCAAGCATTTGACGGACGGACGGACAGACGGACGAAAAGTTTCGAGCTCTCTTATTTGCTGCAGGTCACGTGATTGACGGATGGAGGCGACAGGCTATTGTAACTCCGGCTTTAGTCACGTGTTAGAAAATGGTGTGTAGATGGAACAGCGTCTCAGTCAAGCAAATGATTGGACGTAAAATACACTCGTAACAGCGCGCAGCGTGTGGGGCAGGTTTCGACGATCGTGTGCGTTTATCATTCGTCACCAGTTATTACTAGAGTGGGGAAATGGCGCACAGATAGAACAGCGTGTCTGTAACAGCGAGTGGCATGTGGCGCAGGTTTCGACGGTCTTGTGCTGTTCAAATTAACTCATCATTTGTAAATACATCAGTAAATTTTTTTAATTAACTTTAAAAATTGTTCAAATGCTTACAGTTAATGTTATTATTTTTTTTTCTACAAATGCGGAACGTTATATGCGGGTAGCATATATAAACACAAACGTTATGAAAGGGAAAAATTAACATAGAGATATATGGAAGTGATCAAGGGAATAATTTTTTGAACTTAATAAACGGGAAAACGTGTTACGCGGGATTGTCTTTAGCGATTTTTACTGTATGTCATGAGTAAATATAAACTGTTTAATTAAAATATCTCAGCAGCGTATATAAGCATCATGAACTGTGCCGTTAAGCAATTTGGGGCACAATTTGTGAATAAATACCTCAGCCTCTGTTCGGGTTTATATGGTAGATTTTTTTTTACAATCAGACAAAAAAATTTAAAAATTAATATTTTACCATCATTAAGACAATGTCTTACAACAAAGTATGCAACTGGAAAAAGACTGCAATTGGCCATGAAACCAATTGATTATTTAACATACGATAACTCATTAACACATGCCCTATGCAGTGTTACTTCCTTAGCCCCTTTTCTTAACGCTGAATAGTTTAGTTGATTTTGCCAAAAAAAAAATGTTATGATTTTGTATTACTTCACAAATTTTGCACTGCACCATTTCTCGGGGTCCCCGGCCATTAGTCCATCACAGCAGAGGATCGTACACCCACCTTGAGGAACTCCTTGACGTGCTGGGCCTCCTTGAAGTGGACGTCGGTGGCCGCTGCCACACACAGCAGGTTCTTGAAGCCATTCACGATGCTGTGGGGCACCGAGGCGATGGTCGGGTAGCTGATGGACAGGCACACGGCTGCCAAGCGAGCCACTCCCTGCACACGCAAAAACATTTCCCATAAAAACACTACATTAACACCTGATTATACACAAGTACAAAAATTAATTGATTAAGATAATCCCACCACGAAAATTGGACATTTTTGAGTTACTCAAGAACCAAAAATTTTCATGTCCAACTTATACAAGTGTTTATTACTGCAAAATTGGATGGATTTATTTTTCGCACCACGCAAGATAATGAAATTATATAGTTAACTAAAAACGTAAGTATCTCAGACAGTGGATCCTAGTTACTACGGGACCTTCGAAGATACGAGTTATATAATGCACCGTCAGTTTGACTACGTAAATCATACTTAATTTGTCTGGTAATTACGAGTGTTTCCTTGTTGGCCCTTCCGTAAACTCAAGTGATTTAAATGGCATTTTGAAAAAAGTTCAAGGTTCTGCCCTAGTAGTTAGCTGCTGTGCGGGCTTTCAACTATAGGGGAAAATCTAAAAATAAACCATCCTACACAGGATGTGAAGCCTATGCCCCTCCCTTCGCACAGCCTTCTCGCACTTCTTTTATTTTCCTTTCTCCACTATATTTACCTCCCCTCCTTCACGATGCGACCGTGGGCCCAGCTGCTAACTTAGCTGTGTTCCGTTGCTCCCTCATGCGTCAGACCAATTAATTCCCAATTTAAATGAACACCATTGCAGATACAAAAAAATCATAGAGACCTTTTCATTTGTAATTTAATTTCCCACAACTTTAATTCAATACCTTTTTCACCAAAGTGCACCGTTTTAGAGTTATGGTGTGTAATTGACATGTTTAGAATGTTCAGGAACCTTAACTTTGACTTCAATTTTCTATGTTCGGTTATTACCAATATTCGTAGTTAAGAGGATTTTCCCTACCATTGTCAGCTCGCGTAATACCGAGGTTCCACAGTATAGTGAAATATGTACAAAGTTCTACTGTATTAGAAGCTGATTTCTTCGACAATATGTTCTTTGGGGGCACCACTGTTTCAACAGAAAAATCCCAAAACAAAATCCAGCATGGGAAGCACCCTTAAATTTTTTAGTAAATGTCCACTAAATTGTAAAACCCCCCCCCCACCAAATGTCAGAACTCAACAGTGGACAATCATAATTTTGTGAAGTGTTCGTCTGGAAATGTCTTAAAACAAACAACCACCCTGATACAGTATTTTACAAAACAGTAAAAGTTACGGGTTTCTTGCTGGAGTTGTCTTGCTTGGATAATATAGTTTTAACTTGTTCTGATCGTGCATCACCTCGAGGAACTTGACGCGCAGGTCCTCCGGCTTGATGTCGAGGATGGCCGGCTCGAAGATGGTCCCCGAGTCGTACACCATCTGCACCACCAAGCCGTACGAGAAGGGGGAGATGTTGAGCATGTTGAGCAGCGTGGCGTCGCTCGCCCCCACCTTGTCCCCCTCCTTCAGGATGTGCACGTCGTTCTGCAAGCACACCCCACGCCGACGCCTCAGGCACAGCTCCCAAAAACTAAGGATGAGCCAGCCAAATACTCTCATCAAAAAATAATTTTGGTATACAAGAATAATGTTTAAATACAAATATTTGTGTAAGGAAAATCCAGGAAAGAAATGCTAGCACCCGTGTGGTTAACAAGGACTATGTTATTTATTCCTACAAGAAATGTTTGCATCAGCCACCATGTACAAAGCTCTGAATTTGTGTCAGTAGTACTTCAGAAAACCTTTCAGGCATATTTTCTTATTTTTTATTTTATATTTTTAAAAATAAATTAGTGGTGCACCGATGCGGATACCGATGAATCGTAATCGGCGATTATGGGTACTTACCGATTAATCGTAATCGATGATTATCGTAACGATTACTTTGCCGATTATTTACATCCCGGCGTAATTAAGTAGGTTTTTACCTTGTAATATTTTGTTACACATTTTAGGACGAAATACGGTAATATTTGTATATATTACAAAATTCATCTAACTCCGTCATATCATAATTACAGATATTTCGTTAAGTTTAATAAATCTCATTGCCTTGAACAATAAAAAATTCATTTTTCCTACACGTATATTTCAGAGATTAGAGAAGTCCGGTTTATTTACGTTTCGTCTGTTTAGTGGCCTTGTAAATTACCTATAGCCAGAGACGTAAAATAGATGGCACGCAATCAAAATACCACAAACAGTTGCAGTGGATTCTATGACAATCGATCTTTTCGAGTCATAGTAGCAGTTCAAAATCGTGGTCCCGATATCTTCTAGTTTTTATCACTGTGTTTTACAAACTCGTTATGGGCGTCTTTGGTAACATTATCCGTTTGTTATTTGTATGTGACGTGAAAAGTGAAAAAGTATTGATAATTGTATATATTCAGTGAACATAAATAAAATCACATGTGCTAGAATTGTTTTTTAGTCATTTTTATATAATTATAGTGAGATGGCGAGTAGGGAGAAAAAAAGTGAAGTGTGGAAACATTTTTTCTATAAACTCAAGTGAACAAAATAAAGCAGCATGTTTACATTGTTAAACAGTAATTTCTTGATGCAACCTTATGTGATAGTCGATAATAATGCTAGTTTTTCGCAACAAAAACTTACCCATTGTAAATTACAATTATTAGACTGTAGTTAAAGTTGTTTACTATAACAAATATAAATAGAAGTTAATTTAATTTACACTTTACAATGACTTAATAGTGTATTTTATATATTTTTATACGGTTATAACTGTATTCTCAATTTTACCTAATCTTGTTATTAAATTCACATGGGAATAAAAATTTTGTGTGCATTATTATTATTACACTTAAAAAAATGTCTTCATTATAATCGGTAACTGAATCGGTATCTGCCGATTATTGCTCTCATAATCGGTAATCGAATCGGTAATCGGTAAAGTCATATCGGTGCACCACTAAAATAAATCATTAATTTTAAGAAATTTAAATAATGTAATGGATGTTGATTTAAAACTTATTATGTCTGTATTTTAGTAATAAATTATTTTATATCTGATCATGAAATTAAAGATTTGGATTTGAGAAAAATTGCATCTGACCCACTTCTGACAAAAATCTATAATGTTAGATCTTTATCTAAAAACCTATGCTAATTAAATGGCATCTTTAAATTATCTTTAAAATTCTGTAATATACGTTTCAAGTAAAATGAAAATAAAAATTCAAGTACTCACTGAAAAGTAAATTTTTTTACCAAAAAGAAAAATATATACTCGGATGCTTAATATCAAAATTATTTCCATTTTAAGAGTTGAACATATTTGAGTAGGTTGAACATTCAGGGCCCGACATGAACCACGGATTGGCTCGGGGAAAAGCTCATACTGGCATCCTTTCAGGCAGGAATATCAAGCTCAAACGCAGTTCCCGTGAACTCTCTCGCACAAAGCTGCAGTCTTGATGGGAATGACTGTGGCCACTCTCCTAACATTCATGCATAATACATTTAAGATTAAAGGGGAACGCTAAGAAAAGTACTTATTAATTTTCACGTTCATGTCACCATACGTTTGGTTCATGGCCGTATGGTGTACAATAGCACGTGGCACAAAAAAAAAAAAGTAATTTGTTTGCAATGGCGAACGAAGCTGTGGTGACCATACACTCGTGCAGTAACGCTCAATAATTAAACTTCACGCTATTCATTTTGGGGATTTTATTGTTTTCTCTAAAAAAATTTCCGATGGTTTGCCACGAAACACGACTAATTTTGAAAAGAAATTTCACCGGACATTCAGACTGTGACTCACGATGATTTCGATGGTTCCCTTGGAGATCTTGGTGGGGATGGACAGCGCCTGGAAGAAGGAGGTCTTCTCCGGAGACAGGCCCGTGTTCTGGGCGGGGATGACGACGGGGCAGGGGGCGATGGCGCCCGCCCGGGCCGGGGCCCGCACCTTGTTCTCCAGCAGCTTGTCCCGCACCTCCACCAGGTCGCCGCGCGTGAACACGAACCCCACGTTGCCGCGGATGTGCGGCAGCAGCCTGCAACCGCGCACGACTCTCGCTGGCTTTCCACGGCACAGACCGACACGGATGCTCGAAGACAACCTACTGCCTTTGAACTCTCACTGGCTTTCCACGGCACAGACCGACACGGATGCTCGAAGAAAACCTACTGCCTTTGAACTCTCGCTGGCTTTCCACGGCACAGACCTACATGGATGCCAGAAGACAACCTACTGCCTTTGAACTCTCGCTGGCTTTCCACGGCACAGACCGACACGGATGCTCGAAGACAACCTACTGCCTTTGAACTCTCGCTGGCTTTCCACGGCACAGACCAACACGGATGCCAGAAGACAACCTACTGCCTTTGAACTCTCGCTGGCTTTCCACGGCACAGACCGACACGGATGCTCGAAGACAACCTACTGCCTTTGAACTCTCGCTGGCTTTCCACAGCACAGACCGACATGGATGCCGGAAGACAACCTACTGCCTTTGAACTCTCACTGGCTTTCCACGGCACAGACCTACATGGATGCCAGAAGACAACCTACTGCCTTTGAACTCTCGCTGGCTTTCCACAGCACAGACCGACATGGATGCCGGAACACAACCTAGTTGTCCTTCCAAAACGGGAAAACTGTACACATCAACTTCAATCACCTATATGGTAGGAACCAATGTACACAGCTATGTATCATGCTATTTTATTACTTAAAATTTTTTTTTTTTACACATCTTAACTTAAAATGGACGTAGTTATGCAAAAAAAGAACCAACCCACATGAAACCTATTCTGAGTTTTCTGAAGTTAAAATTAATTATAAATTGTAATTCTCGTATTGATAACATAATGTGGGTATAATTTTAATGGTCTAGTATAAATACTGATATAATAATAGCAACGACGGTACGATCAACCTTGTACTATTTTAATTTATTTTAAAGTAAAATATAACAAAATTGTGGGTTGGTTCCTTTTTGCAAAACTACGTCCAAATGTGCGAGCTTCACACAGTACAAAAATTTTTGAAGTCATTAAAATGTTGTGACAAAGTAAGTGTTTACTTACCATAGCATTAAAATTTATTCATTGGTAAACATTATTTTTTAGTCTTGCAAGTCTGCAATCTACCATATTTACAGTGTGTCTCCTCCTCACAAACTGCAACAAACCGCATGCTTGAAGCTTTCAGTGTGAAAAGGAAATGCTCTCCTCTTTTTCGCTGACGTTCACGGCCATAAGGAGCACGTAAACGTGGATGAATCAAAAGAGGCGTGTCATTAAGCTACAATGCAACATCACTGCTGCCACATTGTACCAAGCATGATCTTCATCACAAAATAACCTAAGTCATTGTCTAACTAGACCCTGTGCGGTTTCCAGATTTTCCTGTTACTTTAAAATACCTGACCCAAAACAGAACTGTCCAATAGCGATGAAATATACAATGAAAACTGTCAATTGTCCCACCAAACGCCAAAATAAAAAATTAAACATCATTTAATCAATGATATTGTCAATTCATGAAATAAAACAGAATTTTAACAAAATTATACTATACCTTTATTTTTTAAAATCCCATTTTTTTTAAATTAATGTTTTTTATTCCAAATGTTATTAAAACTGATGCATACAAAACATATTTTTTTAATTAATAAAGTTTCCTAACTCATAATGCACCACTCCTTACCATACTTTTTTTTACCTTACAGTTTGTGATACGTAACTGAAACATAGCAGATTTATTTTTGTTTCTACTAAAATGAGGGCTTGAACAACTATCAGAATGTAACATTTCTGTAGGAATAAGTACTAAGTACATTTTAACATCTTATATGTTAATACTCCTACTTCTTCATACAATAAAATACTACTAATATTATCTCTTGACAGTGAATAAGAAATGTCTTCCAAAAAAGTGATTTTATAAATGAATTTTTTTTTTAAAACCTTTTATTTGCTCTCCCTTAAAAATGGTAATACATGCATTTGTCAATATTAGTGTGATAGTATAACAATACACAATAAGATTAGGCGAAGTACAAATCGCTGAATCGGACTCCAGCCAAGCGTCGCATAGTGTGGTGGTACAGAACCCTTGGTGCGCAAGTCAGACTAGGTTTATTTTAGTTAAATTCACTGTTAAACCACAGTGCACAGTTAGTTTATAAAAATTAAGCCAAAAAAGCAACAAAAGCTAATCAGAAAAATATAGTTCCAGATAAAAAAATGAACTCACTTCTCGAGGGCTGGGTTGCGCTCGATGTGGCCACGGATTGCCTTGCGCATCATCGTGTTCTTGCCCATGAGCACAACTGCCGCGCCGCGCAGAGACATGCGTATCTGCTGCATCTGCTTCGAGCCGACATTGTCCGCACCCACGATGAAGCACTTGGGATAGTCATCCAGCAATTGCTACAGAACAAGACACATTTCCACGGTCCACAACACCAGATCGGCACAGGACAGACAGAGATTACACTATCAGGGCCGGTGCAAGGTAAAGTGTATATAATTAGGAGAAATTGAGTTAATTTGTGAAAATGGTCAATTACATTTTAAGTTAGAAACATAAAAAATACTTCAAAACAATGTGGATGGTTGGTTGGGTTATCATAGCTAAAATACTTTGAATCATGTGGACGGTTGTTTAGGTCAGGTGGGCTGCATATTAAATTGGTAATTCCTAAGCAATCATTAAAAATATTTTACAGTATTTGTAATGTAGCTATACTAAACCAACCAACTGTCCACAAGGTTTTGAAGCATTTTTAATGTAGCTAACATAATGTAATCAACCATTCTCATAATTTTAAATATATTTTTTTCGCTTCAATTGTGTAACATGTTATGTGACTCAAAATACTACTTTAAATACAAACGTCAGAAAGAAAAATTCCGTAATGCAATTAGCTATTTACAAAAAAAAAACAGAAAATACAACCTTTAAAATGTCCCTTATAATTGCAATAGTTGTCAAATTAACTCCTTTGATTATCAAAACAATACCCCTGTTTACTAAATTTCTCCAAAACAAACATACCGAAAAGGAAAAAAGTCACAGCAGACATGTCAATGAATAAACAGTGTAACATAAGCTATAAACTGTGGTTTCTCAGAAACCATTTTCAGGATAATTAGAGTACACCTCTAGTGTTTGAAAAAAGTATGTTCAGAATTTTATTTTTACTTTACATAAAAGACCCTCAATGCATATTAACTCCTTACAAAAGTAGCACAGCTGAGGCATTCGAAAAAAGGGTTGTTCAATAACAGAATGTTATGGCCAGGGCCAAGACTATTTTCCATAAAAATTTCACAGCCTTTAGTTCAATGAAAAATTTAAATACCTAATTAATAAATTTCGTACTCATGGAATTCTGCATGACATGCACTACAGAAACCTGCCAATACAAGAAAATGTATGGGCTTAAATAGCACGTTCTTTCTCTCTTCTACGCAGTTTTACATGAATTCTTTACTGCATTTTATGAAATTTGGTTTGGAACGATTTGCCAAAAGCAAAATCAGAAATTTTCAGATTAACATTGCCATGGTATTGTGACCCTACACTATAAAATGTCATCCTGGAACATTGCATGAGGGTTTATAGGAGTTGTTTCGTGTTCGTCGTGGCAATTTTGACCAACTTAAAAACGTCGAAAGTGTCAAAAGCTAATGCAATCTTACCATTCGACAATACCAATTGTTTATCACCAAAATTCTATATTTTGGGTTAACTATATCGTTTTCAAGGAATAACCTGAACAACATCTAACAAATGTACTCACCACTAGCTTGGTAAAATAGTTACTCTTCCACGTTGTCTTGTCCTCCCTGCCCATCTTGTAAGCAGGGAATTCTGGTCGAAATTTAAGGACTATAACAATCACAAAAATACGCCATTACAGGAATAAATTGAATTACACAAACTAAACAAAAAAAAATGTCTTGAACAAAAACACGAATAAATAACAGCAGCTTAACCCTTTCCTGCCTGGCGGTACTTGTGAGTCCCACAATGTTTGAAGCCCCATAGAAAGTGTGCATGTTTGAAACCACATGCTGCCTGTCGGGACCTCTGTGTCCCTGTATAGCTCCGCTCTGCCAGTTGTCGAAGAAGTTCGATTGACAGCCAAGAGGTTGCAGCACTAAAACGACAGCACTGCACCAGTCTGGAGCGCCTTTTTTTTTTTTGTTTGTTGAGCTGGACATATGATGAATGCCTGTCAGGACTTAAAAGTCCCATCATTAAAAAATATATTAAATATAAATAAAAAAATTTGGAAAAAATTATGGCCTCCTTTTATGCCTACTTAAATATAAAAATGAAATAAAAATTACAAAATTCAATTTTTTTACATTTCTAGGCAGGAAAGGGTTAATTAATGATACAGGACATACTTCTGCATGTCTGCAAAAACTTTAAGTGACAAATTAAAAAACAGGAAATTATAACAAACCATCAAAATTGTATACATGTAAAAGAATAATATATTACCACTATAATAAATATAACTGATAATTCATATATTTCTGGATATAAATAATTACTTATTCAGATAAATCCATACCTTGCAACTAACGCTTCACCGGAACGGGATGTAAAAATTACACAATTAATAACAGTACAAACGTTAACACCAGACAAGGATATGCGAATGCAGCGATCATAGCGGCTTGTCCTGTAGAACGACAAAGACAACCGTATTTATTGGGATTTCAATGGACGATCTCGGCACCGGTTTTCACTCATCGTTTGATATATTGTTTTCCCAGAGTAAAGAATTTTCACTTCTTTCAAATGTATGAAAACAGCAAATTCATAAACCAAGTAATTTTTCGCAATCTATAAATATAAATGACTTGAAAATAATGAAAAATTAACAAAATTTACAAATACAACAAAATGACATTAATCAATACACTTTAAAAAATGAAACATACTTAGGGCGGTATTCCAAGACGTTTGAGTACATTAACGAATATGCACTGCCTTGTTGGGCAACTGCCGTACCATAACTCTCGGGTCATATTCCAAAACGTGTCCTGAACCCCTGTAAGGTATCACATCGGCAGCCGTTTTAATAAATAAGGACTTGTGGGTTGTAACTTGTTAGTTTGTGAGTTGTATTTCGTCGAATCCATCGTAATTTTAGCTTATTTTTTTAAAACTATGGAATTATAATGTGAAATAAAATATTTAATTTTTGTTGTACAAGAATAAACGTTGAATTTTTTGCTGTTTTTTAATATATTAAGAGGGGGGGGGGAAATTGTAATCGTAATAGTTCCGTTAAAGTTCATTCAAAAGAATATATATATATATATATATATATATATATATATATATATATATATATACAGTAATGGATCAAATCGGCAACAGATAGGACACCAAAAATCAGTGCCCTAAAAATAAGGGCTTGGCTGTGTCCTATCGTGCACTTGGAATATGGATAGGGTACAGGTATTACATATTCAACACCTTGGAATACGTCCCTAAATTAATTTGTGTATATTATCTATATTTATTACAATTTATTGAATGTAATTTAATGTGGTTCTATGTTTTTCGAGATTTTTGATTTAATAACATTTACTATTAAGTTAACATATTTTTATAAAAGTTTTCCAAAAATTTAGATCAGAATTAATTACAGTCAACACTTATGTATATTATAAGCACACACATAGGGATTTAATTTCATATTATCGCTTGAGAATTATTTTTGTGAGTTAAGCATTATATATTAAAATTAATTTTTCTTTGTAGTGTGATGGAATTAAAAGTGTTAACTTTGCCGTCACCTGGCCTCTGTAGAAGGCCCTGGAAGTACTTTACGGGCACTACGGGCATCACAGTGCTGCTGTTGTCCGGGGGCACCAGGCTAGTGGAACACTAGGTCATTGGTGATGGGTCGTGGATACTCTGCTCCCGCGTGCCCAGCCAGGTACTTGGCTTGAAATCTAACCTGAACTTCCCTGAGGCCTTTCGGCTGTGTGGAGTACGGGGTGACGCGAAATAATCGTAAGCGATACCGGTTATGTTGATTTATGTTTAATTAACGGACTTCTCCGGTGGTACGCTTGGGTACTCGGTACTCCCTATGCGTACTCTACGCGGTGGAAGAACCGCTACAAACACTATGGGAATGCGCTATACGGCGTCTGAGCCGTTGTACAGTTACATTTACACACACTGATTACAGAACAAACCTGACACAAGTATAACAAAATGAATTTGCCGCTGCAGTCTCGCGGGGCACGGTTACGAGTGTTCTGGAGACGACCAGTACCGAAAGTTAACTGTCTTAGGGTGGCTCAGTGAGAGTGACCTTAAATTACACCTTACACTTAATTGTAGTTGCAGCCGGCAGGCATATGCGCAGTGGTCTAGCGAAAGAGTGTTGGCTGGAGTTGGCCAGTGCCGTAAGTGGCGTGGTACGCGATGCGATGCAGAACCACTAACGAAAACTGTCGGGATAAGCCCGGGACCGCAAAATACACGCCGAGTCGACGTGAGCAGCTATGAAGTAAAAGAAAAGGTTTAGATATTAAAGTGACTACAGAATGAACGATCGGTGAAACAAAGTGGAGGGCTGTTCACCGACACACGTCTTGACCTGGCGCGGAGTGGTTGGAGACTGCCGAACATGGCCGCCTCGCAAGGGAGGGAAACTTTTACCTCCTTTGTGAGCCGGCACCAAAAACTAACATTAACTTAATTTGCTCTGTTATAAGCTAAAAACACGATCCAGGTGCCCAATTAAAAGATAGCACCTGGTAATTGGGTGCTTAAGGCTTAACAATTGTTTTAGAGTATTTAATTATTTAAATTGTGGCATCAAGTTGCCGACTGTAAATTTATTAACATAATGTCTCCCTGTGAATTGCATTAGTGGGATTTCTCCTAATCCGACTTGATCATTGTCACGGGCACTTTAATTAAGGCCAGTGGCTGCGGTGAATGATAATGAAGTTCGTTGTCTGCTCCATGCGCGCACCTCATGCACGGAGTGGCTACGATGCACTTGTTCAATGTCTGGTGTGCTGAAACTGACTGTCATACGCACAGAAAGTGTTTTCTTTTATTTAAATAACACTTTTTAATTATTGTTATTATTATTTATTGACATTTTATGTTTTTGTTCTGTGTTCACGTCTTTGGACGTATCTGCAACTACCATTCTCTATGGTGTAATATAAGTGACGCCGAAGCTCAATTGACAAGACCCCTCTAGGGAACATTAGACCTAAAAACGGCAAATTGAACTTTTTATTTAATAATTACATAAGAGATTTTCCATTGTTGTAAAATTCTATTTTAAATTTAAGGAATTGTGATGTATTAATTTGTTTTGCTAATTGTCTGTGAGTGATTTTGAACTGTAATTAAGTCAACAATCTTAGTGATTCAGCCAATCAGCGACGTTGTTACTTAAGATAAGCGTCACTACAGAATTAACGAAAAGAGTCTGAAATTAACGGCGATGATGGCTGCATAGGCCGGGTTGAAATTCCCTTAAAAACCAATGAAGATGAATAGCTGGATAGGTCATCCGACGATCAGGATGTTTTAAAACGTCGTTTACATCTTAAGTATATGTTATTTAACTAGGGCACGTCATAACTGACGTGTACTGAGGTGTGTTTTACCGTGAGTAACCAGCGACTCATGATGCCATGCTAATTTGAATGTTCACTACATACATACATCGTGATTTTTGCCGACGGACTTTCAAATATTACGTTTCATTTTTGAGCTATTATAAAATCATATGGAGATAAACATTTTTTTTATTAAAACAATCACGCATCCTGTTTTACATACTTGACATTTGTTCGATCACCCAGAGGTGAACTGAGACAGATGTCTCGAGATGCTCTACCGCAAATATTCAATGAGTTTCAGCCGCGGAAAATAAAAACTAAATTTTAATAACGAACATTTTAAATAAATATTATTTTCTCACGTAAATAATTTATTATCAATCGAGATTTGCAACAAACATCTTTTATTTTGGACCATATGAACTTTTGTTTCATGTTACCATGTGTGCAACCTAACTCCTGTAATTTTATCAAATATAAAATAACATACCACTGGATTGATTAGAAATAAAACATACTTTTATTTGATTAAAGAATATTTATATTAATCGTATGTTTTTATGTTGTTATTTTGCAGTGCATGTGTATGTGTCCTTCATAATTCTAATGGATTTGATGTTTATTCCCATGTCTTGCGAAGTTGTTTTATAGTGAGAGAATATTTAATATTTCCCTTGTGTGTAATACTACATGATCTCTAAACTATTAAGTAATTTACGTAGTGCATAAGGGTGGCGCCCATATTTGAATTTTTAAAAATTAATTAAAAAATATATTTATTTTCCAGAGCCATAACCATCCATAGATAATTATTTATTATTTAAACTTCAACATCTAAATGACAAGTATATATTGTTGTTACTTAGCAATACTATACGCTATCTGTGTATTTAGCAGAGCAGCAGTAGTACCACTACAGAAAAGTGGTTCCACAACTTGTGGCCAATCACATCACAGAAGAGTGGAGCCCAACACACACTGATTCTGTCACTTATCTAAGTACACTGGGAATTAGTAATTTTGTCCTAATGTATTTTCCCTTAATTGTTTTATGTGTTCGAGCCCCCTGGGTTCCGTGCCCTTAAGTTTCTTTGAGTCTATTGGGGTCACGCCCGAGGCGCTCGCCTGACTCATTCCCGCTGGCCTTTGGGTGCGCTCCAAAAATGGGATCGTATACTAGTGGTGCAGAGCACAGGCTTAGAGGCCATGGTCGGGACGACGTCAACTTGCACTGAAATAACACTTACAAATGCCCTATTTTTTATAATTAGGAAATTATTAGCCATGTTCAATTGATAAGATCAATGTTTCAACATTCTGACCCCGGTCCGGCTGCCTCCCCGTCAAAGCTATCAAATTTTTTGAGGAATGGGTCTCGGTGTTTTGGTTCGGCCAAGTGGCGGGAGTCAGGTCCATGTCCATAGAGGTGATCCTTGGGCTGTTTAGGATACCCAAGATGCCTTACACTACAAATGATACACTCCGCTACGTGAAGTGCGTTTTTTATTCCTTTTCAAACTGGCCGCGACTGTTCGGGGTTAGTGAGCTCTGCGCGTGTACGGCTGTTTTGTGATGACCCCGCTTATAATGGTGAGAGGGGGAGTTTGATGATAACAATACGTGGCGGACATTGCTGCTGTTATGTTGCTAGGCGCGCGACGGCTGACAAGTCCTGTGCGGTGATGCACGGCCGTTGGGGGTCTTAACTCACTCTCTACAAGAGGCTGCGGAATTGGCGCGAAGTTGACCTCTCAACGTTGCGCGAAGACGACCAGCCTCTCCGAGCTCCCGGTGGATATTAGGGACTTCGTGTAGTGCGGCACTACAGCAGGCCTGCTGATTGCATGCCAGAAGCGCAGCGCGCAGGGAACAGATGCGGCCATAAGTTTAGGACATATTCGCACATTGAACAATTGCATTAATAAGTAAAAACGTTTGACGAATTATACATTATATAGTTTATGTCTGTGGGAGAAAACATGTGCCCTTGAATGCTATAGTCCGGTGGAAGCACATTGCCACACCAGGCGGAGTGCTTCCGCCGATGTGGCCGATAGTGGTGCTAGCTGCGTGTCGTTCGGTGCACTCACAATCTTTGCACTCTTTGCAACGTGTTCGTGGCACACAGCTTTGAGAGTGTATGAAGTGCCAACATATTTTTTGTCCAGTGTAATTGTGTAACTTGTGCCTCCATCCACACCAGGTGAGATGCGAGGTTAAAAAAACTAGCATCTTAATACCGATTCTTTATTTCGCAAATGCCTCCTGAGCAATTAGGAAACAGCCCTCTATACTGTCTAGGGCCAGTGCTTGTTAGAAGTAGGGACTCCCTCCCAACATCAACAGCCTTCGATCCTACTAGAACACGCAGGGGCAACAACGCACAACCACCTTGGTTAATTCTCATATTAACCTCTGTCGCCCGCTGGAGATTTCCTTTAGAGCCACTGGGAACCACTAGGACCGCTCCAGATCTCGATCCCGTGACCACGGCTGACGGCAAATTTAACTGGTTTTATGATTTACGTGATTATTTATGTTATGAATAATTATTGGCTCCTAGAGTCAAGCTGAAGATTGGACTATTCCACTTAATATTACATACTTAAACTTTCCCCATCAAACAGTTCAGAGGTGCTGTACATATTACAAATTATTGCAGGTACAAAACCAGTACACAATACACTGACATAATGGTAGTTTGCAGGTCACTACCTGCTCGACACAAAGCCAGATACATAAACACTAACGATTAATGAAAGGAACAAACTAACAGAAATAACACTAAGAAGAAAAACAAAGTGATTATTGAGTGTCTCATGACCGAGTCTGACCTCAACGGCGACTCGCACAGGACTGGACACCAGTATGCCTGGCTGCCACTCCAGCACGCAACTGAACGAAGTGACATAATGAACGAAGTTGCAGCACACTGTGGACAGGGCTGGAATTTGGTCTTTAATTAAGAGGCAAGGAGTTACGATGTCAAGATATTGCCGTCAGCCGCGGTCTCGTGTTCGAGATCGGGCGCAGGTCCTAGCGGGTTGGCTGGCTTTTTTAGCGTTTTCTGCTCCGGGAGGGCGCCAGGCTAGCTCGGTGTCTAACCGTGTGATGGTCGTGGGTTCATTGCCCCAGCGTGGTCCGCTAGAACCGTCGGCGGTGGTGAATTTTGTTTCCTGATTGGGTTGTTTAAATTAATTAACATACACTGTTTGGGTTTTCTACGGGTCGCACGTCGCGCACGGGGGGTGCGGGGTGGACTTTTTATTGTTCACGATTGACACTGGTTCATTACATTGGGCGCGAGGTTTACTCGGCGGTACATGACTGCCAATGGGGCGTCGGAACACGTAGAAGTTTTTATTACACTCTGATTACAATTACACTACACATGTTATTTGAGAGGGGCACCTGCGGGCCTCTACGTGCGTTTACTTAAGTCCTCACGCCAGTTGCAGTCGAGGGAGAGCGTTCAATTAGCATCGTCTAATTTCCTAATCTGTAATTGGCGACGCGCGGGCCCACCTGTGCGGACCGCGGCTCACTATTTAAATTAAAACACGTTTAATCTTGAAGGTAGCCTGTGCCTGTGCACTAGGCGATTAAATAAAGTTCTGGGATGGCGGGAGACGGCCCGTACCGAATACTGCACGGCCCCACGTAATGCCTTGTGTGGGGCGTGTTAAATTGATGCGGCTGGGTTAGGCCCTACACCGTAAAAGGACGGGGCGCACACGGGGAGTATTAAAAAGAGGTTTTGGTTGTGACTATGATTACCAGATGGACGTTTGGTGAAACAAAGAGGTGCTGGCTCCCCGTGGGACGTGCGTCCGTCCCGGTCCGCGAGTCGCACTGTACTGGCGTGCAGCCCTGGCGCGAGGGGAGGGGTGAGCTCCCTGTCGCGCCAGAGTTTCTAAAGTTCCGTTATTCGTAAAAATCTATATAATTAACTAATTTTAAGTGGCTCTAAATTCACATAATAAAACATAATGATTAATCTAATATCTATATATGTTAGAGAAATGACATTTAAGAATTTTGTCTAAAATAAGTTTAAATATTAGAGTCAAGCTGGAGACTGTCTGTTTCTTGCAAACTACTCCAGTGGCGAACGATAATGCTAATTTGGGGGTGGTTTGAATTACGTCACACGTTTCCCTACTGAAATTAGGCTGAAGGCCGCAAGGGTTGCACTCACAGCTGTTTTAGCGGAAAACCACACGTGAGTGAGCCGGGCACTCCTACGTCGCACTTTATTAATTAGGGGCTTTTGTTTGTTTTTGATTACGTTATAATTGCGTGGGGAATTTTGTAGGCACGGTGAGTGCATTGCATGCGTAATTAGAAATGGTTCGCTATTCTCTACCTTGGGGCTGCGGTCCGCTCACTTGACTCGGGCGGGCCATGGCTAGGGGCGCTTTCCGTTAGCGGAGCCGAGTACTGGCGGGTGCAGGTCGGGCTTTGGGGTGGCCTTCGGCCGTACGATTTCAATATTCATCTGCCAGCCACAGTTCTCATACAATATCATTAATTTATTAAATTACTCTTGTTAACAAAAATAACCTTATAAATTGCCATTTATTTTAATTCATTTATTTAAATGGCTTATTGTGTAATCACGTCGCAAATCAAAGCCTAAGGGCCGTTTTCACCAACGCCTCCTAAACACACCCTCAGCAAAGGACTGCTTAAGTTTAGGCGTTCCTTAAAGTCAATTCTCACGAAATTGGTTTTCACCATCGTCACATTCACTTATGTAGGGGTTGCTCAGTTAGGGACTGTCTTGCCATAGAGCGAGGGTTCGTACAGATATAAGTACTAATAGTTTTCAGGTTGGTACTTCGAACTTTTTGTCACGTGACATACATAAGCCAATCAAATATTTTAACTAAACTAAACAGTAAACAAATATCTGAATGTTTATTAATTTCGCGGTAATTGGATGTTACGATGTTAGTGTATTTTCACAGAAAGTAGTAGCTATATGGTCGTTGCAAAGTAGTATGAAAATGTTTGAAACAAAGAGAATGAAAACGCAAAACTTTTCTTCTGATGAGAAAATGAAGGTGTTGAGCCTAGTTGAGAGGCATAAAAATTAGAGGTGGTTCGAAAAGTATCAACCTGGAACTTTGTCACTGATACGCGCCTGTATCAGGAACGGCAAACGAGTACACTTGAAAAGGATCAGAGACTTTAGTATCAGTTCAGAATTCACCTGGAACAACACCACGGCCAATGAGCGCAGTACCCGATCGCAGATGACGGTCACTTGGGCGGAGCTTGTGAAAGGGGAGGGAGCAGGAACGACGAATAAGGGATAAAGAAGGGAAAGAATGTAGGGGAGGAAGCGCAGGAGAAGGCGTTGAAGCCTTGAAGGAGAGGCGCAAAGCGATATTGTTACAAGCAGGGCTGCCACTCATGGGTTTTTCCACCCAGATCTGGGTTTTTCCAATGGTGTTTGGGTTTCTGGGTTTTTAAATAATGAATTCCAACAATTCTAGGTTTTTTATAATTTTAATTATTTTTATACCTAAAACAATAATAAAGGTAGTAGCTACTGTATCTGTTGCAATATCTGTTTGATAAATGCAAACAAGTCTATGTGTTTCACACACAAAAGTACATATAAACACAAAACTAGTTTTCAAGAAGCTAAGTCGAATATTTAATTAGACACATTCTTCAAAGAGGCTTGCAGAACACAAAACCAATGCAACAATTAACCTTCAAACCAATCTTGTAGAATCAGACTCCGAATAAAGACTAACGTACATGATGCAGTTTTATAAAAACAATTACCGGTTTAAAGAATGCAGTGATGGTGTTTGTTTTGTCATGTATATATTTGTAGGTTTTTTTATGATATGTGCTGGTCCAAGAATTACTTATACAGCCATTTTGCTGCAGTGTAATTTTCTTGTTATGGTTGTATTTAACCGTTTTCAGTCTTGTAAGGTAATTAATTGTTTTATATTAAAACCAGTTATGTTTATATTTTTGAATTAGTACGCAAACATTTTCAACGATAGCATTTTAGATGCATCTGGGTTTTTTACCCATGTGTCTGGGTTTTTTTGTAGGTTATCTAGGTTTTTCATGAATATCAGAGTGGCAGCCCTGGTTACAAGTCGTTTTGTTTATTGTCCTACTTCAAAGTACGCTCAGTGCGCAGTGCGTGCACCGTCTCGTTCAATAATAAAACTAATGAAATTTTAATATTAAAAAGTACATTAATACAAGATATAATATTTATATTTGTGCACCTAACAGCTATGAAAATGCAAATAAATTCTCAGTTGACACTAATAACAGATGTAATCAACATATGGACTTTCTTTTTTCGAAAAGAATTAGTAACTAGTGTTTTTATACATTAAAAGATTACGATTTTATCAAAAATAAAAAATAAAAAAACAGATAGGTACATTAGTGAGCATACTATATCAATGTTTTTTCAAATGTTTCTTCAGATTAGTCGATGATTTATAACTCAGTTTTTGTTTACACAAATTACAATTAGCAAACTCATTATTTTCCGTGAAAAAATTCCACACAAATGAAGTCTTTTTCGTGCACTTATCCATTCCTTATTTCACTATAAAGATACTAACTACAAAGCATGACAGCCCGCAACATGGTGATACACGGCCAGGACGAACTGCAGTGAATGTTGAACTGATTGATACTGGTTGTATCAGGCGGGCATGAGAGTATCAGAGGTAGAGAATTACCAGGCGTGATAAATAATGTATCAGATTCTCCTTCCGGTCGCACGGTCTGCGTATGCGGAGCTTTGTTGCCTCCTGGGACCGTCTGATACAGAAGTATCAGAGACTTGTAACATGGTACAATGCTGTATCAGTATTAGGTTGTAACAGATACCGAAAATTGCTGTAACAACCCACCTCTAATAAAAATATAATAGAAAATAAGAGTACGGATGCTGTTTCGAGCAAAGAAAAGGACGCAGCATGGGAGAATTTATCGCTATTTTAATTTTGTCTAAGTTTAAACTAAGTTTTAATAGCAGATAAAAAAAAAATATATATCAGTTTTTTTCCTTTAGAACATACAAAATTCCTTGTAATAAATGTTCTTTTAAGACTTTTCAAAAGAAAAAACTTTAATTACTTCCTTATTAAATGAGTTCTTAAATAAAAGTGGAGTATGCGAACATTCTCGAAAGTATTTATAATAAAGGATTTCACATTAAGTTCACCTTAAAAATGTTCCACAACTTCAGCAATAACATTTATATCAAAAATAAAATGTACACCTTCGGTTAGTTCTTCGTATTCCTCCACGGCATCCATTTTATTTTTCTTGTTTTGTGACAGTAAGTGCCGCTTAAATAGTTAGGGGCCCGATTTCCACCACTTAAACTAAGAGATGCTTAAGATTACTTAAGAGTTCCTTAACTGTTGGTGAAACGATTCAATGTGCTAGGCAGCCCTTACACATGCCTTAAGCAGCTCTTAAAAGTTAGGGGACATTGGTGAAACCGGCCATAAGTATTTACAGTACTCTGCAGACTTTCTCACGGGAAGAAACGCCTTGGTGACACGAAATTGCCGAGGCCAAGTCAGTCGTTGTTTACATGGCACCAGGGTCGGGTGCATCCATGCACCACAAAGTATACATAATCTTGCCACTTTACTGTAATATTAATACCAACCCTATGATTTCTTCTATTTTTTTTATCGGTTCCGGGGCCGACACTTTGTGGTGCAGTTAAAAAGAGCACACCACATAACTGAAACGTTTCTTTCTGTGTCATTTTGTTTAGAAGTTCTTTTATTTTTACTTTCGTAGTTCATTGTCCACACTCTTATACCATCGTCGGGTGGGGTGAACTTCTCGTGAACTTTTCTAACTTCGCCCTCACTGGGACATCTCTAGACCAAATGTGCAATCTTTCTCTAACTAGCTTATTCTACATGAGAATCTATGATAGGCCATTTATTGTTCGTGTGAGAAACGTTTTTGCAGGGGCTCTTTCTGCATACTTAACTTCAGGAACTGCCCCTTTTTCGTGCAAATTGATTCTTGTGCATACTTTGATTAAAAGCTGTTCATAACTGTTCGTGTTACAAGACAAGCTGCCAACATTCGTGCTTCGTAGTTTCCCGCGCATCCTTTCCACAGTGTGCCAGTTTAAACGTAACATCAGTCATTCGTTCAATTTTTGTTTACAGTGTTTTACATCACGGACGTTATGTTTCAGTGAAGTTATTCTTCTCGTTCCATACTTCGTAGGCTTACTCGCAAGAAAAAAAAAAAAAAACTGGGATTATATTGCTTCACGGCTCTATTCGGAAACACCATGAATACACACACATAAATATGTCGGGACATGCAATTACGCGGATACGATCCGAGCTGGGTCCTATTATAGCAGTAGGTACTTCTGCAAAGACGGGACCTTGTCATTACTGTGTTTGTTTTGTAATATTTACTACATAATGAAAGTTTTATGAAGTTTCCAAGCAATTATTTTTCAAGTTATCAAACTAATTTATAGTACCTAAATAATTTTTCATTTAACTACCATCTGTTTGGTGTTCATTTCCTATCCATTTGTCTTCAAATTCAGAACAAACACTGATTTCATTACCTCCATGATTTTTTCAGAGATGTTGACGTCCCTCGGCTTCAGGTCCCCGTTTTCCCGTTGAAATAAATGTCCTGTTATGCCCGTACTGCCCTCGTCGGAGAGGTGTGGGTCCAGGCCAACGTGGCCGGGACCGGGAAAGGCGGGACCTGGAGGGAGAGTGAAGTGATTGCGAGGAATGTTGGTAGGTTGTCGCAAGCAGAACACGGCATTAACGAATTTCACGAGCCGTCTTTTATTAACGCTTATAAAGTCCTGCCGCAGCCTGGCGGAACCGTCGCGGAACAAGTGCCCTACCACGGCGACACGGACTCCCTGATGACGGGGCGGTTCTCAAATACGTTTCGGCGCGAATCGTAAAGTTTATTAATGCTAGGCTGACCCAGTGAGAAAGGGCCCGAAGACGGAACGCTGTACATACGCGGCCCGTTACGTAATGTTCCGTGGACGGCGAAAAGTTCAGAGACTCGTAGCACCACGTTCGCGTTGTAGAAACTGCCCGCTAGACACGTCTCCCGATGACTCGTAAGTTAACAATGCTAAGCTGATTCGCGGTGGCAGCTCAGCTGCCGTGACCGACTGCGGACTGAGCGAACGTTCAATCCCGAGCGCAACGTGCGCGGCTCGCGGAGCAACGAACACGTCTGCCTCCGCTCGAGACCAGGACGCGACTGCCTCTCCCCGCTCGCCCGCGGGCCGGCGCCCGCGGGTGGCGGGGAGGGAGGGGAAAATCGGCCGGCGTGGGAGAGAGCTCCGTCCCGCGGCGCGCCAGGCTGCAATTACATACTACGGCGAAACACTTCAGAAAAAGTTATTGAATTATTTACAAAGACATACACGAGACATTAATTACACAGCGAACTTGCACAATGAATAATAAATAAAATAAGTTAATTACACACATTCAAATCCCTTAATCGTTTACAAATATGTACACACTGAAATAAAAGATAAAGTCACATAGAAAAAACACTCGTTGGCATGCTAGGGCGCACGCGGGTGCGTCCCTGGCCGTCGCACACACTGGGGTTCACTGGGGGGGAAAATAGGCCCCCTCAGGCCCGCGTCGGTGGCCAGGTACGGCCTCTGTATCTGGGAGGGTCCGACGACTGTCGTCATATGCCCCCCCTCTCCCGAGGCCGTCCTGGCCCCCGACGCCGACCTAGACCGGCAGCTGCGTCCGCGTCCGGCCACTTGTCTGGTCGTCGGAGCTCGTCACGTCATTCCGTCCGGGTCGGGCAAACTGGGGCAGGAGCTGCATCACGCTGCAGCGTAACCCCCCGTCGGTCGTTTGTCTTACGTCGCGGGGTTTGCGCTGACTCCCCCACTCGTAGTCCCGGAGGTAGTGGGGGGCCGTCTTCTCACGCGTGGACCGGCGCAACGCCGGTCCCCTCCCCGCGTGAGCGGTCATCCTCGGCTCCCCGGAAGGCAAGTCCAGGACCACCTGCTGGGCCCTGTCGACATCGCCCTCCCCACTGAGGAGCCGGACCGTTACCCCGTCTGTCACGTCCTTGCTCACGTCCGTCCCCGTCACCCGCCGTTCCCAGGAGTGGACGTACCTCCGTCCACGTCTCTGGGTAGGCTCCGGCAACGTCACCACTGGTTCACTCAGGTCGACCAGGTCGCCCTGAGCAGTGTTGTCATGTGTTACGTCCTCGATGAGTGGTCCATCAGTGTCGTTGGCGTAGGCGCTGACGTCATCAGGCGGGAGCACCCGGTCCACGAAGCGCTCCAGCTCTGCCATGCTTGCGCCACGCGGACCCCTTCCGCCCCTTCTGACGGGCGTCCGTTCCCCGCCCCCTCTTGCCAGTTGCCAACCACCGTTCCCCTTTTGCTGTCCCCCCGTAGGAGGCTGAGTCGGTGTCGTCGTGGGGGCCCGTCCATGTGTCGTGCCCCAGGTGTCGTCGTCCCTGTCAACGTTCCTGCCAACCCCCCGCAGTGACTTGGGGTGGGCGTGTCCTCGTCGACGTCCCTGATCCGGCTCCGGTGGCGTCACCACGGGGTCACCGAGGTCGACCAGGACTCCTACTGCGACGTTGTCATCGGTCCTGTCCCGTGTGTCACCGTCCCCGTCAGCGTTCTCGCCTGCCACTCGCCGTGACCCGGGGTAGGCGTGTCCCCGTCGACGTCCCTGATCCGGTTCCGGTGGCGTCACCACGGGGTCATCGAGGTCGACCAGGACTCCTACTGCGACGTTGTCATCGGTCCCGTCCCGTGTGTCGTCGTCCCTGTCAGCGTTCTCGCCTGCCACTCGCCGTGACCCGGGGTAGGCGTGTCCCCGTCGACGTCCCTGATCCGGTTCCGGTGGCGTCACCACGGGGTCATCGAGGTCGACCAGGACTCCTACTGCGACGTTGTCATCGGTCCCGTCCCGTGTGTCGTCGTCCCTGTCAACGTCCCTGCCAACCCCCCGCAGTGACCTGGGGTGGGCGTGTCCCCGTCGACGTCCCAGGTCCGGCTCCGGCGGTACCACCACAGGGGCGCCGAGGTCGGCCAGTACACCTTCGGTGACGTCATCCTCGGCCTCGTCACCGTCCACTGGTCCGCTGTCGTCGTGGTCGTACTCGTCGTGCGGGTCGCCTATCAGTCGAATGTCGTCCCTGTGCACCTTAGTTGTCCGTCCGTCGGCGCGACGCACGAGGTACGAGGTGGTGCCCAGTCTGTCTACGATCTCCTGTGGCCCCGCCCACTTAGGAGCCAGACTGGCGCAAAAGCCCCGCTCGCCAGCCGACAGGTGATGACACTTAACAAACACCTGCTGGCCAGGCTCTAGTCGTGCTGGGGGCTGGTGCGTCTGCGGCGTACGTCTAGTCAGGTAGTCAGCTTGGCGACGTCGGGCGTCTTCGCGCAGATCGTCCGTGGTCATGTTGTGCAAGTCGGGGGTTGCGCGCGCTTCCCCGGGCAGGGCGAGGTTCCGGCCCTGCACCAGTTCAGCGGGGGAATGGCCCGTGACCGCGTTCGTCCGACGGCGCAGGCAAAACAGCAGCGTCGGCAGGTGCAGGTCCCACTTGGTGTGGTCCTCGTCCAACCGGATGCGCAGCTGAGTTTTAATGTCCTGATTCCGCCTTTCGGTCGGATTCGCGCGCGGATGGTAGGTGGGCGTCGTGTGATGCTCCACCCCCCAACCCGCGCAGGACACTCGCCAGCTTCTCCCCGTGAACTGCACCCCGTTGTCCGTCAGCAGGACCGCGGGGTACCCGTATCGCGGGAAGAACTCGCGCTCGAGCAGGGCAATCACGGTGCCGGCCTTCACGTTTGGTACTGCGAACGCCTCCGCCCAGCGGGTGAAGACATCCGTGACCACAACAATGAATCGCCGACCACGGGACGTGCGAGGATACGGCCCCATAATATCCACCGCCACAGTGTGGAAGGGATTCCGGGGCCGTCGTGGGACCTGCTGCTCCCTGCCGTCGGGTCGCCTGGACTTCCGCTCCTGGCAACGCAGGCAGGCCCGCACGTAGCGTCTTACTTCTGCCGCGTCGCCAGGCCAGCGGAACGTCCGTCTGACCTCACGCAGCGTCTGCTCCGCGCCCGGGTGTCCCGCCAGGGGGTGGTCATGCAGGTAGCTCAGGACCCAGCGCCTGGCCTCGGGCGGCACGTGGGTCCGCCACCCGCTCGACCTGTGAGCCCCCCTGGTCTGGAGCACCCCGTTCAGGCTCCGGCAGCCCGGTATCACCCCCTCCCCACACTCTGTCAGTCGGGTCCGGGTGTCGGGGTCCCGGAGTTGCGCCGCGTGGACCCACGCCAGCAGGTCAGTCATAGTCTCGGGTCGCGCGTCAGGTGCAGGAGCAGTGGGGCTTGTCAGCGCGTACAACGCGCACGGTCGCGGCACCGAGTCCTCTACCCCGCGCTCACGCTCAGGGAGGAGCACTCCCTCCCAGCCCTGGTCGTCGTGGAACTCATTCTCAGGGTCCGGATTCCGGGACAACTCGTCGGCCAACTGATTTTCACGTCCAGGAATGTGCTCGACCGTGAACGAGAATTCCTGGATCAGCATGGCCCACCGAGTGAACTTAGACTTCCGGCCCTGAGCGGAGTCCAACCAGCGGAGGCATTGGCTGTCGGTTCTCAGCGTGAATGAGCGGCCCTCGACGTGGTGACGGTACCTCTGTAGGGCCCAGACCACCGCAAGGCACTCTTGCTCATTCACGTGATACTTCCGCTCAGCCTGCCCAAACTTGGCGCTGGCGTACTCGATCACGCGCCTCTCGCCCCGGTCATCCATCTGGTACAACACCGCCCCCATCCCCTCCTGACTCGCATCCGTCTGGATGAAGATGGGGCGGCTGGGCACCAGGCGTGAGAGCGTGTGACAGTTCCTGAACCGGCGCTTCACCTGTCGCAAGGCCTCGTCCGCGGCGGGGGTCCACCGGAACTTAGTCTTCGGCGACAGTAGGTCCGTCATCGGGGCCGTCACCGTGGCGAAGTCGGGGACGAAGGACCGCAGCCAGTTGAGCAGCCCCAGCAGCTTCTGGAGCTGCTTCCTGGTCTTCGGTGCCCCCTTTCCCTCTATTAGCTCCAACTGCTCAGGTCGGGGGCGGCACCCCTCCGCCGTCACTATGTGTCCTAGGAACTCTATTTCCGTGGCCCCAATGTGGCATTTCTTTGGGGCGCACGTCAGTCCGTGTCTGGCCATACGTTCTAGCACCAATGCCAGATGGTGCGCGTGTTCCTCCCACGTCCTGGACCAGATGATAACGTCGTCCAGATAGGCACTGGCGAACTCACCAATGTACCCATCCAGAACACGTACCATCAGGGCCTGGAACGTGGCAGGGGCGTCCATGAGACCAAACGGCATGGCGCAGAACTGGTAACGTCGACCGTCTGGTGCCGTAAATGCCGTCTTAGGGCGGTCCTCCAGACATACCGGCACCTGCCAGTAGCCTGATTTTAAGTCTAGTGTCGTGAAAATAGTGGCGTCCCCCAGTCCTGCCAGTGCGTCTGTGATATTGATCTGCGGGGGCGGGGCGGGAATGGTCAGTTTGTTTATCGCCTTGAAGTTTACGCAAAAGCGTAGACTTCCGTCTTTCTTGGTGGCCAGCACCACCCGTGAGTTATACGGGGAGGTGCTGGGTTCCACTACCCCGTCACGTAACATCTCGTCAATTTGAGTCTGTATGGCCTCCCGTTCCCGGATGCCAAATCCGTATACCTTCTCAAAGGGAGGGCGGTGCGGTACCATCGGTATCCGGTGCTCCGTCACGTTTGTCCGTCGTAGCCGGTCCGCGGCCGCAAATACCTGTGCCTGAGAGGTGAGGACATGGTTGATGACATCGACGTACTCCTCTGGAACACCGTGCTGAAGGTCTTCTAGGCGAATGACTGACTGAGGGGGACTGGGGGGAACCTGGTGCACGCCGTACACCGTCCAGCGCCCCTGGGTGCCGAAGTGCATCCGGCCAGCTCGTACTTCCACGGTGGCGTCGACCTCGTGCAGCCATGGGACCCCCAGAATCAGCCCCTCGCGGAGCTCGGGGACCACCCAGGCCTCGACGTGGCTAACGTGACCAACGATGCTCATTGTTACCTGAGTGATGCCCCCTGCTGCAACGACGGCATCCCTGGTGGCCAGCTGCACCAGCTCCCTCCGTGGTGTCACTGCCTCCGCTCCCACCAGGTGGGCCGCGATGTAGGTTCGGCTGGCGGCGGTGTCCACCAGGGCCAGCATCTCCCGCCCGTTAGCGCGGACAGGAATTCGCAGCAGCTCCGGCTCCTCGGGGCCGACCTGCCCCAGCTGTGCAGTCGTCTGTCCCCCACCGCCCCCGGCCACCTGGCCGTCCGGGCGTGGGGAACTCGCGGCGAGGTCCGCGGCTCGCTCCGGCGCCGACGTGTTGACGTTCCGGTGGTCCACCTCGTCGACGACAGGTCGACGAGGCGGCTGGTCCGGCCCTGGTATAACCGGCCTCAGGGCCGCGGCGGTGGCGCCGGCAGTCAGCTGTCCCTGCACGGAGATGGCCGGCGGGATGCCTGCGCTGATGCTCTGGTTGTCCGCCCCGTCGACGGCGTATCGACGAGGCGGCTGGTCCGGCCCTGGTATACCCGGCCTCAGGGCCGCGGTGGTGGCGCCGGCAGTCAGCTGTCCCTGCCCGGAGATGGTCGGCGGGATGCCTGCGCTGATGCTCTGATTGTCCACCCCGTCGACGGCGTGTCGACGAGGCGGCTGGTCCGGCCCTGGTACACCCGGCCTCAGGGCCGCGGTGGTGGCGCCGGCAGTCAGCTGTCCCTGCCCGGAGATGGCCGGCGGGACGCCTGCGTTGATGCTCTGATTGTCCACCCCGTCGACGGCGTGTCGACGAGGCGGCTGGTCCGGCCCTGGTATAACCGGCCTCAGGGCCGCGGTGGTGGCGCCGGCAGTCAGCTGTCCCTGCACGGAGATGGCCGGCGGGATGCCTGCGCTGACGCTCTGGTTGTCCACCCCGTCGACGGCGTGTCGACGAGGCGGCTGGTCCGGCCCTGGTATACCCGGCCTCAGGGCCGCGGTGGTGGCGCCGGCAGTCAGCTGTCCCCGCAGTTGCCTCGGCATGGGGACAGCTGATGAGGAGTAGTCCCGTTGTCCCCTGCTTCCCGGCGGCATACAGGACGTTAGTGCGGTAGGCGCCGGTGGTGGTCGACGTGTTCTGTCAGTTACTGGGACTGCCGGTGGCTGGCGGGCCGGGGAGCGGCACCCAGTTGTCCCTCCGCCCCCGGTCCTGCGTTTCCCGCCTGCGACGTGTTGCCTTCGCGCGCCTCCTCCCACGCGGCTCTGGTGGGGCAGAGGCGATGCCAATGGTACGCGTCCGGGCAAAAACGGCATCGCGGCGGACGTTCGTCCCTCTCTCTCGTATCTGTCCGCTCGTGACGTCCTCCTCCTGTCGCAGCTGGTTCCGGGCGTTCCCTGGTGCCACCGCGGTCTGTTGTCCTGCGCGGCCCCGCGCCGCCGGCGTAGCTCACCACGGTCAAGTCACTGTCCGTGACCTCTGTGACGGTGACCCCTCGCGGCCCCGAGCGAGCACGGGGAGCTCTCGCGCCCCTGAGTGCCGTCCTCCACTGCGACATGTCACGTTCGATCACGCGGGCGAGGGCCACGAACTCCTCCGTGTCACGACCAGCAGCCGTCCTCATGAAGGGGCGAAACTCTGGCAGCAATTGTTCGACAATGGTTGGCAACGCCGCACTCACGTCCCCACTTGTCCCCAATCGGCGGAACATGCGTAACTTCTCGTAAATGAACTGCTCTGCACTCTCGTCCTCCTCCTGGTTTCGGCAATAAAATGTCCGCAAACACATTGCCCGCGCCTGATCGTTATCAAACCTAGTTTTGACTTGGCGCACAAAATGTCCCCACTCGGTATCAAAACTCCCGGCCATTGACCACCAGTTCCTTGCCTCGCCGCGGAGCTGTCCCGCCACTCGCGGCGTCCACTCCGCCCGTCGCACTTCGTACAGTTTTAGGAGGTGTTCACACTCCCGCAAAAACTCCCGCGGGTCCTCGTTGTCTCTCCCCGCAAACTCTGGCAACTCAAACTGCGTGCTCACGTACCGCACTACCGGCCCATCTGCGTCCGCGTGCCTGTCCCCCTGTTCCCGTTTACTGTCCTCAACTGTGCTGTCCGTGCTGTTTGCGCCCTCGGCCGCGCCGCCGGACCCGCAAACCTCGTTCTTTACGTCCATTTTCGCGGAGTCTCCCTCCTCACACAAGTCCGTTTCGAAACTCATTAGATCGTATCTTTCTTGTCCCGCCTGTTTCCACGCCATCCTGTCCTCCTGTGCTACTGATCCGCGGATCGTGAACACAATCTCCCCCAGTAATACAATACGATCCTCCCCAGCGCGTTATCTTCAGTCCGGGATACCGCTGCACCGCCGTCTTGTATTTCTGTCCCCCACGACGCGCTATCTCTCGCCGAAACGTCTCGTGTTCGCGCCGTTCCCGCGCTGCGTTATCTCCCGCCGGCGCGCCGGCGCGACGTCTCGAATTCGAGCCGCTCCCACGCCGCGCAGCCGCACCTGCTTCCGTTCTGTCCTGCACCTGCGCGCTTGCGTGCGCTTGCGTGCGCTTGCGTGCGCTTGCGTATGCTTACGGCCACACTAGTTGGGCGCCAAATGACGTCCCTCGGCTTCAGGTCCCCGTTTTCCCGTTGAAATAAATGTCCTGTTATGCCCGTACTGCCCTCGTCGGAGAGGTGTGGGTCCAGGCCAACGTGGCCGGGACCGGGAAAGGCGGGACCTGGAGGGAGAGTGAAGTGATTGCGAGGAATGTTGGTAGGTTGTCGCAAGCAGAACACGGCATTAACGAATTTCACGAGCCGTCTTTTATTAACGCTTATAAAGTCCTGCCGCAGCCTGGCGGAACCGTCGCGGAACAAGTGCCCTACCACGGCGACACGGACTCCCTGATGACGGGGCGGTTCTCAAATACGTTTCGGCGCGAATCGTAAAGTTTATTAATGCTAGGCTGACCCAGTGAGAAAGGGCCCGAAGACGGAACGCTGTACATACGCGGCCCGTTACGTAATGTTCCGTGGACGGCGAAAAGTTCAGAGACTCGTAGCACCACGTTCGCGTTGTAGAAACTGCCCGCTAGACACGTCTCCCGATGACTCGTAAGTTAACAATGCTAAGCTGATTCGCGGTGGCAGCTCAGCTGCCGTGACCGACTGCGGACTGAGCGAACGTTCAATCCCGAGCGCAACGTGCGCGGCTCGCGGAGCAACGAACACGTCTGCCTCCGCTCGAGACCAGGACGCGACTGCCTCTCCCCGCTCGCCCGCGGGCCGGCGCCCGCGGGTGGCGGGGAGGGAGGGGAAAATCGGCCGGCGTGGGAGAGAGCTCCGTCCCGCGGCGCGCCAGGCTGCAATTACATACTACGGCGAAACACTTCAGAAAAAGTTATTGAATTATTTACAAAGACATACACGAGACATTAATTACACAGCGAACTTGCACAATGAATAATAAATAAAATAAGTTAATTACACACATTCAAATCCCTTAATCGTTTACAAATATGTACACACTGAAATAAAAGATAAAGTCACATAGAAAAAACACTCGTTGGCATGCTAGGGCGCACGCGGGTGCGTCCCTGGCCGTCGCACACACTGGGGTTCACTGGGGGGGAAAATAGGCCCCCTCAGGCCCGCGTCGGTGGCCAGGTACGGCCTCTGTATCTGGGAGGGTCCGACGACTGTCGTCAATGTTAATTTGTGCTTACTGTTAAAGGCGGGAAGTTATAGGGAAACATAGAGCTAAATAGTAAGTTTTTTCTAAAAAAAAGAAAGAAAAGAAAATTCGAGCGGGGATGCTGATGCTTAAAGTACGTTCTATGCTAAACCATGTAATGAAGGAGTTTGTCAGAGAATGGTTATCTTCCAATGTTTACATTCTTGGTGTTTCTATGGATTGTTGTATTTATTTTCGTTTTTGAATGTACACTTTTGTTTTTAGCTCTGCTGCTTTACTGTTCTTTTAGTGCACTGTGAGATAACTTATATATCTTAAGTTAAATTAAAACAAAAACCTGTAACGAAATGGATATCCTTGGGTCGATTTTGAATTCTATGGATAAACCACCTTCGGTTAGTGATAAACAAAAAAGTTTAATCAAAAGTAAGTATATCATTTTATTAAAATTATTTAAAACTTATTGGTTGGGAAAAGAAATTTATTGTGTGCATAATTATGTATACTTATAAAATATATTGGTGTAGGTCATGGCATGAATTATGAATGGAATAGGTTGGAGGAGGAGTGTGTGGCGGCTGGGAGTGTGGACCAGTTCAGAAGGAGAGTGAGGGGAAAGTAGGGAGAATGCTTGCCACCGGGCACTTTGTACCCAATTGCAGCTATATATTAAATAAACTAGGTTGCTGGTTTTGATTACAACTTTAAAGCACAATTTAAACTAAACAATGCGTAAAATGCTTGTTATAAAGGATGAATTATTATTTAGCTTCCGCAAATTGTCTAGAATATGTATAGAATATTTGTTGCAGACTTTAAGTTACCCGTACAAAAAAGTCATTTGAATTTTTACATCTAAAATGGTGGTCTTTTAGTCATGTTTATTATAAGTAACAACTTGAAATATTAATTTTGGATAGCTTTTTCGTAAAAAACAATTGTAAAAAATTTACAATCATAAAGAAATGATAGCTGTTGATGCCCTAGGTTACATTTTTTGATGTGGATGTTTTTTTTTTGGAATACAGCTTTTACGTAAAGGATTGTTAAACTAAAGGGGCTGCCCGTTAGGCACTTGAGCTCTAAAAACTATTAAGTAGGGACACTGCCTCATTAATCACATGTTTCTGTGTCGCTATGCGGCAGGCATTGAAATTATGTGCAGTCTGTGTCAGTAACTTCTATGGTCTACAGGACTTTTAATTGTGCCCCATGATAAAGGCTGGTAATAATCTTACAGTGCAGCTTTTCTGTGAAGTGATAATCACTTTTTTCAGACACTTGAGACTTCCCTATATTTACCCTGGAAACAGTGTTTCTGTATTTATACTGGTTATTGTGAAATTACCATTAATAGATAACATTACAATACCTGTGCTTTGACGCAGACGCCACAAATTTTTCCTTTTCCGTATGGGTTTGTGTGTGTGTATATATGATTTGGAGAACTTTAGTTAAATAGTGAATATGTTCTATTACGTTAGATTAGCTACATTAAAAATAATTCCAAAGGTAATTGTTCTGTATCACATATTCAAATTTATCCCAAGATCCTGTATGATTGATCCTGTGGTAAATGATGCTTGCTGTTTTTATTTAGTATGTCAAAATATCCTGGACATAACATAAATATTACAATACAAACAATGTTAGTAAGTAAAAAAAATTCATCATTTGATTTTTATTTGATTTGATAATATGATCATTATTCATTATAAATAACATTACAATTCTTGTTGTATCCAGGATCTTTTAATGTACTAAATTAAAATGGCAATGTACCACATAATTAATGTATTCAGGATCATGCCATTAGAATCAAGGTATAGACTTGGATAAGTGATATGGAATTTTTACCCTTCCAAACAATGTGGACGGTTGGTTGGGTTATTATAGCTACATAAAACATACTGTGAAATCATGCGAATGGTTGGTTAAAGTGAGTATAGCTACAACGTAAAGTGGTAATTCCTAAGCAAATATTATACAGTATTTTTAATGTACCAATACTAACCCAGCCAACCATCCCCAATAATATTAAATATATTTATTGAAGCTAACCTAAGTAATTGACCATTCTCACAATTTAACTTAATGTTCTCCAAATCACATCAAAGATAGAGAGGAAAAAAAGAGATCTAGAGAATACCAAGTACCTGTTAAGGGACAGTTGCAATTCAGAATTTTGATTGAAAACTTTCTTTTCATTAGTCTTTATTTTTTTTTTTGCTATTACATATTTTCTGTCCGTTAAAGCCCACACAATATATTGGTATCAAAGCTTGTATTTCTTTTCTACATCTTTAGAACTGTGAAATATTTGCTATCTATAATGCTTTGCAATTAGCCGTTCACACACACTTGTAGAGCGGCCACTAGAGCGCCCTCAACTCCAACCCCCGCACTGTGCACAAACCTTTAAGTACCTCATCTTCTTTTAGAAAAACTGGCCATCTGCACAGCTGCCCTCAGCGCATCAGTGACGATGTAATGAGCTGAAGACTGTTTAGTGCTGAGTAGTTCAGGAGCACAGCTTGTTTGATGCCTAGCTGTGTTAGTGCATCATTGCTACAGCTGAGTGTAATGCGTTCGGTGTGTTGGCAGAGCAGAGGGAGGAACTGCTGAAAAAGCAGAAGCAAGAGAAGGATATGTTGAACCACTTCAAGGCTAAGGTAACTGACATCATAGCGCACACTAAGTTAAATTTTGTGAAATTTTTTATTATCGAAGTGTTTGATGTTCTGCCATAAAAACCATAACCTTTTTAAAACCTTAATTGATGGTAAAAAAATTAAAAATATATTCGTTACATGTCATGTTTGTCATTCCTTAATTTAAAAAAATAATGTATTAAATATCCACCAAAAACTGGTATTACATATATAATCTTATTTTGTTAAACTAATTAAAAATGTTTTTCCTTTAATTTTATTTTGAAAAAAAAAAAAATCAGAACTTAATATTTAGTAGTTTATTATTATTTTTTTTAAATTATTAATTTAGTCCCTTGAAGTTAATGTCTACTCGGAAGAAATAATAAAATCAAAATAGATAATTGTAAAAAAAAGTTTTGCGAGTTTTTTTTTTCAAGCAAAGACAGGATATAATGGTATGTTGTAATATAAACAAAAAAACACAGAAATATGCGCCAATACAATGTGTAACACAAAATTGCAAGTTAATTCATTTAATTTAAACTATTCCAATTGAAAGATCATTAATAAAGAAATTACACTTTAATGTCCAAATTATTTTAGTGTGATTTTTTAGTGTAGTATATAACTTGTGATGAATTATAAATACTTTTTTTAATGAATAAGTAATAAATTATATAATATCAGAGTTTTGTTTTTTAAAGGAGGAAATATAAGTTTGGGGTGATTGCAAATACGCTTGCACACCTTAAAACATTACCTGCTTTAATGAAGAGTTGCAAGTGGTTTTTGAAATAAATAAGTATCTCAAAAAAATTTATTTTAATTTTATTGCAATTTAACAACTAACTATTTATCATTCATTTTTTTTGTCCTACTTTTAAAGAAATTGCATGAACTGTGTATTTCAGGTGGAAGAAAGCCTTAACAAATTCATGCGGGATGAGAACAGACAGAGGTACAAGTTCGAGCCCATGGAAGCAATACACCGGTCCATCATGTGAGTACAAACAACTGCGTACGTCTTCATCTGGTGTTCTGTGTCCTTGGTTGTCCTAAATGTGGGCTACTTTACTTTAAACTCTTAAAATACAGTCGTCATACGCAACAGCTACTCGCTTCCCTTATGTCGTACATATTTATTTCAGACAACACCATTGTGTTCAGACGAGGTTTCTCACGCCATCCCACATGTCAGCAGAAGCCCTCGAGAGAAAAGCCAGGAGCTTACAGGGCTGGTGTACCTCATGCTTACTAGAATATTCTTCTTTAAAGAAAAATATATCTGCGAAATGTGACTTGCTGGAAAACAGGAAACACTGTAATGAAATGAAAACCATCAGTAATTACCTGCCAGCCAAAGTCAACTGAATCTACCTGGAAAAAAATCAGAAAGCGAGCAACTTGATTGGTGCCGTACCACATAATGTGCGGAACCATAGAATGCTGGATTAAAGACTTTTCAATGTACTAGTTGCTGTTTAATGGCAGCATTCTTTTGTTACCTCATGCCTACTAGAGCATGCTTACTTTTCTTACATTCATTATTACGTTGGGCTATGTTGTCTCTAAGGACATTCTTTACCTACTCTGTGGAAAAGTGAAGTGATGAGTTTGCTTAAATAGACAAAATTAACAGGGTTCTAGGATATCAATGGATATATATCCGATATATATTAATTTTTTTTATATAATATATTGCAATACAAAAATGGTTTAAAAAATTAATATTATTAAGTAATTTTTAGCGTTTGTTACTGTATTTCTACTTACTAAATGTAGATGGCGTGGGAGTAGAGTTAAAACATACTCCCTAATGGTATGTTCTAATCCATAAATGGCAACACTTCTGCCGGCATTAAAGGTGCCAATCCGTCAGTCGTGTCAGAAAAATTTCGTTACGAAAGAGTAAGTTATTTTTTGTGTTTATTGATTATTCTATTATTTTTTTACAAAAAAAGTAATTGAGAAAGTGCAGAAACGATTTTACTTCATTATTGAGTATTTAAGAAGCATGAAATAACATTTGTATTTATAGAATATAACTGTTTATTAAATGATGAATTTTTAGGTTATGCCTTTAAACAGAAAACTTTATCAAAGAGGCAGGCTATGATGTGTTGAAAAAGCCGGCCCCTTTATATGAAGATTCGAGACTGATAGATTTTATGTAAAAATTTCGGACTGATAAATGAATGTTGAATTTGCTGGTTATATATAGGTTCTTATTTGTTTCGTATTAGAGAATAGGTTTCGCTATGCTAAAAATTGTATACGAATTTGGTCTTAAAAAGTAGAGTAGTTTTGTGAAACTCCAATTAAAAGGTCATTTTTCGTCGAACATTATTTTTCTTGAGGTAATCTATACTAATATTATAAGGCTGAAGAGTTTGTTTGTTTGAACGCGCTAATCTCAGGAACTACTGGACCGATTTGAAAAATTCTTTCACCGTTGGATATGTACGTGATCCCTGAGTGCTATAGGCTATATATGTACCACGGGCGAAGCCGGGGCGGACCGCTAGTTTAATATAAAATATTATTAACATAACATAACTATACAACTTTTGTCATTATTTGTCTAATGTTCTTTAGTTAATATATTTTTTTAAAAATTTCCATGGTTTTAATTGCAATGATTGTTTGTCCTTTTTAGAAATAACACGAACCCAATAACACGGGCAAGTGGGCAAAATGTAAACATTGCGCCAAAGAATTGCAGGGTATTCCGGAGCGTATGGGGAAACATCGAGATATCTGTATACGAGCAGGCAGCTCTAACTCCACCACACACCCTATTCTAGAAAGTTTATCCAGAACACGTCCTGCTGATACAAGTTGTATTGTTGAAGTTGAATAAAAAAAAAGAAACAAACTTCAATTGAAGATAAAATAATATGTACTTCTACAGCTTTATCAAAAGTACTTGATACTAAAATTGCAGAATTTTTTTATGCAACAAATACACCATTTAGTCATGCAGATCACTCACTATTTAAAGAAATGATCACAGCTCCAAGACTAGGATACAAGCCACCGTCCGCATTCTAGTTAGCTGGACCACTACTAAATAAAACACACGTGTCTATTGTATAGAAAGATCAAGAATGTTTACGTGGCAAAACCGTTTCCATGTCCTTAGATGGCTGGTCGAATATACACAACGAATCAATTGTTTGTTGTAGCATTACAACAGGTGAAGGAGATTCCGTTCTCGTCCATACTGGCAATTCACATTCTGCCGAATATTTGACAACTGTTGCTAAGCAATCAATCAAAAAGACTGAAGTAGATTTCGGAGTTAAGGTACGCAGTTTTGTTATGAACAATACTGAAAATGTAACTAAGATGCGACGTGAGTTGGAAATGCAAGAAGACATTGACATTATCCAATATGGATGTAGTGCACATTTGTTAAATCTACTTACTGAAGATGTAGAAGTGAAAGGAGTCACTAAACACGTCATAAAAGTTGTGAAATATTTCAAAAATAAGCATTTGACAGCAGCGTGGTATAAAGAAGCAAAAGGCAAAAAATTGGTCATGCCTATTGTCGTACGCTGGAACTTGATTCGGGATACAGTACGATCATTTGTCGAAAATCGCGGAATTGTGGTGCAGATTTGTCAAAATCATCGAGATACAATTGATAGTGACATTTACCGAATTGTCAACGATATTCATATTGCTAACAATTCATTGGATTTGCTGGCAAGACTGGATCCAATCGCAAAAGCTTTAGATCGCTCCCAATGAGATGGCACAACGATTTCAGTAGCTGTCGAAATTCGGAACAATTTAGAGAAAGATTTGTTAAGTCAACCAGCTCAAGTGAAATCTGCTTTCAACAAAAGATGTGATATGGCGTTAGGTGCCCCACATTATTTGGCAAATATTCTTGATGAACGATTTGCAGGCAAAAACTTGACCCCTGAACAACGGAACACAGCATTTGCTGAATTGAAAATAAGCTTTATGTCAATGGTTACATCGATAATGACCCAATCATTAATTTTTCCGCAATATCTTTTTGGGCCTCAGTTTCAAACAACCCCACCGCTGGATTGGTGGAAACTTCTAAACTTGAACACCACAGATGTTCAATGGGAGCAATGGGAACACAAAAAAAGGTTCCTAAATAAGTGTGAACAGTTTTAAGTACCTAAATAAATAAAACATTAAAAACATTTTAGTTTTTTTTATAATTTTAGTATGTTTATGTAACATATGCAAATATTATTTATAAATAATACAATAAAATAGTAACATGGCTTCCATACAAAATTGATATATATCAAACTTGATATATATAATAAATATCTGGTATTTATAATAAATATAGGATATTTTCGAACACAGAAAATTAAACTATGCATCAAATTTAATTCTTACAATTGGAAGTATACGTAGTGAGGGGTCAACCCGGAATAAGGGCGAGTGAAACGAGTCCGCCCCTCGGTTCTGTCGCAGACACGAGGTGGCAGAAGTGGCCGGGATCCCTGCGTTCTCGCTGGGCGAGGAGGGAGTGGACCGCTACGTGCTGGTCTGCAAGAAGCAGTTCAGCCCTTGCGAGGACGAGTTGGCAGCCCTGCGGCGCGGGGAGGCCTGGGACCCGGAGAAAGCGCGGCAGTTGGCGCTGCAAGTACGTGGCACATTCACGATGTGCCAGGGTTCTCTTCGTAGTGAGATGCGAAGCTGTGCACTAGGAACAAGTTTCAGATGCCATTGAGGAACTAAACTATTTCACATGTTGGAATTATTAAGGAATTACTCTCTCTTGATTCACATCACATAGTAAACTATTAACATAGAAACTAGTAACATAGAAACTGACAAAAATCTCTCAAATATGGCTATTGCTGCACCCTGCAATCTATTTAGCACTACATAGTATTTAAGCATGTTTTGAATGTCGGAGAGATGAGCAGTGCTTATATAGGATGTCTGCAGGTTACTTGAGTCACGAAAATATGAGGCTGGTCACAAACAGAAATCACAAAATAAATATAAATGGTGTCAGAAATCATGAACATTTAATTTTCAGCAACCTTTTACAAACTCAAATTTTGTGTTTTGACTTATCTCTGTAGTTTATGGTCATACTTGAAATATAAATATTTTGAGTCTGTCTACTTAAATCATGTGCAAATTACTGTGAATCCCGACTTAGAAATAATGAAGGAGAAAAATATATATATCAAAAAATAAGAGTACATTTTAATAGGTTAAGTTTATATAATTATTATTTAAATGTATTATGCAGGATTATGTGTGATTTAATAAAAAAGGTTTTACTGTATATCTGAATAAGTTTTAAAATCACCTACTAATATAAAACAAAATTCATAGAAAAATTGTATTTAAAAATTATACTAAAATTTCTTAAATTGGTTCACCAGGTATTTGTAGTCATCCTATTATGAGAGGGTAGTACACTCAACCCTTGAAGTAACGCCCTAATTCGTTCCAGGAAAGCAGAGCGCTAATCAAATACATTTTTTTCTGTAAGAGAGCATGTTAATCAAAATAATTTGTTTTCCAATCAGGTAAATTTGCTTCCTGACTACCATTTTAATCAAGGGACTACTACCATTAAAATTAATTTACATTACTAAAATGTCTAAATAAATTTGAAATACATTTAAATAAGAGTTTAATAACATTTAGATACTAAACAACCTAAAATTAAATTTAAAAATTCACATACTGTATAGTTTACATAATAGGGCTTGGGCATAACATTCCTATGTGCTAACATCATTTCTGAGTTACAAAATAATGTTATTAATAAAGAAGATATATTTCAGTTCTAATAAGATTTAAAAAAGCATAAACTTAACATTTTATATTATTATCCTCTTTTATCGCATAATTGTCGCACGTGCGTAATCGTCGCACCTTTATTTTTGGCCGTCAAAATTGGGATAAAAAAACTTCTCACTTAAACGTCAAATGATGTTTTTGGTCCCGCTATTAGATGCCGAGCGCTTTGTGTAGGTATCTTTTTCGTATAAAACAATGTATTTTAAAGTAGATATCTAATATTTATTCGGAAATTACCACTTACTTATTTAATTAACTGAAATACGAAGTTGTATGACGTGTAAATTTTCTTTTAAAGACGTTTTTAAATGTTATTATCATTATCTGATCGTCTGCGTCGCCGCGGTGTACCGGTGTAGATATCTTTTCCGTATAAAACAATGTATTTTAAAATAGAAATCTAATATTTATTCCGACATTACCACTTACTTATTTAATTAAGGGAAATACAAAGTTGTTTGAAGTGTAAATTTTCTTTTATAGACTTTTTAAACGTTATTTCCTTTATCTGATCGTCTGCGTCGCCGCGGTGTACCGCTTATGAACATGTAACCAGCGCTAGTTGGCATCATTCATGTTTGGTTATGTTGCTTACCGTATAGAGCGCGCGCACATAGTCGAATATCGATATCTTGCCGATTGCATGCAGTGCGCACTCTCTGTCGAGTGCTGAGTTAACTACATTTGATGGCCCGCATTATTTCGTGGTAAATGTGTTCTACGGCAATAGTTACGCGTTAGTTCGCGTCGCAGATTCAAGTGGCCTGCGTTCGCGTTACAGTTTGGGTTTTCTTTTTAAAGTTGAAGAAAGGTTTTTGTTTAATGAATTATTAATATAAATTGTTTGGCGTGCTCTTGTATACTCCACCTTTTTTTTTTTAAAATAAACATACTTTTTATGAACTGGTTTTTTTTATGAATAACTTTACCTAACAAAATTTTTTTTTTTTCCACATAATCGTCGCACCCCGACTTTTCAAACTTGATTTTAGAATAAAATGTGCGACGATTATGCGAGAAAATACGATAAAAAGATTATTTAACTTGTTTTTTTTTTAATTCCCCGAATCTGTTTACTAAATGTATTTCTGCCATGATTTGATTAACCCTGAAACTCCTGGCTTTTCTCACCAGAGCTGCTGCTGATAAGCAGGATGGGGTTGGCTGAACACACTGGTGTCGTTGGAAGTGAATAGCTATTAAAGAAAGAGAAAAATATAGTTTGTTGATTCGTCATTTTGCATTTACTTAATGCTTCACAAGTGTCATTGCCATTGTATGCGCACGTAAATAATTATTCATTTTTAAAAGAAAAAAGCGCTACTTCGAATGTATGACCACATTACTTCAAAACATGCCGTAATTTATTGGCATCATTACTTCAAAACCACGTAAATAAAACAGCGTTACTTCGAGGGCCGAATGTATGTGACTTGAAACATTAATCACCACAGTACATGAATGTTTATATTTAGGGTTGTTGTAATCATTTAACCATGCTATTCAAAATCTTCTAAATTATCACAAAAGGTAAAACTAATTTAAATAAGATATAATGAAAACTACTTAGCAATGTAATGGCTACATAGGTTTAAGTATCATAAACATAAAAATTACTCCCTATTTTATTTTTTTAGGATTCATTACTTTAACTTAAAAAAAAATTCCTTTGCTTTCAAAAATACTGATTTCGAAAAGACTGCAGAGTAATTCAGAAAGGCATGTAAAGTTTTTGGGAGGTGGTATTACATTAAATAATGAAATTTAGTGTGTGCCCTTATTTACAGGTTTTTCCTCTGTCCTGAAAGTAAGTGTGAATGAGGGTATCCGTGTGTGTAACGACATGATACAATATCCACAGCAAGAGCTGGAGCGCAAGGAGCTAGAAGACGAGACAAAGAAGAAGCCCGAGCAGTTTGTTCCTGCATCGAACTACAGGGAGAAGTACGAGCACCTGATTGGGCGAGAGGCAGCGAAGGAGGCCGCCCGAAAGACTCACACCAACAAGCAATATGGCTTTGGTGCGTTCTTGCATCAATTTAGTGCTGTTTTACGCACTTGAGCAGGTCTGTGGCTGGTGTGAAGGTTCATAGTAGAAATTATTCGGAGTTAAGTGTGTTTAAGAAATAAGAGGAAGTACTGATGATCTTAAAAGACTTAAGACATGAAGAAATAAAACCAGATACACCAAAAACCAATATGTATATAATTTTACATGCTTTATATTAGCTTCACCTGTATGTTTGTTTGTCTGTCCGTCTGTAACTCTTTCGACTAAGAGTGAGTGGCTTATCACTGTAAAATGTCCCACCAATTTCATTACGTTCGTTAGCCGAGCGGTCTAAGGTGCGCGACTTCTGTGACTTCAGCGATCGTGGGTTCTACTCCCGGCCACGCCGAAAAAAAAATGGTTTTTTTCTTTTCTTTTTCCGGTAAATTCTAAGATTATATCCATACATCTAACTGTAAATGATTTGGAGAGACTTTACCATTTCTTTGTGACGTTGCAACTCCAAATAGTTATCTCAGATGGTAATAGGTAGTGTCGGTAACTCATTTCCCTATAATAATTATACATAAATATAGTTTAAAAAACTAAAAAAAAACATGCTTTTAAAGAATATCAAACTAAAAAGTTAAAAATAAATATAGTTTAAAAAACTAAAGAAACATGCTTTTAAAGATTATCAAACTAAAAAGTAAAAAATAATTTTAAAATTTAATTTATGACAATAGTATATAAGCAATACTAGTATAAATGAGAAAAAAGCATGGGGCGCTTAATATACAAAAAATATGGCACAAAGCGCCTCAAGCTTTTTTCTCATTTATACTAGTATTGCTTATATGCTATTGTCATAAATTAAATTTTAAAATTATTTTTAACTTTTTAGTTTGATAATCTTTAAAAGCATGTTTCTTTAGTTTTTTAAACTATATTTATTAGTTTTCCAGTTAATTACACTATTTTAGTTTGGTCCCATTTTAACCTCATTCACCTCGATGCAATTAATTTCTGTTGATTAAAATGCACCTACAATCTGCTTCCCAATTTATGCTATTTGTTTGTGCTATGCATACATGAATTCGTGTATTATGTGTAAAATATTTATATTTTACTGTAAGTAATTAAGTGAATTTTTATATGTAAATAACTACAGTTTAGATATGAGCTAATTCAGTCACTAATTTGGGAATATAGCATTTAAAAAAAACAGATATACATTTTTCGTAAAATAAATTGCAATGGATTTCACTGTAATTTGAAGTTCACAGAAATTTCTGTATCAATATGTAGAGTAGGAACTGAAATAAAGGGTGGGTTGGTTGGGTTAAGTTAGCTGCATAATTAAGAAACAATGATTTCATATTTTGTTCAAACTAATAAACTGATATTTTCACAGGCTGACTAATGTGCCATTACATTTGACACTATGTGCCATATCTATGATTTAACAAACAATTTTTATGGTGCATTATCCTATTTGTTTTATAATTAACAAAAAAATTAAATAACTATAAAAAATAGTGGATCTTCTCACTTGTAACATGGAGCTTAAAGTGAGGTTAGAAAGATGTTAGCATGTTTGTCACCGGTAATATATCATGCTGTTTTATTGGAAGTCTATTTTATTTCACCAGGGAACGTTTAGCTTTTATGCTTTCTGTGGTACCGGCATTATATTTATGGTTCTTGGTGCCTGTTAATTTTCCGAAAACTGGAGGAACCAGCCCACACTATCGCTAGAGCTACAAAAGTTATATTATCTGGTATTTGATGTAATAGTATGGTTAAATTGGGACTAATAAATTTAACTAAAATGTTATGTTTGCAAAAAATACGTTTTCACTGTCCAGAAGATTGGTTTACCTCACATCAATGAGATTTGAATTTTATTGCTTGCTTAGGAAAATGTGTAATTTTTGTTGCATGGTTGTAAATTTTCCTTCTTTTTTTATGTCGTATTATAATTCATTGCAGTGTGTTCAATGTTACTTAAGTCATTGCCATTGAAAACCTTTGCGTATCATGGTCATCAAAGGTGGTGTTAATTCAAAACTGGAAATAAAACAGTATTACTTAGGGGCAGGTACATTGGAATAATAATAATAATTAAAAATAACTGTCAGACTGTATTCACGTACAAGTATTGCAGGAATCATATATAATTCCAAACTCTGTTGTGTGTGCAGTGCCGAGCGAAAACAAGAAAGACATTCGCTCCATTGAGCAGACCCTCGCAGACATACAGACCAAGAAGCGGCAGAAACTGAACCACCCAACGGAAGCTGAATAGTGATCTTGCTGGATATTGTGTGTGTGTGTGTGTGTGAGAAGTGTGTGCTGCTGTTCATTAGTTTGCGGCCAGGAACCTGCGTCTGAGTGTTTATCAAATCTCATCGACAAGTTGCAGCATTTTCTGATCTCCCTGTGGTTGTAAATAGTCACAATTGCTCTCATTTTACCAAATATACTGTAGGTTAAAGTACTGATTGCAATAAATAATTATAAACTTTGATCAGCCAATCATTAACCTCTTCAGTTCCACAAAATCCAATAAATTTCACGAAAAATTGTAATATTTGTGTTTGCAAAATAGTGATTAAATCAGCTCATAGTAACATTTGTAAACCATAGTTCACACTTTTGTTAGGCCCAGACAGAAACAGGCAAATTATTGGACTGCAAATGATTAAACCATTCTAGCAATTTCACTTCGAGTTAGTCATACTTTTCACCACACATACATTTTTGTCCTTTGTACAACCCCTTCCCCAAACCATAAACATTGCTCTTTTTAATCTTTTTCATAGTCAATCGTGTTTCCAGTGGAACGTTAAAACTCCTTTGCAATACAGGTGTTGGTTTTTTTGCTTAAGTTTACAGTGGAACCTCGTTACGAGAGCTGACAATGGCGGGAAAAATTCTCGTAACGACAAATACTCATAATAACCAAACACAGAAAATTTGAAGTCAAATTTAAGATTTCTGAACTTTCTAAAAATGTCTAAAACTGTGCACTTTAGTGAAAAACGCATTAAATAAAAGTTGTAGCAAATTAAATTACAAATTGAAAAGGTCTGTATGATTTTTTTGTCCAGTAGAACCCCTCATATCCGACCTTCTCACAACCGACTCCTCTGGATATCCGACCCAATCTCCGTGGTTGGTGAGCCTGTAAGCTAGTTTCTGAGTAGGGTGTAGGGGTGACTACGGTAAAAGATTGGAAAAAGAACCTTAATGATTTGGAAGCGTACTCAATGACAGTTGAGACAGATCATGCGTTAAAAAGTAGAAAAATTTTGAAGAAGAAAAAAAGTTGAACTTATGGATGAAGCATTATGTCTTTAGTTTTATCAGGATAGGCACAAAGGAATGCCTTTGTCAGGCCCCATCGTAAAGGAAAAAGCCATAAAATTATATGAAAATTTGGGAGATGATCTAGAAATGTTTTGTGCTAGCGAAGGGTGACTTCATAAATGGAAGTTGCGTCATGGCATACGACATGTTATAATTGAGGGGGGAAAAAACTCTCTGCTGATGATGCTGCTGAAGAATTTGTACAAAAATTTGAGCAGTTGGTTACAGAACAGAATCTTGTACCTGAACAAGTCTACAATGTAGACGAAACGGGCCTAAATTACAAAATGCTTCCAAAAACCACACATGCTGCTAAAAATGAACCTGTGTTAGAAACAAAGCTTGCTAAAGACAGACAATTGCAACTTGTAGCAATGCCAACGGATGCCACAAAATTCCGTTGTTCATCATAGGAAATTCCAAGAAGCCAAGAAAGAACATTTAAAAATCTAAACATAGCAACACTTCAAGTTTATTATCGGAATCAATCTGCTTGGATGGATGCTGCTTTGTTTAAGGAGTGGTTTTTCGATGAATTTGTCCCTGCAGTAAAAAAACATTTTAAAGTCTAAAAATGTACCTGCTCGTGCTGTTTTGCTCTTAGATAACGCTCCCAGTCACCCTTCTGAATGTGAACTAAAGAAAGGAAACTTTAAGACTATATTTTTACCACCCCATGTGACACCTATAATACAACCCATGGATCAGGGCGTCATTGAGTGGTTAAAGAGAAGATACAGAAGAAAATATGTCAGCTCTCTATTGGACAAAACAGAATAAGGATGTAACCTTTTAAAGGAAATGAAAAGTTTAAACATCAAGACGCTATCTACACCATTGCTGCAGCTTGGGAAAAAATTAATCAAACAACCCTTCAGAAGGCTTGGAAAAAAAATTGGCCATCATTGAAACAAGAAGATGAGACTGATCATGAGCCGACCTCGACAGAAACAAAACCTGAAACAAAAATCCATTACTGAATTATTTAATATAATTTAATAATTTAACAACAGTAAATGTTTGAAATATGTACAACATTTTTACAAAAAAAGATGTACATATTACTGTACATACTGTATAGCTCAGAAAGGTGTTTTTTTTTGCTCCTACGGATATTAGACCTTTTGGCCGTTCCATGGCCTGGTCCCGTCATGGTTGGATATAAGTTCTACTGTGTGGCCAACTCCCATTATACCGGGGTAGTCGCACACGTCCGCACTCACCACGCCAGTCCCATGTACGCGTCACCACTGACATACTGATAATGAGAGTGTAAAGAAATTAAGTTTAACAGACGCGCATCGACTGGTCTAACATTTGGCAAGTGCGCAAAAAAATATATTAGCATACTAAATTTACCGACAGTCCTGGAAACTCTATCGTGATAGGTGTAATAATGAATTACCAAACCAAAGATGCTCAAACTTAAATACCGTAAAAAGGCAAAGGGACTTAAAAGGTAAATTCAAGGTATGTATCATTTAAATTGGTATAATTACATTCACAGTGTAACGACATTGGTTTACAGACACTCTTGCAGTATAATTAATTCTAATCCAAAGTCCTAAAAAAGTCTTACGAAGGAGGGGGGCGGAACCGAAATTATGACCTTCAGCCTATAAAATTCAACCACTAAATCCCGTCGCCACACTCTGTTTTCAATACACATCTTCTGTACATCGTATCAGCCGGGAAAATAAAGTACTAAAATCCAGTTCTCACACTTACTTGGTGCTGAAGCATACCTCTGAAGCCGGAGACTCCCGGGGTAGGGCGTAAACCTCACTCACTATTTGCGCCTCTAGCAGCGCAATGCTTCTGTGGCCCGTGCACTAGCCCCACACCTTCGCGCGCTCGTGTACCACCACGTTTTTCGCTTCGCCAAACGTGCCATGGCATTACCGTCATATTGCCGTTAATTCTTGTTCGCGTAACACAACTTCCCCATGGCTGGGATGCGATTCCTACATTCACGAGCAGTTCCGCGTCCAGCGGTCAAAAACACACACCCTGCAAAACGCTGGCAGCCGCCTCCCTCTCGTCATGTCAGCTGACGTCACTTCCCTCCTCTGCTACCACCCTTCACTCCGCTAGATCGTTCTCGTTACTTCTCATACGTCCCACTACAGAGTAAGAGTACTTAACGTAAAATAAACCAAGTATACTATTAAAAAGTTACAATAAATAAATATTAAAATACACCATTAAATAATGTAAGGACATAAATAGTGTTATAAAAAATTAAATCATCTTAGAATAAACTTTACGCAAAATAAAAATAATAATATCCAAGACGACTGAGGCCGCCACATGTGGCCTCAACTGTATATGCAATGGTTTTCATGTTAATCGGGAATGAATTGGTGTGACGCATGAGAGAGCAACGGAACACGACTAAGATAGTAACTGGGACCACGGTCGTGTCGTGTAGGAAAGGTAAGTGAAGCGGAGAAAGGAAAATAAAAGAAGTGCGAGAAGAAGACTGCACAATGGAGGTGCGCAGGCTTCCAATAATGTGTAGGTTGGTTTATTTTTAGATTTCCCTCTACAGTCGAAAGCCAGTGCAACAGCTAACTACTAGGTGAGAACCTTGGCTTACGTAACACACACTTACAGTACTGAAAAATTACTTCACCCTCTGCAAGAGGTGCCCTTTAAAGCACTTTTGTCCAATGTCAATCTTCAACCTAGGTTAGAAAGAGAGAGAGAGAGACAGAGGGAGAAAGGGGGGGGATAATGCTGGGGAATAACGGGATGAGGAAAAAAGAGTAAAGGAAGAGTAAAAAAGGAGGGGAAGAAGACACCGTCTCAAGCGAGAGAGAGTGAGCGCATGTTAATCACCACAATCCTGCCCACGGCCTCTTCTGCCTTTTCCGCTGCTAGGGAAAGAAGCAGAACGAGAGACAAGGCACGTTGCTTGTCATCAGTCACTCACTCACTTCCTCGTCACTCTTTAAGCGGTCTTTGTGTTAACTGCGTGAACATTTTCTTCTTCTTCAAAATGTCATTTAAATCACTCGTACTTAAGAAGGGCCAACAAGGAAACACTTGTAATTACCAGACAAATTAAGTATGATTTACGTAGTCAAACTGTCGGTGAATTACAAAACTCTATATCTTCAAAGGTCTCATAGTATCACATACTCGTTATGAGGTTCCACTTTACTTCCCTTATTAGCTTTAATTTTTTAAAAAAGTTAAATTGTTTGGGTTTGATTTTTGGCGGTGTTTATATGCCGAATGTGCACTTATACTGTAAAAAATCAGACCAGGAAAAGGCTATGAAACAAAACATGCGACCCTAATCATGTTAGGTCAAGTTTTCAGCGACATATGTATAAATACGCTCACCAATAAAATGTAGCACAATCAAATTTAAAGTTTTGGAGATTACGCCACTCTACATATTCAAATCAAAATGGTGGCAGCTGGCAGTTCAATTGTTACCACCTACGTTATTAAACACTACCTGCCCGACCCAGCTTCGCACGGCTATACTAATGGAAAAAAAATTAAGCCACATCTCCCATTTACAGTAATGGTAAATAAAAAAAATTCAGTGAAAATTTATTACAATGCTGTATAATGTACCGGAGAGAAAATGAATAGCACCGATGGTTTCCAGACTCGTGCACGCAACGTACAACTGATGTATAGCGTGTTCAAACAAACTCTTCAGCTTTATAATACAGTATAACCCCGATTATCCGCGACTCGATCATCCGATTCGCGGATTAACCACGATTTTTGTCCAAGTCCAATTTTTTTAGTTACATATAACCAATGATTCAAAATGTATGTAAATGTTAAAATACTTTGCAAAATGTATGTTGGTCAAAGTACTTTGACTCAGTTATGTTTATATACACAGAAAGTTTAAAAAAAAAATACTAGTACATACATACGTATGTACATAATATTTTTGTGTTCCATGTTACGTGAATAGATTATACACTGGTGCGCGATTCCACGTCCGCATGACCGGACTGTACACTCCCGCGCGCAGCACGGCGCCGTGCCTCAGAGATTACCCGGCGCATGGAGACGAGACAGTCCATTCCATTAGTGTACGTTGTTGAAGCGTGAAGGTGGTGATAATTTTATGTATTGTAACAGTGATCTGCATTCCAACGGATTATACCGTTGTGTTGTGCGGAAGTGTTGAGCGCAACATTTCATCATGTCATCAAATGAACAGAAAAGAAAGCGAGTGGTACTGTCCATCGACAGCAAAACAAAAATTATAGAAAGATTTCAGAGTGAAGAAACGATTGCAAACTTGCGACTGAGTTTAATGTCGGTAACACAACAGTGCGCGACATCATAAAAAATCGCGAAAAAATCCTTCAGTTTGCTTCACAGGCTGACACTTCAAGTGGATTAAATAAACGCAAGACGATGAACGAATCCACATTTAGCAGCTTGGACACTTGTTTGTTTGAATGGTTTCAACAGAAAATGTCGGAGGGTGTAGCATTAAGTGGCGTAATTTTATCACAGCAGACGTAATTTTTTTTTAAAAAAACTAGGTTTGACAGAAGAACCATTTTCCTGTTATATTACTTCTCCGTTATTTTATTAGCACCGACTGTACTGAAGTGTGTGTGTTGCAACTAGTGCTTGGCACGCAAGATAAATTCAGCCTATCACTTGCTGACGCGGCGCAGTGATACGACGGTGTTTGTTTATTTCAAAACTCAGCTAAGAGTGAACGGAGAATAGATATAACGACCCCTCACGGTTCCCGAGATTAGGGTCGTTATAAAATTTCCGACCCATCTGCAACACTAAGTCTAGGCCGTTTTTGCACTAATTCCACGTTCAGCAAGCTAAAAATAAAAAATCTAACATTTTAAATTCATCATATAAATAAAGGGGGATAAAAACACCGTGAATTATACGAGACAGAGACACCGTTTCAAAACCATCAAATCAAGTCTCAATGCTCTGGTATGAAAAATCTTATCTCGAAAAGAATTTTGAAGGCAGTCGTTCTGTAAAACAATAACCAGCCCGATGGTGTTACTGACAACAGAGCAATAAGCTAAGTGTGGCAGCGTCGCTTACGCGCGATGAAAAGAATGCGTGACCTTGGCAGCTATCAGCTGTATTGGGCCCTCGGACTGGCGGGCGGCTAGTCACACACCTCGGTGCAACGACTCGCGTGCCCACGTCTCCGCACACGAAAGACTTAAAAACCACTGCTGCCCAGCACTAAGCAGTCCGCTTCTATGTCAACAACGCACACGCACACAAAGCATGTGTATATATGTAATCTACGAATGTCCACAGATGGCTGTCTGTGGGCTAATGACCTTTGAGGCAAGCATGACTCGCCTAACCGCGATTTTCGATTATCCGACTCACTCGTACCCTTCATTAACACAGATAATCGGGGTTCTACTGTATTAGTATAGATGAATCTGTTATTGCAAATGAAAGATGATTCCTAGATGTTTTAAAAGTGTAATTAGTTTAATCTTTTTTTTTCCATAATTAGATTTTTTCTTTGTGAATGGTCTTCATGGCAAAACTTGTTTCCTAACCATGACAACAAGAGATATAATTTTGGAAGTTGACTAGGTAAAATACAGTAGTTCAATGGAATTTGCTTCTGTATAATTCATATGTGGAATTCGTAAAATATCGTTGTGCTATCATCTATATACTAAATCTTTTTTTAACAATGAAATCAACAGTATCAATTTCTGGAGTTGTTTTGAATGTTTTTATGGTGAGAATACGAACTTTATATTTTCAGATATTAAATATTTGCGAAAACTAGTTTTGAGCCGCAATGTGATTTCAAATTATATACAGTAAAACTCTGTTAAGACGTTTTTCAAGGGACTGGATACTAAAAACTTCTTAACAGGGAAAACTTCTTACATGGGGAAAAATACATTGGTTAAAATTCAGTCGCTATATAAAAACCAAATTTAATCAAATAACACACTGTATTAACTATAAAATTACACTCACCTATTATCATCAGCGTACTTGGAAAACTATACAATTACATCAATAAACAATTATATACACAGAATTAAATGTAATAAGCACAATAAAAAACTTATTAAAACACCAGCAAAAAAATTACTGTTTTGAAAAATATTGTGTCAGCTCTGATTGTTTTTTTTAACACATTTTCCAACTGACATTACAAAATTGTCAAGCGCTTCAGAGTACGTGAAACCTCGATTCTACGTACACTCACGGTTCTCCAAAATTTGTCCTCACGAACGAGTTGTACATACGAACCAGCGAGGCCAAATTGCATCCATTTGTGGCTTAATAAACAGGAAAACGTGTTACGCGGGAACGTCTAAAGCGAGTTTTACTGTAGTATCCAATAATTTTTAATACACAAATAAGTTGACACTGAACATCCTATTCATGTTGCAGGGGATTTAAATAGGTTTGTATTGACAAAGTTTCATTGTAGTTCATAAAACCTTTTATTTCCCAACAATCTTTACTGAAAGACCCTCAGACCACTTATTTTTATTAGTAGTGTCTAAATATGATGTCTTAAAAGATGGGGTGTAAGCTCATGGACTTGTTTCGACAACAGTTTAGAAATGTTTTCTTTCAATGTTCCATCTCTGTAATGTGTATCATCTTTCAATGTTTATGTAATTACCATTTGAATAGACGAATTACAGCTGGATGTGATAAAGAATTTTGGTTCGAGAAAATTTCATGTGGGGAAAAGATTTCCATAGGAAATTTGATAGAATGTGGAATTACATGGTTACAAATTTAAAAACTTTCCATACTTTTTCAAAGGAAAATGCCTATTTTGTGTAGTCCCAAATCTCGTTATTATACAGCAATAAGCAGCATGTTATTTTCAAGGATAGTGATTTAACACAATAAAAGGCTAATTTTATTTCTCTGAATGTTAATTGCAAAATTAAAACAATGCCTAATTAGCAAAATGACAAAAATTGGCTATGTTTACAAATTTACATTTATCATTCAGTCATTTAAAATTACCACATGCCCATTCAGCAATATATTTACAGTGAAATTCCACTTGATTCAGAAACTTATTTTTGCTAATTTTTTTTTGCTTTAGAGTTGTGATGCAGCAAGAAAGCTACAAATGAGAACATGATGATCAATCACTAGTCCATGTAAAAAATTTTTCCACAGCACTAGTGTTTTTTGTTGATGTAGTCCATGGTCAACAGTATGCGATATGAAACGAATAACTGTTTCTTATGAGTTTAGCATGTCTTAATATTCTCATATTCAACTGTGGACAAAGCTCGTTTAGCGACAGTGAAACAACTACAGCAAAACCCCTTATTTGCACTTTTCATGGGGACAACGTAAAAAAGTGTAAATAAAGGGAAAAGTAAGAAATACGTTAAAGTTGATTAAAATACAATCGCATCCTGCAGCGTTCATAACAAATACGGGCTACATTACACATACGCATTGCACTGCAGTAAAAAAACTTTAAAAAAGGGCCGCAAATTGGAAATTTACCGTAATAGCGCGCCGTGCGCCAAGAAAGGTCATTGTACTCGATCAGCTGTTGTTACGGTGTGGCGTCTGTTCTCTGAGCTGCGCATGCGCAGTATAACTCAACGCTCCGCCCAGACTGACATTCCATCAGCAGCCAGCCAATAGATGCGAGCTTAGCGGAAAAAAATATAAGCTCCACCTCCCGTGTACCAGTTTATTGGTATACGCACCAGTTTTCTCGCTGCCGTGACATGTTCAAGTTTACGTTCATCTTGATGTCAAAAATTAATTATTTACGATCCTCATAAATAAATGGTCAGTTAAAAAAATATGCGTCAACTGTACATTATTTCCGAAATTATAAAATACGTTTAAAACATTTACCAAGACTCCGCTCATTTTATCTAGTGAAGTTTATGTCTCGTACCAGTATTTCGGCTAAGTTGTGACATAAATATAGTATCAGAATGTTTATACATTCGTGAGTTTACGTTTTTCCCGATTGCATTTTAGATTGTCTCCTGCTATAATTACTCGGACTTTTACACGCCTAGGCTTAAATTATTATATGTTTAGAAATAAAAGCAACTTTTAATGTTATAAAATATGTTTATTTTGCGGTTTAAAATGTTCACTGCCGACTATAAAAGTTACATTTTTCACAATGTTTTTAGGCCTACTATGGTTGTTACGTGACGTAAATAGCGGGATGGATTCGATTTTTGAGACGTAATTCGCGTGAAAGTATTGTATTGGATTAAATGGGAACCAAACGGGACCTGAAGAATATAGTGCAAATAACGGGAAAACGTAAATAACGGTAATGTAAATAAGGGGTTTCACTGTATTTACTATTTGTTTCAAATGTTGAATAGAGCGCTTGTGAATATTATTTATGCCACCATGTACTGAATTAGGTGTAAGTGCAGTGCTTAATTTGAAATACCGTATTTACTCGTGTATAGCGCGCCCTGGTGTATAGCGAGCACCACGATTTTTGCAACAAATTCCAAAGAAAAATTTTTTTTCCCCCATAAATAAATTTTACTAACATTTTGTGGTACCTGTACGTGTGAAACAAATGATAATTTAAATTGATGTGTGGTGATGCGTCAGGAAAATACTTAAACTCTGCTGTGTAGACGGAAGATAATGAAGCGCTGTATCGTCACAACTGGTAAGTGGACTGGAGGGAGGGAGGGAGGGAGGCAGGAACGTGACACGGAGGACTAGATGACTCACCGGTAGCAGCTGCGACGAGGAAGCGAAGGAAGTGGGAGGGGGAATGGCGACAACATTCTCTCTCTCTCTCTCTCTCTCTTTTATTTTACTAGCTGCGCTGGCTTTCTGTAGAGGGGGAGGTCTAAAAATAAACAAGAGACGTGCGAGCTTGCGCGCGCACGTGCGTGTGTGAAAGAGAGGCCTTGTTGCTTGTGCGTATGTGTGGGGGCTGGCCAGAAACGTCACCCGTCAGTTAACGACTTCCACTCCTCCTCCCCGCCTCACCCCCTCATTTTTTTTTTCCGTGTATAGCATGCATCCTTATTTTTTTCCTTTACTTGAGGGGGAAAAAAGGGCGCGCTATACACGAGTATATACAGTAAGTTTATTAATAACAAGTATGGCATGTTAGACATGTATACTACCAAAATAAAAACAGGAAATGGAAAGAAAGTATTTAACTGTCAGACCTTTTGGGTAATATATGTTCCCTGTTTTTCGGGAAAAACCAGCATATCACCCAGTTTTGATATAGAAAAGATTTTGAATGTTATCAGAAACAGAAAGGATATGCAATAAATAAATAGAATTATTGGAGTATTTTATGTAAATATAGCTGTTTATTTTATAACAAAAACTTATAAAGACAAACAATCATGAAAAAGTAACTACTCTGCATTCGAACACAAAACTGGAACAGCATACACATTACACTTGCACATTCACTTAAAAACACATCCGTAAACCTGCGTTCGTCATCCAGACAGTCACTAGTTTTTCTTCATAGTTAACATCTGATCACATGGAATGAATAAACACAAGTTAATGACTGGAGAAAATGTAGTAGTGAAGTGTTGCGGTGATGAACATTTTTTTTGTTATCTTAGACCATAAATTCTGAAACAAGAGTAAATAAAAAAAAAACTAGTACATGTCCAACTTGACTAAGAAGCGCACCGATGACTCGAAACACCAACAGCTGCACTAGAATGTCACTCCAGTAAAACAATGCACAAATGAGATTATTTTGTGATCCAGTAACAGGCAAGACTCGAGTGACCAAATTGGTTGCACGCACAGTACTGTCTCTAAAAACTTGTTACTACACCGCCCACGCAGTGTCAGTCTACATCATGCCACCCATGCCTCCCATGCCGCCCATCCCACCCATGCCGCCCATGCCCGCTGCCGCTGGGGCCTCCTCCTTGGGGATCTCGGTCACCACAGCCTCCGCCGTCGTCAGGAGGGAAGCCACTCCCGCCGCGTCCGTCAGCGCCGTTCTCACCACCTGCAGCATAACGCCACATTCATGAGCATCAATAAACACTCCACTCCTCTACAGCTACAACTACAACTGTTCATGGGACAGCAAAACATTTTCACAAACACAAATCCAGTATTTATAAGTGTTTACTTAAAAATTAGAATAGTCATGAAAAATTAACAAAGGATTTCATCACTCATTAGGTACCCCAGAAAATGGTAAATAAAACTGGCTCATTTCGGTGTAAAAAAATGACAAAAGCGGTGCAAAATATCGGTGTAAAAATAAGCAAGTGGTGCTAAAAATCGGTGTAAAAATCTGGTGAGATACATTAAATTAAAATTGAAATTGGCAAACGAGGATTGTTTTGCTTCAAATTTTTTTAAATTTTAATATTAAACATAAAATGCACTCAGTTGGCAAACACTAAAAGGTTTTTAGTGTTTCTAGTTTTCTTCTTGGTCTTGTCTCCTTTACAGCCACCCTGTGTTCCCCTAGCCTGTTCTATTCCATCTGTTTCTAACCAAATGTTTTTTTTTTTTTTAAATTGTGTTGTAATATTACTATGTTTGGAAATTAAAATAATGTATGGTCTGTTGGGTCGTCTGCTTTTTCCAAAGGTATGTTTGCCCCCACCATTATTTCAACAAAGTCAATCATAAATTGTTGTTTGTTTACAACTATGTTTTTAGAAGTTTGCAAAGCAGCTTCTATAGACGTCTGTTTTGCAGTACCGGTAGTCGACGTTGATGCCGCACATAATTTTTTTTTTATGAGTTGCGTTAGAAAAGTGTTTTAGGCATGTGTCTCGACGCATCCAGTCCACACGAACGTTGCAAAACTTACACATATCTTATCCTTAACATGAAATATATAAAACCTTCCTGCTTCATCTCTCATTCTCGATCGAAAACCATAACTATTTTCGGCATCTTAACACAAAAATAAGCACTACTAACTAGATGCTTGGAAATTAATACCGAGTAACCGAGACGTCATACAAAAAAACACTACTGCAAGCTGCACCGTAAAAACATTTATGCCGTAGTGGCACACACACGAAAAAATATTGTGTTCGGCCAGAATGAAACTATTATGTAAGCGTAAATATTGTGTTCGCTTCTGTGCGCTAGAATTTTTGAGAACTAATTTCCAACTACACGAAAATTGTGTTCGTAACGCTGCTACAGAGCGGCAACGTAAATATACACGTTTGCCGCCATGTTGAAACTACAATCAATTTCGTTACGCGATATTAATACAATCGATATTAAGATTATTTACAGTATCCGACCAATGTAAACATTCTTGGTAACGGAAATTACGTGGATTTCGTGCAAAGTTTCGTGTTTTGTGAAAAAATAGCAGATTTCGTGAAAACGGTGAAATAGTGCCCAATTTCGCGGTATTTCGTGTATTTCGCGGTTCACCATTTTCTGGGGTCCCTACTCATCATTAATGATTGGGTTACAATAAAAAAATGAATTATTAATTTTTACGCAACATATCACAACTAATGAAGTCCTACTGGGAAACACAATACAGCACCTACAGCCAATGAAGCTATGTAGAGAACGTACCTTTGTAGGGTCAATGATGCCCCTCTCAATCAAGTTTGTGTACTCATTATTCAGGGCATCGTAGCCATGATCCTTCTCCAAGTCCTCTACCTTTGACACAACCACAGAGGCATCCACCCCTGCGTTTTTTGCTATCTGCATGCATGGCATGCGCAGGGCTTTCCGCACTATGCTGATACCTAGGCAAGGAAACACAAGCCAAAATTTAATGCCGGTGCAGTTAGACTTAAAATACCTGTGTTAAGTACATCAAAAGATACTATCTCAAGTAAATAAGGTATATAACTGAAATGCAAAGACAGACACAAGATAACTATGTTGTGTCCCTGTCAGGGATTGGGCGACCTAATCTTAGATTCAACATCGGATTTGTAAGAATATTTCACGAATAGAATAATTTTAAACAAATGGTACAATTTAGGATATGTTTATACAAGAAAGATTATGATCTGCATTATCACAGTAAACTACCTTAGAAATTATTTGAAAATGTACTCAACAATCATAGAGTAAAACATATACCGTATTTACTCGTGTATAGTGCGCACCACGATTTTTGCAACAAATTCCAAAGAAAAAATTTATAATTTTTTTCCCCCATAAATAAATTTTACTAACATTTTGTGGTACCTGTTAAGTGATTACTTATGAAACAAATGATTATTTACATTGATGTGTGGTGATGTGTCAGAAAATACTTAAATACTCTTCCACCTGAAAGCGAAACTTTTGTGGCATACTGTACCATCTGAAACGACACGAGCAAGTTAAACTCTGCTGTGTAGACTGAAGATAATGAAGTGCTGTATCGTCACAACTGGTACTAGGGCGGGAGGGAGGGAGGCAGGCAGGAACGGGACTATGACCAAGTAACCTCGAGAGTTGACAGGACTTAACACCACCACTCCCATTACGTAGCTTCTACATAGATATTTCAACTGATAGTTAACATTTTTAAGGACACGCAAAATGAAGCATGCCACGCTACTTTGCTAAGGTTGCTAGCTGGCGCGGAGGACTAGATGACTCACAGATAGGGTTACCAGACGTCCGGCAAAAGGACATGTCCTTTTTATGTATTTTTTTTTTGCGTCCAGCCTGATTTTCCTTAATGCACCAAAATGTCCGGCTTTTTTATAAAGTGAGATAATTCCTGCAGTTACACACTGAGTAAAGCGTGTGGTGTGCGCTAATGCGCTGTCCGCAGAGTCACCCCACTAGTAAGTAGTTCTATGACAGCTTGACAGGTAGCAGCACATGCAGCACGTGTGGTGTTTTGCAAGTTTATTGTAAATAATTATACAGTAGAACCTCGATGATACGTTCCCGTTTAATACGCCAATTAATTTTGGTCCCGCCGAAAGTACTATATTTACAATGGTTTTCTTTCCCGGAACATACACTTATAAAATCATTAATTTCCCGTTTCATACCTTTTTACGAAGCGGAAAAGTCCTAAAATTCACAAATTTTGTTTGTGTTAGATATATTCCTCCTGATAAATTACGTTTTTATTAATGCTTTTATTTTGAAAAACGTTCTTTGTTTACCCTTGCAAAAGTAAGAAAATAACTTTATTGCACCATAGAAATGGATAGTATCAGGAAGACTGTGCACTTCGCTAGTAGCATCTATGGCCAGCACCAAGCGAGACTAGTGGCGCAAACTAGCAATGATTATGAAAATGGTGCCGCGCTTTACCAAGGCACGGATCTCATATTTTGTGCATTCATTAATCTTTGAACTGAATATACCCGTTTTTATTGTTTTCTTACGATCGGATTGTTTTCTTACGATCGGATTGTTTTGTATTTTACGTTTCTCAAGTTAAAATTTTATTGAAAATTGTTCTGTTGCATAAAGTTGTTTGTAAAATGAAACAAACAAGCAAAAAATTCTGATTTTCTTTTTACAATAGCCTAATTTTTTAAATTTCTAATTTAGGCTTGGTGACTACCTACCCCCCCCCCCCCCCTCCAAGAAAGGACTGCTTTACTTGATTATGGACTATATTTTACATTTTTGGTGGTTTTATTATATGTATATATAATGATGAATTCATATCTTTCATTAATATACAGTCAAACCTCTATCAATCGTTTTTCAGGGGACCAACAAAAAAATTCAGTAGATGCGGACATTCAATAGATATGGACTTCACTTCACTCTTAGAATATGAAAAAAATATTTCCACCTCTAAATTAGTGTAAGAAATATATCAGTTACTTGTCATTAAAGTTTAATCGGTTGAAAAAAAAAAAAATACAAATTGAAGCATTTTACTTAATTCAATTTACACCTACAAAAAAAAAAAAAAAAAAAACATACGCACAATAAACCTACATGGAAATTAGTCTTTTTCAATATCCTGAAGACTGAAATATGTTTACTCATGTCATCAAATGTAGAGCTGTACTGAAGAAGCCGATTTTGCCAATGTTTAGTTGAATCGGCATTTCTGCCGACTTCCGATACGCTTGTTAATTTTCGGCCAATATTACTGAAAAACGAAACAGACTGCTATAACCTAAAAATCCACGAGTACCATTTTCACTTTTCGTAGTAGTACTGCATTCTTTCAGATCGCATTATTTCTTAGCAACATGTGCCAACCGTACATATCAAAATTTAACATCTTTTTTTTCTTTCAATGATGTTCTTTAATTTTAATGTCATAAATAAATACATTACCATCACGGTAAATATACATCATCTCGGTTGTTACGGTAACTATAGTGCAAATGTGGTAGCTATCGTGCTTCTGTAGTATTATGGTATCTACAAAGAATCTTTTGTTCTTTTTACGGTAATTATCATAAGATAACAATTGGGTTTGTACTGTAGTTATGGTACATCATCCATATTTCTTCGTAAGTTGTTGTTCATTTGTCTTTTCTTCATGTTTACGTGCTCCATTACTTGGCTGCAGATTTAAGGTGATTTTTACTACTTCTGTATACAATCGTTACTGTTTTTATGACGGTTTCTGTCTAAGAAATGGTTATTTCTGCAAAATCTTTATGGTTAAACAATCATCTATTATAATTTATAGTGACGGGACCACATATTTTGTACGATCAATGCGGACAAAACGATAATTCGAACATCGGTACAAGCGGACTTTTTTAACCTTAGTTGTATGGCAATTTTGCCGGGACCGTAGAAGGTATACGATGAACACTGACAATCGATACATGCGAGTTCGATAGATAGAGGTTTGACTGTAATGCAATTATTCACACATTATGTATTGAAGTTTAATCTGACATTGGGATCGTATGCTAGATTGAAAAAATTTTTATTATTGCCATTCCCTTTACATACACTTTCCCACATCATTCAACATTTTTTTGCCCTCCGTTGAAAAGTGTATGACAGGGCTTCTACTGTAAATGGCAGGAGGATGAACTATGAACGGCCAACTCAACGCGTACACGCAGGACACAGCACATGCATAGTTTATGTTGAATCTATGAATTCTGTGGTGTAACAACCACAAGTCGTTTCTGCGTTTGTAAAAGCCACATCATTTAATTTTTTATGCATCAATGCGGCGCTAACTTGTAGTAGTGTGAAACAATGTCTAAAAGAAAGTGTAAATTCAGTGACACTTTAAAAACTAAATTCCCAAATTTTGTTTGTGGAAGAACTGAACATGAAGCCAAGTGTGTGTTGTGAGACTGTTACGTTTCGGTAGCGAATAAAGGTTCTACAGTCTTGCGACAGTTACATTTCGGTAGCAAATAAAGGTTCTACAGACTTGCGACTGTTATGTTTCGGTAGCGAATAAAGGTTCTACAGACTTGGAACGCCACGTGAGTAGTGAGAAACACAGAAAAATTGTTCGCAGCTCTTCATCAACTACAACAGTAAGTTATTATTTTGTAAATGAAGTAAACAGTAATGTAAGAGCCGCAGAAGGAGCATTGGCGTTTCATACCATTAAGCACCACCATTCTTTTAAATTAATGGATTGTACGTCTAGCCTGAACAAAAATTTTTTTGGAGACTCTAAATATTTCCCTTTCTTATTCAATATTTTGAATGGAAAGAAGGCGGGACAAAAACCAAGGTAATTGAAATACAAGCCCTAGAAAACGAACAGTCAGATACTATAACAAATTATATTTTGATGACCTTAGAAAAATATGGCCTTGCATCGAAATGTGTTGCATATTCTGGAGACAATGCAAACGTTAACTTTGTTGGGCTGAACAGAAAAGAGGGACGAAATGTGCATTCATTTCTAAAAATTAGGTTCGGTAGACACATTGTAGGAGTTGGTTGCCCAGCACATATTTTGCATAATACGTTACAGCATGGTACTAACTTGCTTAAATATGATATTGAATCAATAGTCATGAAAATTTTCAATTATTTTTCAGTGTATACAGTTTGCACAGAATCTCTCAAGGAATTCTGACTCAGTTGATCTGATTCAGTGATGGCCAACTTCGTTGACTTCAGGGGCCACATAGCTAGGGGTAGTCAAATTTCGTTAATGACGAAATCACGAAATTTTAAAAAAACATCACTTGCACATGTTGTGTAATACAAATAACCTTACTTGGTAGTGATAAGACGTTAATATACTGCATTTCGTTTTAACGAAATTTGCTGTGATGCGCGAAATCTGTAGTTTTCCACGAAATATGACGAAATTGCGATATTTGCACGAAATTAACCTTTTTTATCACAAAAAATCACGTTGAATCATTCTGGAACCTGCACAAAATGTTTATTCTTCCAAGAGGTTATATGTGAGATGCCATCTTTGCTTTTGTTTTTCTCTAGCACCCATAGAGTAAAGAGTGGCAATAAACATCACCACTTTAGCTACTGGTGGTTGTTCCAGTGCAAACTTAAATAGGTATTTGAAGTTTTTTTTCGAAACCCATCATCTCAAAAACAGTCTGATCTTTCTCCTGCAAATGCAAATTCAAAATATTCAGATGTTGGGTGATATCTGTGAGAAAAGCTAAATTTTTCAAGAAATCAACATTCTTCAGTGCTTCCTGGAGATGTTGAGTGTGGAACATTGTCATTCAAAAAGGAAAGTATTTCATTCCGCAGTTCAAAAAATCTGACTAGGCACTTTCCTCGACTAAGCCATCTAACTTCCGTGTGTAGTAACAAATCACCATAAGCACAATTCAATTTTTCTAAAAATGACAAATTTTATGTGAGTTAAAGAACGGTTCCCCCCTCTTAACAAATTGGTAATCTTGCAATAGTAGCCAATGTGCCTGACACACTTACTGATTTGGCACACAATGCCTCCTGATATATAATGCAATGCAGAGTGGGCAGGGTAGCTTGTTTTTTGTTTTAAAAGTCCAACAAAGCCACATGATGTTCCAACCATTGCTTTAGCACCGTCTGTGACAACTGAAGATAGTTTCTCATAACATAACCTCCATGTTCTTCAACTGCACTGTTAACTTCCTTAAAAATATCTACACCTTTGGTTGTGTTATGCAAAGAACATACTTTTAATAGTTCTTCAGTAATACTGAAATATTTTTGGATAACTCTCACAAAAATTAACAACAGACTAGAGTTGGTATCATCTGTGCTTTCATCAAGAGCTAAAGAAAAATACGAAGTCAGAAATAGAACCTTTAAGGTTTGTCAGTATTTGATTGCTAATATCTTCAACTCTCCTAGTAACAGTTTGTTTTGACAGAGATACAGAATTAAACTGTTTTGCCACCTTACCTTCATTAAATGATTCTGCCATTCTTACTGCACAGTTTTTGATGAATTCCCCATCACTAAGTGGTTTTTTCGCTTTCGCTAGCTCGTAGCTAACAACGTACAAGGCTAAAAGACACGCTTATAGTTTTCTTGACATATTGGTGAATACAATCTTTTGCTGAGAAATTTGTTTTTTCAGGTGTTCAAAAAGATGTTTTCTTGACTCGCCTTAACAATTTTCATATTTGTTTTGATGATTTGATAAAAAGTGTAGTTTGAGATTGTATTCTTTTAATACAGCTACCACTTGAAGGCAAACTAAACACTGAGGTTTCATGTCATTAAGTATAAACTAATATTTGTGTTCCCACTCTTATTTGAAAACACGATTTTCACGGTCTACTTTCCTAAATTTGGAAAACATTTCAAACTAGTGGTGCACCGATGCGGATACCGATGAATCGTAATCGGCGATTATGGGTACTTACCGATTAATCGTAATCGGCGATTATCTTAACGATTACTTTGCTGATTATCTACGTCCCGGCGTAATTAAGTAGGTTTTTACCGTGTAATATTTTGTTACACATTTTAGGACGAAATATAGTAATATTTGTATATATTACTAAATTCATCTAACTCCGTCATATCAAGATTACAGATATTTCGTTAAGTTTAATAAATCTCATTGCCTCTAACAATAAAAAATACATGTTTCCTACACGTTTATTTACGTTTCGTCTTTTGTTTAGTGGCCTTGTACATTACCTATAGCCAGACGTAAAATAGATGGCACGCAATCAAAATACCACAAGCAGTTGCAGTGGATTCTATGAAAATCGATCTTTTCGAGTCGTAGTAGCGGTTAAAAATCGTGGTCCCGATACCTTCTACAGTTTATCACTGCGTTTTACAAACTCGTTATGGGCGTCTTTGGTAACATTATCCGTTGTTGTGTTATTTGTATGTGACGTGAAAAGTGAAAAAGTATTTATAATTTTATACATTCAGTCAACATTAATAAAACCACATGTGCTAGAATTGGTTTTGAGTAGTGATGGTTCGAATCCCATTTTTCTTGAATCCGAATCTCGAATCCGAATCCCAAACAGTACCTCGAATCCACCCCTCGAATCCGAATCCAGTTCTCAAGGGTTAATTATAAAATAATTTATAAGTTAAGAGAAAAAATTAAACATTATGCAGAACTATCTAACCCTTTAAATTTTTATTTAAAAAAACAAGGATTTTGACACGGTCTGGATCAAGACGATTCCGTTTTTGGTCACAATATGTTTCCTGCAGTGCTGAACAAATGTTCAGAGAACACTGTCAAAGGTGGTGAACACAAATATTTTTTGGACAGTTTATGTAGCCTGGGTGAACATGCAGACTGAGTTTTCCAGTATTCGAGAATGTTTATTTCTGGGTTAACTGTAGGATCACGTAAGAATCTGGTCACTTCATCAATTGCTGTAGAATCTGACTTGGTGGATTTAAGGCATTCAGGCATTATCTGTGAGTACAGTGATTCATGTATCCACGGAAATCGGAAAACGAAATTCAACATCCGACGGAACAATATTTTGTAGTTACCAACTTGACATTTGTTTAAAGTCCCAAATGAAGGTAAACGTTTTCCTGAAATATTTAATGGAAACTGAAAAGCACCATCTTGGCTTCAATGGTTTTAGGCCATAAGAAATATTGTCGTGCGTCTTAAAATTAAGCCTCACTAAAGCATAGTGATTAATATGCCCGAAGTTAAAAGTGAAGGGGTGTTTTCTCTAGTTTACCAATTAATTTTTTTTATATGTATTAATATTAGTTATTTTTTATGTTGCTAAAAATGATTGGCTAACAAATTCATTGGTTGGCCATCATGGAATTCTCAGATAATACATATTTTAACGTTGGTAGTCTACACAAACCAAACTTGGTCCTAAAAAAATTCTTAAATAGAACGTATCGGAATATTTAAAATTGAATTGCGATTAAAATAATAATTGTATAACGTATTAATTTTTGTCATTCATTATTTCATTGTTATTACTACATGTGCGACCGTAACTTGATGAAATTTGGCATTATTGTTGTATTACTAAGTAACAGATTTCTGAGAAAAGTTATTTAAAAAAAAAAAACAAGATTCTTATTTAGTCTAGATCCTAAATGGGCTTTATTTTATTTTTTAGCATATTCTGAGAATACAAATGTGATTTAAGCCTTATTTAATGCCAATGTAGCGACAATGCATCCATGTTCATGAATATAAAGTAAGTTTCCCAAATCAGTACATGCTTCATAATTTTTTTTTATATAATAACGAATTAAAAGTACAATACAGTAGAACCTCGTTAATCCGTGATGCGCTGATTCGGAAATCAGATAATCCGGGACGATTTAAAAGAGAAGAAAAAAAAGATGTAAAAATTGTCAGCGCTTAAAATTAACGTCACGTGGGCCGGCAAACACTACAAGCCAACCTGCCAACGCATGGCAGGCGCCTGGCGAGTGACGTGTCTGGCTGTACTATGAGAAGGGGGGAGGGTGCAAGGTCAGCACGATCTTATCTTTCTCTCTTCGCCTGTTGTAAATGACCGTGAACTAATGGCTAGGCAGTGCTGTATTTTTTTTAAGCCGAGAAACTAATTCGAAGACGGCCGGCCCTTACAGTGAGCGGCCTTAACCCAGCTGCACGCCGGTGTCTGAGAAGCTTGACAAGACCTTCCGGGCTTTTAATCGCTAGTCCGTGAAATTCGGTAATCCGTGATTATCTCGGTCCTGACCATCAAGTATTAACGAGGTTCTACTGTACCTCAATAGGATGTGTTCCAAGGAAAACGTTAACAGGCCAAGAATATTGTAAGCATTTAAGTTTTTAAAGTACTACATTTACATCAATATTTTTCCTCGAATCCCGAATCTTTTCCCTCGAATTTCGAATCTTTCGAATACTAGAGATTCGGTGGGATTCGAGGATTCGACCGGCCCATCCCTAGTTTTGAGTCATTTTTATATAATTATAGTGAGATGGCGAATAGGGAGAAAAAAAAGTGAAGTGTGGAAACATTTTTCTATAAACTCAAGTGAACAAAATATAGCAACATGTTTCCATTGTTAAACGGTAATTTCTCGATGCAACCTTATGTGATAGTCGATAATAATGCTAGTTTTCCGCAACAAAAACTTACCCATTGTAAATTACAAATTTTAGACTGTAGTTCAAGTTGTTTACAATAACAAATATAAATAGAAGTTAATTTAATTTACACTTTGCAATGACTTAATAGTGTATTTTATATATTTTTATACTGTTATTATAACTGTATTCTCAATTTTACCTACTCTTGTAATTAAATTCACATGGGAATAAAAATTTTTTGTGTGCATTATTACACTTAAAAAAATTTTTTCATTATAATCGGTAACTGAATCGGTATCTGCCGATTATTGCTCTCATAATCGGTAATTGGTAAAGTCATATCGGTGCACCACTATTTCAAACTATAACATCAAATAACTTGCGAAACGTAAACAAGTACATAATCTGTGTGCCGCGAGTTACCGTGCTCTTCTGATGCCGTACGAGTCATGGTGCTGCGCTCTGGACATTCGAAATAAATACGCAAGGTCGCTGGCTCAGCCGGTAAACCACTACGCTTCTTTGTCATGCAATATGTCAACCTCTCATATTTACTCGGCAGCTGTGTTCAATAAAAATATTAATTTTGTTGGAGCTATGACATTTGTATAGTTTGTAATGAAATGTAAGCCATTGCAAAGCAGAATGAGCAGCGACGACTCTGTATTTGCCAGTGTTCACCAAGAGAAACAAACATGCTTTGAACTAATTTTTAGCCAATTTCCTCCAATTTTAGACTTGTTAACAAAAATTTTTCAGTCTGTCAAAAAGGGATTGCAATAGAATGGTTGTCGCAATAAATGTGGTCGAAACAATGGGGTTTTTACTGTAACTGGTTGTGAATATGTGATATGTATTTTATTTTTCCAATACTAGTTGTCTGAGACAATTTTATCATCTCTGCCTCCCACTGCCAATCCAGTGCTACAGTATGAATATTTACCATCACATACCATAATTTAGGGTATAGAGTATGATCATTTGTAACATTGACTTTCACATAGTGTACCATGTATGGCACATACCATACCTCTGGTTGAGCATACCATAATTATGAAATATTCATTACTAGGGGTGTGAAATTATGGTTTTATAATTTAGCCACTTTCGTTTCCAAAATCAACAATTTCGGTGTTTTGTGTTTTTATAGGAATTTGCAGCAGAAAATAAGGATAAAAATATACGTATTTTTAAATTTGTAACCATGTACACTGTAATGCTATCGGAAACACTTTAAACTGTTTTAAATGGACTATTAACTTTATGACTAGTCAATAAATTTACATAGTTTCACAACTATTTGCATTTAATCTCTGTTAAAAACAATTTCTCAAGTGGTATATTTGCAGAGATAAAAACGCCTGTGTAGTTTTCATGATGAACTTTTCTGTCTTCTCTCATTTTTTTTGGCAACAGTAGTCACTTCTTCCATCGTGGCTAAACGTTTGCTGCTGACACCAGCTGCACTTCCTAACCAAACTTTAACGTGGTGTTTACTGTTTACATGTTTTACAACAGTGTCGCGCCTTTCGTGGTCAACTCTACAATTCCACCACTTGCAAAATAAAATCTTGTTAGAAGCATATAAACCCTCATATTTAAATTCTTTTGCTCGGGACTTGGCAGTAGGCTTTAATTTCGGCATTGTTTTGAAGCAGCAACGTAACGTGTGTACGTGACAAAGGACTGCCAGTATTTACGCGTAGCCAACGTTTCCAAGCCAAAATTGTAATAAAAATACCAGTATCTATAAGTGCTGGTAAAATAAAATTACAATGAAATTGTGTTACGTTTTGAAGAAACTAAACGTATATTAACTCGCGCGAAATTAGTTGGAAATGGACTTAATATTTAACTTTTTGAAATTAATTTTAAGTCGCGTTCATGGAGTTATGTTTTCTCGTATGTTGGCGATTCTGCTAAAACAAAGCGAACGTTAGAACGGAATAATATTTATGTTGTTACCTCAGTGAACGTGATATTTAACCATTTATCAATTTTAAAAATGCTAACAAATTAGTGCATTCATAAAAATAAAAGAATGTATATATATATATACATATATAGTATTTTACAACGTCAAAACATGTTCACCGATATAGCTGATTTACGATATATATTGTTTTTCAGATTTAGTAGTTTAAAATACGGATTTTCGTTTTATGTCGTTTTTAAGTCCAATTATCGCGTTTTTTCGTGTAAAAATGGTTACATCATTTTTTCACGCCACTATTCATTACCAATCGCTCCAGCTTTAATTTTTTTAATATTCATTAAGGAAATTTTTAATCAAAACATTTACAAAAAAAATTAGTATCAAAAACACTTATGTTTAACTTTCATCAAGTTATTTCCCACTATTTAATCAATATCAACTTTTTTTTGCAACTAATTATACTCTACAATTTTGATCTGCTATTAGACAACAGGAAACTATGTGCTATTTTTTCGGAAGTCTAGCTATGATTAACATTTGCACATACCTGTCTGGTGATCCTCGTTGGCGACCTTTAGGTTGTCGAGGGTGGGGATACAGCGCAACAGGGCACACCCTCCCCCCGGCACTATGCCCTCCTCTACAGCTGCCCTTGTTGCATTCAGGGCGTCGTTCACCCGGTCCTTCTTCTCATTGACCTCTACCTACACATCCAAACACACACAATCAGGACACATTCAGCCACAGAGCTTTCTACCTATACCACCACCACATTTTTCTGAAGTCAGTCATATATCATCGCTTCGTGGGTATGATCAAAGAACTCAACACACCACATGGCGTTTGCACACCACGCAGTGCAGAATTCTCAATTCCTCGGCCTTTAATGTCATCATTCTTCAGAATATTATATAATAACTGACATGAACACATTATTCACCCTGTCTTAATTCACCTCAACCTACAAGCACACGCACAAACCATGCAGCCTCCATCTAGCCATAAACTACACCCATCCTTCTAAATTAAGCCTCTTAAGCCAAGACAATGGCAGGCACTTCCAGGTGTCTGTATAACATGGGCACAAACGTCGGCTCAAAGACCAAGCCTAACCTCGCTCGATCCACCGACTTTGAGGACTGCGACGCCGGAGGCCAGCCTGGCTAACCGCTCCTGCAGTTTCTCCTTCTCATAATCGGAGGTTGTGTTTTCTATTTGGTCGCGGATCTGGTCTGCTCGCCGGTCTATGTCAGTCTTCGAACCTTTACCCTGCATAAAAAGCAAAGCACGAAAAAATTACTAAAATTTACCACCATAACCAATTATTAAATACATCATATTATATAATGCATTTTGCAACTAGGACTGTACCAATGGCAAGGAAATAAGAGCTGCGCGGAATCAAGGATTTTCACCAAAAAAAAAAAAAAACCACACACACTGGCAACTGGAACGTTTGTCTCCTGAAACGTTTAGTGACCTATTACCAATTTTAGTTTCCAGATTTTATCCTGGAAATATACATACTTTTCCATGTTCAAATATATTATAAACACAATTTTTTTTTTTAAGAAAGCCCTGCACTTACAATTAGTTCAATACAAGCAAACAATCAAAGACACATTATTTGCCGCATAAAAAAAATATTCACATGCACAATCGCAAACAAGCACTATATATAGTAGGGGTGAGCCGATGCCGATTATTAAGATCGGCCGATTTTGGTCATTTTTGTCATTTGCATGATCGGCTTCATGCATGCCGATCCTTTTTGTCGATTACCGCTTTCTGAAGACAAAAAAAAATCTCTACGTAACACAAAAGCGCCGACATATTTTTTGCTTCAAAACTGTTGCTTGAAGTTTTAAAGTAACATTTACGTTACGTGTTTTAATCTTTTCTGCAGAAAAAAAAATTAAGTAAAGTTATTCTTAAAAAATAAACATATTCATGAAAAGTACGTTTGTTAAAAAAGAGTAAACAAAAGAACACCAAATTGTTTAATAAGTCATGCATAGGGGCCTGTTCTTTTCGCGATCGCGATTAAACGACAATAAATGCGAAATCACCGTAAAATACAGTTTTTATGCGAAATCGCCATAACACAGCGTTTTTACACGAAATTTAGTATTTAAACGCGAAATCGCAGGGTTTTAAGTAAAATTTAAATACTGGGCAAAATACTTGTCTCGTCACTGATAAACAAACACCGCAACATGGCCGCCACTGAACATTAGTCATAAATGCACTAAAGCAAACAAAAGCTTACACACGCTCACGTTATAATGTTAAACTCAAAAGTATACTGTAAAAATCCGTAAAACTACGGCGCTTATTTTCCTTTCCGGCATAATGTTTGGATAGATAAGACAAACAGGCGAAGTTTTAAAGCCTACGTACACCGCTCGGGGCACTGACGTCAGCTTGGAACAGCGACACCCGATAAATACAAAAGCAAGCAGATGATTGGGCGAACGGTGTTTGGAACAGCCTTACGTGAGTGGACATACCACGCCAGCCGGGGGCGCTGGCATATAGTTGGAACAGCGTCTTAATATCAAGCAGAAAGCATTTTAAATCGCGCCAAAAAGCGGAAAAATGTAAACAAACATTCATTTTCGAATTGTGTGACGATGATGATTAGTTGGTCAACAGTGTGTTATAGATTTTGTTAAAGGGGTTAATAGATTTCCAAATAAGTTTATGGGAACAACTAAAAATCAGTGTCTAAATCAAAAGTTTGTCATATAAATATATGTAACCTATTTGTTTAGGGTATTCAGTAATGAGTAGTTTCAAGTAAAATTATTTAACTTAGGTAATTTGGAGCACATTCATTTACGAATTGTGTGACGATGATGATTAGTTGGTCAACAGTGTGTTATAGATTTTGTTAAAGGGGTTAATCGATTTCCAAATAAGTTTATGGGAACAACTAAAAATCAGTGTCTAAATCAAAAGTTTGTCATATAAATATATGTAACCTATTTGTTTAGGGTATTCAGTAATGAGTAGTTTCAAGTAAAATTATTTAACTTAAGTAATTTGGAGCATATTTTACAACCAACTTAAAAAAGCACTAATCGGTCAAAAAAATCGGCATGATCGGTACCACATTTCTGGCATCGGCATGATCGGCAAATGTGGTGATCGGCTCACCCCTAATATATAGCATTAGAAACATACACCAAAGTTATTTTACTATTCACTCAAAAGGATAGCACAACAAATCTCTTACACAACAAAATATACATATTAGTAGGGACAAGATTATATGGTGAATTGCGATAAAACCAAAATAACACCACAAAGATTGTAAATACAACAAACATCAAAATGCAAACATGAAATGAATGACATTTTGATAAAACTTACCTCAAAACACAAAATGTTTATTATAGTAAATTCTTTGAATTCTTTAGCTTTATAAATCTCATACGAAAACAATGTTTGGTTACAGTTTCATCATAAACATATAAAGGTACACGTTAACTGTAAAGGGTGCCAGTTCATGGGACATTTACAATGATGAGGCAGAGAGAACGATCAACACTGCCACATGGCAATGCAAACACACACATGGCAACATTCTCTAGCTCTCAGGCTGGTTTATTTTAAGATATTCCCCTCCTCTCCTCGCCAATCTAGCGCAGCAGACATGTTGCTTGCCTGTGCCGACAGAGTGGGTGACAGACACAGAATAACTGCGGTACTCAAGGAGCTTCACACTACTGCAGAGATATTTCAATTCAACGAATTCAACTTACTCGCGGAGTTATAATAACCAACATAGGTTAGTTAGTTATGCAAATATCCAGCTGCACAAAGCAATATTATTATTGCACTGTGAAAGTGAAACAATTACTAAAGGGTAGCACTACAATTTTTTAAAACTAAAAATTGGCACAAAATATGCAACCCACGTGCAGGTAAATACTAATACACTGCAACGGGTAAAAAATTAACTAAAATAGAGGCAGTGATCTCTAGAAGACGAAAACAAAATGGCAAGTCCAAGATGACCACCATGACGTCATGCTGGTTGGCATAATGTATATTCCAATATTTATTCCTTGATAGTAACGGTGAGAGGTCAGTGTACTGGTAGCCTCAGAGGAAGGAATCATCACCATATTTTTTTCTTCTCACCAAGTTTAAAACGAGAACCCAAAACTCCATGGCAAATGTTTTTTTATTAAAAATGAAAATAAATATTTTTTTGTAAAAATTTAATTTTTTTCCATATTTATATAAAACTTTAAGATGACGAACATGACATATTTCAAAATGGTGGAATGATCTATAAAACAAAATGGCAGGCGTGATGTCATAATTGACATTGATGGCAGGGTACGGGTTTTTTTGAGGTGAAAAAATGGGTAGAATCTATCAGATTTTAAGCTGAAATTAAAAAAAAAAAAAAAACAACTCGAAACTGAGTCATTTTGGATCATTTTGAGTAGATTTGGGCACATTTTGGTGGCAAGGTCAAATTTCATCTAAGATGGCCAACACATTACAATCCAAGATGACTGCAGGCACCTCAGCTTGGTGGATGTCGTCAGACTGATGGAATAGAGAAATTATTTAGGTTAAGAAATTCTAAAAATTGCCCATACTTATTCAAAAGAAAAATATTATTTGTTTTGTGTAATAAATAATCTAGTTATTCTACATACAGCGAAATTCCGTTACAACGTACTTCAGAATAACGTATCTTTCAGTTCAACGTATAATTTTAAATTCCCGCTCCAAACACCATTGTAAACAATGTAAAAATATTTCACTTTAACATTAAAAATGTATCCTACCTTTCAATACAATGACCATTCTTTTCCAGTTATCAGGAAAATTTTTACATAATAGTTATTGATTTTGCGCAGGGGTTCTCTAACATAAATGTACATTACGATTAATGTTTATCACTTTCAAGAACCGTTAATTATATAACGTAAACAAACATTGTATCAACGATACATAGAATCATAGTACAGTATAACGCGCCATTTGTCCTCCATGGATCACGATCTAAACAATCGATTGCTGTCTCGCCCCTCCCCAAGAAAATTGTTTTCAGCTGTGCCATCTTTTGGTTATTTATAGATAACGTTTTAAAAGTTTCAATTACCGCAGATACAAACGTTGAATAAAAATTATATCTTAAACTATATACAAAATATAAAATCCAATAATGTTAATTTATGCAGGTTAATTTTTGAACTGTTTGGTGACACAACATGGCCGACACGCTTTAATTGTTTTGCTACGAAGGTCAGGATATTGCCTGGCACAGCCATGCTCTCGACGCGCTCTACTAGTGCGGAGCTATGGTTATCTATGGATGAGAGGTTTGTTTACGTTTGACGTGGCACGAGGAAAACAATATTGTTGATTATTTTAATCAGGATGGATGGCCAAAAAGATAAAAATAAACGCAAGCAGTTTACTTTGAAGGAAAAAGTGTAAAGTACTTTATACTAAAAGTAGGGGTTTTGAAAACATACTCATAAGCCTCCTGTAGTTTTCCAGACTGGACAGGACAGGACAGTACAGTACAGTACAGTACGAGACAGTGACCTTGAGCAGCAGCGTGTCGTCCTTGGTGATGACGACCTCGCCGACCTGTCCCAGGTCCGACTGCTGCACGTCCTCCAGCTTGACCAGGTTGGCCTCGTCCCCGAACACGATCGCCCCCGTCGCCACGGCGATGTCCTGCAGCGTCGCCTTGCGGTTGTCCCCGAACCCCGGGGCCTTCACGGCCGCCACCTGCAGCCCTATCTTCAGTCTGCCCGACACAAGAGCACGGGCACCCACACCATCACCCATCAGGTCTTGCCAACAACACATCTGTCCTAGTTCTCAGCAAAATAACCGACACCAAGAAGCATTAATAGAGAGCATTCAAATAATACTGTAATCAAATTTACCTGACTTTACAAGACCAAAATTTCTAATATTTAGACATGGTGATTTATGGCACTTAAAATAATAACATTTAGCATTTTGAATTTGAAATTTAGCATTTTGTAGCATTTTTAAAAACAAGATTTAACCAATTCTCTCAATTTACATTACCAAAGAAAAGTATATTTTTAAAAAGCATTAAATAATACACATATTAATTATTAACAACCACAAAAATAAAGATCTAGCACAACTACAAAGATAGCCTATCTTGGCAGGTTTCCAAACAACTTTTTAGCACTTATGAGTGCAATAAATTGAATACTTAAAATTATAATAAATATTTTTTAGCCGTGTTGATGGCCATAGCTGATGTAGAGTGCACAAACAATGTTATTGAAACTCGTTTTTTCAATTTTTTTTTTTATTTTTTTTAAATTTTCGCCTTCTTTTGGTTTTCGATCATGCCAGAAACCGGTGCTTGCCGTTTTACAGACTTTTTTTCTTCATCCGATTTCTCGGTGAAATTTTTTTTGCAGACTGATGTCCCTCAGATTTAATGTGCTTTTCAAGTACATTTTTTTTTCCCACTCCAGACGGCGATTACATAAATTGTGCATTAAAATATTCGTATCACTTTCGTAGAACTGTTCACTTTTGTATTCATTTATGCTATCGCGAATGGAAATTACGTTTCGTCCCATTTTTACCACGAGAAATAACAGTATACAACACATTCACGAGTATGCACGTATTTGTAAATACACCACCTTCCACAGACTACACAAGAACGCGGCTTTCACGTGAAATAAGCCAGAAAATGGGAATTGTTAGTGCGGCGAAGCAGAGATGTCGCAATATGGTGGCCTAAAAACTTGTACTCTGCAAGATGACGGACACTCTAACAGCTAGTTGCTCTTTGCTTTGTTTACAATCGCGAGGCACGGATAGCCATTTTTCATTCAATATTTACGAACAATAGTGTTGTGAATGACGTGACAATAAGATACTTGTGCTGAATACGCCATAAAATGATGGTTTCTTTTGATACTGAACTGAAACGAAATACAATCTGTAAATAAATTGTGTAGGGTGAAGACGAATATACGTTTTTTTCCCTTGATTTCACATTTATCTCGGAATAGTCTAGATTTCACATTTTATAGCGGAAAAAATATAATTTAGCATATTTTCGCATCTATTTCGCGAAAATGAAAAATCACCATCCCTACTAATATTATTTTTTTTTTTAAATTATTTTTATTTACATGTGTTACAACTATCTGAAAGAAAGAAAATATACCCTTCACTATACCTATAGCTACAGCCAAGATATGGTTTTATGTGAAATCCCAAATTTTTACACAAAATTCACCCAAAAAAAAGTGAAATATTCACTATCACAAAATTAATATAAATGGGGAAGTTTTCCTGACCTATTATTATAACTTTTCTGACTTTCCCCTGATCTTCCATGACTTTCCAGGCTGTTATAGACACTTTAGTTAATATGATCTCGGTACCATGAAAAAATTTACAACCTTTCTGAAGTTAAAAAGTACACTTCTGGTAAAACCCATAAAACAACATCAATGGGGGACATACATTGCAGGCGACCCACACTTCCTTTTAAGTCGGATGTGGCAAATGAATCACAGTAGTGTAACCTGCTAAGTCTATTAGGACATATCAGAAGATAAACAAGAGTTCTTTGTACCCAGACCCGACCCTTCATTTGCCCATCTTTTCAATAGAGACAAAGTAATAAGAGTAAACCTGTTGGAAAATAGCACAGGATCAAAATACTTTTCTAGAGCTAAAAAGAAACAGTGATTTATAGTTGGCTACTATTCAAAAACTGATATGTTTTTGCTACCACTTTAGCGGCCCTACACAACTTCAAACTGAAAAAAAATTAAGTGTTAAAATACTCATAACAGACTTGTTAATTTGAGGAGGTTACATCCCTTGCACATTATAATGCATATTATATAAATGCTTAGCAACACATCAAAAAAATTGCTACTGCCATTATTTGTATTTATAGGTTGTTTTTTTTTTGTTTTACTAAATCTCATGTAAACATGTAAATAGTATCTGTGGTGTGTCTGGACATCGAGTTAAGGTTAACCAAGAACAGATTTTTAAGAAATGAAACCTAAAAAAAGGTAGAACCGACTATCACTAACAAATAATGAATATTTGCACATGTAAATCAGCATAGCAAACAAGAATAAGTTGCAGAACATCAGAACAAAATATTTTTCATTACAACTGTATCATGCACAGGGTGGTTACTCTTTCATTTCAGCAGACATTTTGTCTCTCTTTTATGGTACGTAAGCTCTCCATTACAGTATTTACCTAAATATAATGCTATGATTTTTACTAGTGGTGCACCGATATGACTACCGATTACCGATTCGATTACAGATGAGAGCAGTAATCGGCAGATACCGTTTCAGTTACCGATTATAATGAACAAATTTTTTTAAGTGTAATAATGCAAACAAAATTTTTTATTTCCATGTGAATTTAGGTAAAATTGATAATACAGTTTTAATAACAGTATAAAAATATATAAAATACACTATTAAGTCATTGCAAAGTGTAAATTAAATTAACTTCTATTTATATTTGTTATTGTACACAACTTGAACTACAGTCTAATAATTGTAATTTACAATGGGCAAGTTTTTGTTGCGGAAAACTAACATTATTATCAACTATCACATAAGGTTGCATCGAGAAATTACAGTTTAACAATGTAAACCTGTAGCTTTATTTTGTTCACTTGAGTTTATAGAAAAATGTTTCCACACTTCACTTTTTTTTCTCAGTACTCGCCATCTCACTATAATTATATAAAAATGGTTCAAAACCAATTCTAGCACATGTGATTTTATTTATGTTGACTGAATATATAAAAATACTTTTTCACTTTTCACGTCGCATACAAATAACACAACGGATAATGTTACCGAAGACACCCATAACGAGTTTGTAAAACGCAGTGATAAACTCTAGAAGGTATTGGGACCACGATTTTTAACCGCTACTACGACTCGAAAAGATCGATTGTCATAGAATCCACTACAACTGCTTGTGGTATTTTGATTGCGTGCCATCCAGGGCTGCCACCACTTTGAAAACAATATCCTTGATTGAAATGTGAAATATCCTGTAATATCCTTGTTTTCAATACAAAATATCCTGTAAAATCCTGTACATTAAAAAATACAAAAAAATATGCAAATTTTTATGAAAATTACTCGATCATAATGTACGTGAATTCTGCCATATTCTTCCTAGAAGAGATATACAACAAAGCATTTAGCATTGGCAATTCAAGATATGACCTGTGCCCTGTCTTGATAAGATTGAGCTTACTAAATATCCTTTCCATCCCTGCATTGCTGTGTGGAAGGATAAGTATTGCTTGCCTTTGCAAGTTTACAAAGCAGTGGAAAACATGTTTTCCCATTAATTTCATACTGTGACACTTAATGCCAGGCCTGCCACCAAATTAGGTTCCTAAACCCTCTTTACAGCATTTAAAAATCCTGTAAAAATTTATAGCCATAATTGACATAATTTATTTTTCGCAGTAATTTTAAATATACATTGCATTCCAAAACATAATTTAAAAAAAATCAAATGAATGTAAAAAATGTTTAAGATTTGCCACTTACATTACAAAACTAATAGTTGGTATCACAATAAAATGAAAAGTAATTTAAAAATTTCTCTTCAGTATAGGCTTTGGTGCTTTTATTTACAAACTATAAATACATCCATACAACTGAAGTTATTTACAAGTTTAAAAAAACAAATGTATTTCACATCATTAACTAGCTACTTTTTCATGTTCTGTGCTCTTTTCCGCATCTCGTCAGTGGACTTGAAAGCCAGACCTGCAGATGTTCTCATTGTGCAATGCAACAGCGCATTTAACATTGGTGATTCCATTGACGATCTGTGAACAGTTTTAACCATCTTGAGATTGCTGAAAACACTTTCCACAGCAGATTTTCTCCAGTTGCACCACCACTCAAAGCCATTACTTTGTACAGATGAGTTTCAACAATCTCAGACGGAAAGAACCTTCCTAACACTACAACCTGCCTAGTGACTGACAGTTGATTCATCAATCATCAGTGTGACAAATTGTGTTTTCATTGCATAGGTAACATAATCTGCAGCTGATGTACCCAAAGATTGAATAATTATCTGGCTAGTTTTATTGCAAGAACAATGAAAGTTTCTTGCGATTTCACTATCTGGAAACATTTGCGGGACAAGTTTCGTGAAATTATCACTGAGTTTCACAGATAAATTGTTTTCACAAACGAAGTTCGCCCATAACAGTTCCGCATCAATTATTTTGTTTGGTTTGGTTACAAAACTCGTCAAAGAACAACTCTGATCAGCAGCTCGTTGGTTTTTCGCATGAACGTACGTCTTCAAGCCGCCCTTTGTCACATTCAGTTCCGAGTTGCAACTCGAACAAACGGCGGAAAATTCCGTTTTGCCACGCCTAAACTATTTCAATTCTTGCTCCCATTCTTTACGATAACGCTGTTTATAAGTGACCTGTCCGGCGAAGCCTTTCATTTTTTCTCCATCACAATCAGCTAAGACCAAAACTACTACTTAAATCACGTATGAAGTTTGTAAACAAATGCCGCACCTAAAATATTGTAATGGCAAAAAATACCAATGTTTACTGACGCCATGACACTTCTTAGCGTTTAACTCAACAAACAAAAAACATTTCCCCCGAAACCATAGATATTGTACTTCATGAAACGATATGTGGGAGTAAATGTTTTTGGTTTGTGGTTAAACGATTGGAAGTTCCATGGCGCTACACCTAATACGAATGTTTGCTTTACTGTTGGAAGCTTGTATGGTTTGACAACTTCAAATAGGTAGTTGAATGTAAATATTTACACGAACGAAATTCAAATATAAAAATATCGGCGAAGCGTCGTAAATATCCGTGAATGTCGCCGTTTATCCGTTAGTCCGTTTTAAACTTCAAATATCCGTGAAAACGGATAAAATCCGTGGAAACGGCAGGCCTGGTGCCACCTATTTTACGTCTGGCTATAGGTAATGTACAAGGCCACTAAACAAAAGACAGTACAAAAGACGAAACGTAAATAAACGTGTAGGAAAAATGTATTTTTTATTGTTAGAGGCAATGAGATTTATTAAACTTAACGAAATATCTGTAATCATGATATGACGGAGTTAGATGAATTTTGTATTACAGTAGAACCCGTTTATAGTGAACCCGCCTATAATGAATTCCAGTTTATTGTGAATTTCCGTCTCGGTCCCGGCAAAATGATGTGAGGTTATGTATTAATTTATTGGATATAGCGCACAACTTTTGTCAATGTTGATAAGTTTTCCCGTGTACCACGAACAAATTTTGCCGACATAATGCACATTTATCTCAAATATTTTCATATAATTACAAGTTTTTTCACAAAACGTCTATTCTGGATCACATTAACGTTTTTTTTTCCGCAATTTGCTACTCGATTGTCCACTGTTCATATTATAAACAAGTCGTATTCCAGTGGCCTTGGTATGCTACGTGTAGCCAGAAATGGTGCTCAGTTTGGTGAAAATAAAAAATAGTTTTCCCTGCATAGTTAAAGAATGGGCGAACGCGTGTACATTTAATAAGTTATCAAAATTAAACATAAATTACCGCCACACAAATACGTATGTACATTATAGCAACAAATTCAATATTTTTCGTCTCATTTTTATCGTTCACGTTTCTGACATTTTGATTGAGTAAAGTTCGTAAGACTACCACTAGATAGAACTCTGTGGACTAAATTTTTCCATAGAAAATAAGTAATTTTCGTTCCAGCTTTAGCAACTGCGATACTAAATGATACGTAGTGATCTTTGATGCGCCAGACTCATTTTTCGTTTATTTACTTTTGACGGTAAAAAGAATTTCGTGTTATTAAGCTGAAAATGTGCTTCAATAAGAAATACGCACATAAAAAAGGGTGAAAAATGCGTTAAAAAACGTTAAGCATTATCTGTGTGAGATAAACTGTACAGTATTAAAAAGGTAGACTCCAACCCCACTGTCCCGCATGTGTTAATATCAAAGGAACTGGGAATTGCAACATCCACATTAAATACAATATTAAACAAGCTGAACAATCTTCTTTCACAAGCTGCGAATACGTCACAGAGTATTAAACGCCTGAAAAAAGGAAAATACGCCGATGTCGAAGAACCATTAATAGAAAGTTTGTACATGTATAGTTCATTAAAAATAATATATGCATTTGCTCATAAAACTGTTGCTTTGAGTATTTTCATTCGTTCTTTTCTTGGCTTAGGCCTATGTGTAGTTAAGATTATGCTTTTGAGTATGTATTGCCAATATAAAAGTTTTCCCAGATATAAAGTTTCCCCTCTATAGTGAACATATAAACTACTCCCTTCAGATTCATTATACAGGGTGTCTACAGATATCTGGCAAACCAATTTCAGGACTTTTTCAGGACCTTAGTGACCACTAAACGTAATTTTTTGCGTAAAACTGTACGCGGCAATTTTTGTTTAAATTATATCATATGAGGATTTCGGCAAATATCTGTTACACAACACAAGAAAACAAAATGGCTAATGGTTTAAAATAACTTACATAATACTGCTAGCAGAAATAAAGTAAAGTAAAACATTACCTACTTACTCATAACATAAGATTTCAATTTTCTTAGTTCACTAGTCCCAAATCTTCATTACCTAGCATTTTTTACATTAATCTTGCATGTTTACATTAGTCTTGCACATTTATTTACACTTTTGAATGAGGAGTTTGAATATTATACAAAGTGGCTTTTCTATAAGGTATACAGTCTCATCATAAATTTGTGATGTTTCCTTTTTCAGATATTATGGATTACATTGTTTTCTTCAGATGGAGTATCTTTTTCTCAAGATTCTTTACTTCTTCTGTTGTGTGCTCCAGTAATCTCTTCTTACACATTTCTAACTCCTTCACCTCACTTCGTTTTCTTTTCCTTTCTTCTTCTTCGCTGTTTTTTTCCTTCCGTTTTTCTTCAAGTGCTTCTTGTCGCTTTGCAGAAGAGTTTCTCACAGCCAAAATCATCTTCTTAGAAATTGGAACACTTGCAACATTTCCAGCAGCAGTAACAGCTCCATAAATGCTCCGCATTGCAATGAGAGAGTGCTCTTCTAAGTTCTCAACCAAGCATTCTTTGTTCACATAGAACCCTCTCTCTACAGCAGCATTTCCATGATACATCACAAGAATTTTTTGGATGAATGTTACAAACTTTTTGTTTTCTATTTTGCACTCAGAAAGCAGATTCAATAGAAAAGCATCCAGTCTGTCAGTTTTCCTGTCAAATTTTCTTACTGCAGCCTGAACTTGTGGATTCTCACAAAATGCTAAGTAGTCTCTTTTGACACAATCTGCATCTGAAGGAACAATTTGTTGTTTATCTACAAATGCTTCCAAAGCAACATTTATCCTTACACCTCTCAAATGCTCACTAGTCAGTACAGTTGGAGATAAGCAAGATGCTCCTTTAACAATTTTGAACTTCAATGGACACTTCGTACATAATTTGCCAAACAAATGTTGCAAAAATTTCTTACATTCATTTTTGAACTTAACTGACTCAACTGTTTTAAAGCAGATTTTGCACCAAATCCTACATCAATATGCTCTATAGGCTTTACATTGGCCTGGTCCCTTGGGTCAATGGCTATCAGTTTGGTTCCACTACGGTTGTCAGAAAGAACTGATTTCTTCAGAAATCGGTTTGCTATTTCATTTAGCAATGAGTACAAGTCTTCATATAAAAATGGTAGCAGTGGATTGTTGGACTGAAATGTGGTCAGAAAATGTTCCAACTGCAAAGCAACAGACAACAAAAATTCCATTTTGGCCAACAAACACGAATCAGTCAAAGCAGATTTCACTTTTGTGAAATTTTGTGTGTTTGGAGGATGTTTCTCAACAGTAGAGACATATTTCCTGAGGAATGGTAATATTTCAATTGCCCTCTTTAAAACAACTGAATTTTCAACCCACCGAATTTGACAAAATTTCAGCGGAAAGACGGAAGAAGTAGTAATACGAGTGTACTCTGCCCGTCGAGATGGAAAGTTTTTGAACAAGTAGTAGATCTCTCTGAGGAACTCGTGAATTTTCCAGCCCACCTCTTTGTGAGCTGTCTTGTACACTCCCTGTACAATGTGTAAGGAGCAGGTTCCAACATCAAAAATCTGACTTCCACCATCTTCACTTTGAAAAAACCTCTCCTGCAAATCTCTGAGAAACTTTAAGTTGACATTTGGTCCATCCAGAGAAATCTGTATTATGTTCTGCAGGGACAATTTCAAATTTGTAATTCCCGTAACAAAAGCTGAAATAAGGTCTTTTGCTGTTGATTTGCCTAAAAACACTGATGTTAAATAACGTGTGGATATGTCGCTACTATTGGCCTCCCAGAAGCGTACTACAATATCCATCTGGCCTTTCTGTGCTACAGTGTTCAGACTCTCGTCAAAGGAGACAGCAAAAAATGGGCAAGATTTGACATCCTCAGCTAAACTTTCTTGAAAAAATGGACCTAGACCATATGTTATAACATAAGACAACTTGTCTTTGTGCATCTTAAATTTCTGTGCAATTGCACTGTCGGGAAACATCACACTAAATAAATCACTTGTAGTGCCAGCACTTCTAGCAGAATTGTGGCACACAACTTTGTTTAGTGCCCAAATAATTTCTGCTGTGGTCACTTCATCTCTTAGCATGTACCTTTGAATGTTACTAGCAAATTTGGGGCCTGTTGTATCACTACTAGAGGAGCCTGCAATTATAATTTCAACTGGGTTCGCTTCATGTGTAGGCCTATTTGCTGAAACAGAATCACTAGGCTGGATTTTGTGTTTGTGCACTTTTGAATTACTTGAATCAGATGCATCAAGCCCACAACATGAAGGTTTAGGCCTAGTATCTGTCACATCACTACAAATATTTGACTTAAGCTTATCCCTACTAGTTATTAGGGATTGTTTGCCTGAACTCAAGTCATTCACTAACTGAAGATGACGTTTACCCTTTTCATGTGTCTTAACTGAGTTGACACCTCCATGACCAATATCAAAGTTTGTTCTGCAGATGCAGCAAAATGCTCTATTTGTATCAGTTTCATCATGTCTCAGCCACAACTTCCAGGTGCCTGCATATGGCAGTTCATACCAGCTGTCTCGAAAACTACATTTACCAGGCATTTTTATAATCACAATTTAACCACTACACACAGAAACACCCACGAGACATTTCATACTACACACAATATGCAAGACATTTTCAATACAAATGCTTGATTAATGCTAATTTGGCGGGAATTTACTTGTGTTTATATTATAGAAAATGTCTTAATAAAATAGATTTAATTATCCTAAACATGTATGATGAAAGAGGGAAAATATATTTTCGTAGCACACACACATGCATATAGGCCTATATATAATTATAAATACTGAAATATCACTACATATTCGTTTGTGAAATACAAGGTAAATTTAATGTGTAAAACTGAAATAAAAGGGGTATAACTCGGAAAATTATGTCATTGGTTGATGTATGGTCACGTCACGTTTCGTGAAATAAAAAAAAAAAATGTTTGTTTACAAGTTTAAAACTCACGGAGTTTAAACGCTTGCTTCCACTTTCGCATAAATAATTACCATAATAAAGAATAAATAAACGTTAACAATGTCAACAAACGTAACTTACCTAGCCAGATTGTAATTTCTGCCACCAACAATAATAATAAAGCAGAGGCCAAATGTGTTAATCATAACGTTGTATGTACATCCTTTCATAATAAATTATTCGTCGTGATGTGATTTGATTTGTAACACCTACAGCACTAAAATACACAGATTGTTTTTGGAATATGTCTCAAGTTTAGTCCTAAAGCCAAATACCGCACTGGCACATCACTGAAGTTTATTAACACGAACGGAAAACTGCTTTGTTTCTGCATATGCTGTTTCGAATAGTTGTACACGCTTAGTTCTGGCTAACTTTACAAACGAAAAACCTAACTTCGCTCATTAAAAGTATTTTAGTATCACAGTTTAAAATAAAGCTTTCAGGTACACGGAGACAATCAATTATATGTTTAATATTTCCCACACGGATGAACAGCCATGTACTATGCCATCTTGTAACAGCAAAGGCCAGCGCACAAAGTGGAACAGCCAAGAAAGTCGAAGAGCCAATTGAAATTGTTCATATTAACCAACAGCAAAAAGTCACTTTCTGAGTATTACCCAACGGTATTACCCCACATAAATGCTACTACAAATACAATGTATAGTTGGTAGACCTGTACATTAAATTTGTCTGTCTGTACGGGACATAAACAAAAACAATTTTTAAAAAAAGTCCGTTTTATTAAAATTTCGTGACTTTTTACACTTTTTACTAGTGGTGCACCGATATGGCTTTACCGATTACTGATTCGATTACCGATTATGAGAGCAATAATCGGCAGATACCGATTCAGTTACCGATTATAATGAAATAATCTTTTTAAGTGTAATAATGCACACAAAATTTTTTATTCCCATGTGAATTTAATTACAAGAGTAGGTAAAATTGAGAATACAGTTATAATAACAGTATAAAAATATATAAAATACACTATTAAGTCATTGCAAAGAGTAAATTAAATTAACTTCTATTTATATTTGTTATTGTAAACAACTTGAACTACAGTCTAAAATTGTAATTTACAATGGGTAAGTTTTTGTTGCGGAAAACTAGCATTATTATCGACTATCACATAAGGTTGCATCGAGAAATTACCGTTTAACAATGTAAACATGTTGCTATATTTTGTTCACTTGAGTTTATATAAAAATGTTTCCGCACTTCACTTTTTTTCTCCCTAGTCGCCATCTCACTATAATTATATAAAAATGACTCAAAACCGATTCTAGCACATGTGATTTTATTAATGTTGAATGAATGTATAAAATTATAAATACTTTTTCACTTTTCACGTCACATACAAATAACACAACAACGGATAATGTCACCAAAGACGCCCATAACGAGTTTGTAAAACGCAGTGATAAACTCTGAAAGGTATCGGGACCACGATTTTGAACCGCTACTACGACTTGAAAAGATCGATTCTCATAGAATACACTGCAACTGCTTGTGGTATTTTGATTGCGTGCCATCTATTTTACTTCTCTGGCTATAGGTAATGTACAAGGCCACTAAACAAAAGACAGAACAAAAGACGAAACGTAAATAAACGTGTAGAAAAAATGTATTTTTTATTGTTAGAGGCAATGAGATTAATTAAACTTAACGAAATATCTGTAATCTTGATATGACGGAGATAGATGAATTTTGTAATATATACAAATATTACCGTATTTCGTCCTAAAATGTGTAATGAAATATTACACGGTAAAAACCTACTTAATTACGCCGGGACGTAGATAATCGGCAAAGTAATCGTTAAGATAATCGCCGATTACGATTAATCGGTAAGTACCCATAATCGCCGATTACGATTCATCGGTATCCGCATCGGTGCACCACTACTTTTTACATTAATTTCCGGACTTTTTCGTGACTTTCATGACCAATCCCTCAATTTCGTGACTTTCGGGACCTGTAGACACCCTGTTATAACTAGGGCCTGGAATTTTTCGCGATCGCGAATTTTGCAAAAATTCGCATGAAAACGCGAAAAGTAAGTACATTCGCGAAAACCACAACATTTCTATATTACACTGCGAATATATCCCCGAAAAGTACCATTACAGTAGAATCCCGCCGATGCGAGCCCCCTCTGATGCGTCGATTCCGTTTATATGACCTTTTTTGAGAAAACATGAAACATTTGAGCAGAGAAAGTCGAAAATTTGAGTAAAATCGGCTGAAAAACAAGTCTGTTACACTTTGTTGGGCTCTATGTGTTCACGTTCATCTTGGCGAGAGCTGTACTGTAAGCAGCCAGGCATACAAAAGACGTCTAAAAATAGATACCACCCCTCTAGACTGGCCACGAGGCAGAGTCTAGACGAGCTCGGCGCCTCCAATATTGCACGAAAAGCCGTCTCAGCTGTCATGTTATCTTACCCGCCCGGCAGCTTGACGTCATACGTGACGTGACGCGACGCTTGCCTCTCCCATCCCCTGCTAATTCTTCAAGGCTCATCCCTCCCAGAGCCACAAACCATGTAAAAACAATTTCCCCCCCCCCCCCCTCCTTATCCAACTAACATTTCAACACATTCCCTCCCTTATTTCAAACTTCTGCGTGAGAAACTGTCTGTGTTTATTTTTCTCTTTTTTTTTTTTTTTACGCTGCGAAGGGACCTGGAAAAGATAATTGCTTGAGCTGTCAAAATAAACATCGCTGACGGCAAGGGCGGGAGCGCATCCTGTCGGTCTGTCGTTGTGATTATCTACTCCAAAAACATGTCACAGCATTTCAGGATAGCATTGTTCTTATTTCTTTCGTTTATAGCCGAATGTTTTCTACTTGATCCACACAAGGTTAAAGTATCCTTTAACCCAAGTCTTGTGTTTCAGCATAATTACCTTATTTTTACATAAGCCGTGTTCGTGTATGGTTTTGATGCTCAAAATTGATCTGAGGTATAGTTCACACTAAGTTTCTTCTCATTTGTGCGCTGGGGTTTGTTCAAGTGGCAACGCCGTGTTCCTCCACTCCATATCAGTCAGAAACATGGGTTTTATCGTACTGACAATAGCACAGTGATGTGCAAATTTTGCAACTGTTAAGTTTCATGGGATAGAAAAGATTTCATTGACAAACACCTAAAGTCGGCTAAGCATGTGGCATTGGCAGCCAAAAAAAAAAAAAGAAAAAAGAAAATTTGTAGTTGCAAACATCTATAGCAATGTGTCTGTTTTGTGTAACTGTTTTGGATTTAATTGGCTGTTATTATGCATATTAGCCTATTCCTAGTATACATGGATTGTTTATTAAATATATAAACTATTATATTCAATAACTGCACAATTTAGTCAACATTTAAAATACCGGTAAAATTTCCATTGCATAACGAAAATACCGACTTTAAACCACCGCTTTTCTAATTTGAAAGTACCGCTTTTTGCATACTGAAAACACCGAAATTTTCCAGGCCCTAATTATAACAGGGTTCTACTGTATATACAAATATTACAGTATTTCGTCCTAAAATGTGCAACAAAATACTACACGGTAAAAACCTACTTAATTACGCCGGGACGTAGATAATCGGCAAAGTAATCGTTAAGATAATCGCCGATTACGATTAATCGGTAAGTACCCATAATCGCCGATTACGTTTCATCGGTATCCGCATCGGTGCACCACTAATTTTTACCAACACTGTGGACACAAAGTGGGGGTCACATTATAATTGCAAACTTGTATTTGCAACTACGAACAGTTTATTTGGAAAAAAAAAAAAAAAAAAAAAAACTGCCTCTTAAATGTGTCACCATACCATTTAAGACCACAGTTAATTACCACCTCCTGAACCTCCACTTAGTTGAAAAACTACACACAGTGCCTTTAAACTGCATCACTTATGCACAGGTGTGACATGAGAGATACATGATGGAGTTTGTCACTGGGTTGTTTCTGCTTCTCTTCAGTGACTTCTGGGGAAGGTATTCATTTATCTCCTCTCTCACCCTCCCTGACACCCAACTCACATCACCACATAGTTTGCTTTTAGACTAGTTATAAAAAAATTATTTTCTAACTGCAGCTTGGTGGTTAAAAAAAAATGTAAAAAATTTTGGGGTCGCATTATATAATGGAAAACACTATACTCATCTAAATGGGACACACCGAAGAATAGCATAGAGCAGCAATATAATGACTTATGATGGGGTAAAAGCGTGACTCACCTGTTGACCACCAGGGTGCTCAGCGCCTCTCCGTCCACGTCCTCGGCAACAATTATCAGCGGCTTGCGCAAGGAGTTGGCCAGCTCCAGCGCGGGGATGATTGTCTGCACGCTAGAGATCTTCTTCTCGCTGAGCAGCAGCAGGGCATCCTGGTACTCCACCTTGGCACCTGACAAGACAGACCTAGGGTTCAACGTACAATTCAACTACATGACACTTAGCAAGCATCGTAATTACAAACGACAATGCTTAGCAATGAAAATACACACACACATTCTGTACTTATCCACAGGTCCCCTCCTTCCCCCCCAAAGATAACAGTATGAATGTACATATATAAAAAAATCTGAATTGGTTAAAAATCTATATTACCTCAGAATGAATGCCAAAACCTCAAAATGTTACAACCATCCAGTACTATACCCACAGTATCCATCACAAATGATATGCAGAATCAGAATTGGTTTCACACTACTATATGCTAAGTATACATATGTATGTACTGAGCTTCATGCTGTTGTTGCTTGCACATAAATTACGTGTGGGGTAGCACCTACCGCTATGCCTGTGCTATGACCAGATGTTCAATATATGCCGGAGCATTAACATAGATCACATGCAATTTCAACATAACAGCATATACACATACCACTACACTCACTTGGGTGCAGATAATATTAATTACCGAGTACTGGTTAATAGAGTTTCAGATAGACAAAAAATAGAGACCAGATTTGAGGTTAATAAGCAAGATATTTTATAAATTATTTGCAGACTTGTTGATACAAATAGCTATGCACTTTGCATAACTCAGTACAAACATGTACCCTTGCATATTAATGAAGTCTCTATGACAAAAAACCCATGAATAGTATTTATATTTTAAGTATTTATAGTAATGTGTGTTAATAATATGGTATCTAGAATGTATTAACATCAATCTTGTTAATTAGCAGATTTTACATTGGGCACGTTCAAACTCAACAATCTTTTAACAGTATTTTAGAATAACACTTTTCCAGTACAAAACTGTATTAGATTACTGCAGGACACAACTAATTACTGACGCCGACCGCCAATGCTCCTCTGTCACATAGACCGCTATGCCTCATCAACGTCTCGTAAAAACGTGTGCACCGAAAGCGCTCGTGCGCGCAGCAAAGTGCAGTGCGTGCGACGAGGCGAACGCCATGCAACGAGTGCTGCGCCGGCGGAAGGATCCGGCCGGGTGTGGCATATCCTTCCGCCGCACTACAACAGATTATTATAATTATGTTTTCCACAGGTTTTATTAAACATTATTTTCCATTAATTAATAATTCAGTCTTTGCTAAATCATGTTTCACTGTGCGATTTGTCCCGAACCTGGCCGGTTCAGTTTCCCGCGAAATTCACACGTTTCCGCGGGAGGGCTGGCGGGGGAGGGGGGTCGCGCGCGGCGACACCGTCAGTGTCCTCCGAGAGCTCAACCAGGCCGGCAGCCTGCGCGCAACGCGGAACCTTCAACCTTTGCATTCACCGACATGTAGTTTTCAATAGTGTAATTTCTTTTCAACCTTTTTACGTACAGTTCCGCGGTCGGCCTAAATCTACCATGAGGTACTTAACTTAATTCAATCAGTGCTCCAAGATGAGTGTTCTACGTCATACGTAAGTACTGTGGGGAGTTTATGTGGAGTTACGTCGGCGCTTCACGCCCAACCTAGCCTACCGGCTACATAGTTTTGGCCCGCACAGGGCAGCCAGCAGGCGACGCGTGCAATCAAACTTAATAACGATTCAGTCCCTGGGACACACCTAGACACCACGTAGAGTCGCCGGAGACACGGGCCTACGCGCTGCTAGCCCAGTTTATTTAGAGCTAGGTAATAGTGTAGTGTATTGTGCGTCAAGATATAGTGTGCCAGGTCAGAGTGTATTTTTTGTAACTATCGCATCACGTGTACGAGTCCGCCCCTCACGCGCATAAAAATCGTGAGCCGCCACTGAGGAAGTGAGCTGCGCGTGTGACTAGTCGCGTCGGGCAAACCGTTACGGCCAGAACGGGCAGCACCATGTATTGGGCTGTGCTGTATTAAATTCACCAACTATCTTCAGAAGCTTTGTGTTATTATTCCGGCGTCCCGAGTGGCCATAACAGCTCGGGGGGGGCTACTGCGTTGACCCCTACCTCTAGCCACAAGGCCGAACCTTCCCTGAGATCACGAACCGAACAAAAATCACGTCTAAATAGTCAGAGGTAGCGGGGACGGCGTCATTACATAAAAGTGCTAAGTTTAATGTTTGTATGGATAGTTAATTCATCGTAAAGCAAATGGTCTTCATCATCAAGACCACTCAGGTGTGAGTGAGTATTCAATGATTTACTTATGATCAGTTTATATCAATATTACTACACCCTACATGAAACCAATTACAATTTAACATACCTCAAACTTATATTTCACCGTTAAGTTGTAGTAAGGAGTCTTAAAAAAGTCTTGATTTCAATTTAATAATTGATGTTGGAATAGAAACCAAATGTCATAAATATAACGAAATATAGTAAATGTTTTATTATTAGGGTTGTGCGATTCCATGATTTTCAGTTCGATTCGATTCCGATTCGATTCTCACTTCAAGAGTTGAAATTCGATTCCGATTTTGATTCTTTGGGTAACTTTATCTACATAGTCATTAGTCTGGTAGGGCTAACTAAAAAAAAAATTGCATTTATTTTGAACTATATGTATTTAACTAAAATGAATAAGAAATACATTTCTGGAAGATGACTGCGGCCCTTGAACTGGCCACAATTTTCATCCATTACTTATTTTTTTTATTTAATCACTTCACCACTGTTTAAAGATGTCAAATGTTACCAACGGTAAAGTCAGCTGCCTCACTGGAGTCACCGAGATAGTGCGATGCGTGCTGCGCTAAGAAGTATAATTTATTAATTAACCTACATTTGCACATTACGTATGCAGCATGGCCTAACCAGTAGGTTTATTTAAATTAAAACCAATAAGTAACATATTTTTCTTTGTTTATTTCAACAAGATCTGTTCCCCTAAAAACGGAAAAAATACGTAAATATGATTAATTTATTAACTTCACGAAGTTAAACCACACAACAATGATCAGCTTTAATTAAGTTTTGTAAAAGGCAAAAGCATAAACAGTAAACAGTACTTAGATACTGACAGAATGTTACGATTCAGTGATTCGATTCCTTTGTGTCGGCAAGCGCGATCTTTGATAAATGGTGGCCTGTCACGGTAGCCTACAACTCACATAGTTTCGGTTCCCTACCACGTACGTGCAACTTCGGATTTCTCTCAAAAATTGAAATAAAAAAAAATCGAAGGGTTAGGTTAGGTTAGGTCAGTCACAACATGCTTGTTTTCATTGGAAACTTCTGATTTAGCGGCTAAAGTGGCGTTAATATCAAAACGAAAAACTTCGGAAATCTTCGGAAATTCTTGCAGGCAACCGAAACTATGTGAGTTGTAGACTTCCCGGCATGTCTACTGGTCTACACGTCCGGCACCGCTAAAATATTTTTATGTCGTGAATGTTTTAATGTTGGTTATTCTGTTAACAGAAGACTGTCACAGAATGACGATCTTTGTAAATGTATCTATGGTTGAACAAGGAACTATTTAAACTGTTAACAGAAAATTGTGCGTTGAGGGTTGTAAAATTCATTTTTAATATGTGTTATTTATTTTTCAAAACAAATAAACCAACAATATTTTTTACCGTGCAACGTGATAAATGGTCATGAGTAATATGCCGTAAGTAGGCAGAAATAAAAATGTTTGAGTAGATTGTTAAACTATTTCATAAACAAGCAGTTTCGTAAGGTATTTATCTTTGCAAGCCGAAACAGTTAGTGGTTCTGAACGTGTAAATTATATCATACACGATCTTTGAAAAAAATTTAATATTCGGCCTAACCTATATTTCAAAACGTTATGAAATTTGCTTGAGTGAAAGTGCGCGGCAATTTTACGAGTTACATTAATGATAATTGACGAATAAATTTATTTCTAGCAATCAGTTAAACGGTAACCGTCAATTTCTTTCTTCGATTTTTTTACTTTTGAAAAATTTGCCAGAATTTTTCGATTCCAAATTTTAGTTTCGGTTCCGGGTTCAAATAGTTGAGGAATCGAATCGAAGTTGAAATTATCGAGTACCCGCACATCCCTATTTATTATACAAACTTTTATTTTTCACAGGAATTGAATACCAGATTACAAATTTTATTAACTAAAATAGGTCATATTTCACAACTATTTCATAATGTACCAACTAATGCTGAAAGTGATGACCCTCAAAATGATTTTACCTTTAGTGGTGTTCATGAAATATGGTGAAATGTAGCCTCTATCAAATTTCATTCCTTCTATTACTTCCAGCTCGTCGTGCAACGTCTTGCCGTCCTTGACCGTTATCACACCCTCCTTGCCAACCTGCAAAACATGAGCAAGTACTATCAAATAAAGCAAAACTATTAGGTTTAAAAACAAACAAAAGCTACTATCTCAAAAGCTTGGTGGATGCAGTACTATAACATTTGAATTGCCCAATCTGTATCAGGTTATTTACTGTAACTATGGTGCTTCTAAAGAACTGGTACTTTTATTTATGAGAACTATTGGTTTTTGTGCAGAAACTATGGTGCTTCATCACTTGTTCATTTGTTTACATTTCACATTCACCATTATTATTTTCAGCTAAGTGGACGGTAAAATATATATATATTTTGTAAGTTTACCTATTTCTTTTCATTGATGCAAGGTATAAATCATATTTATGTCGAGAAGGATATTTGAAGCCCATTTTAATAAAGAGTTGTTACTGCTGCAAATGTTACAAAAATTTTAGTATGGTGCTTGCACAACAGTTATATATTTTTATTTTTTGTAATATAGTTAACAAATAAAATTATTATGATGCTCTTAATGATCACAAATACACAAACAGAAAATTTAAATGATAAATACAGTAGGAAGTGATGTAAAATCTGACATTACTAGCAATTTCAATACCTTATTATCTACATTATTAATAATAATGAAACGAAAAGGCAGGCGAGGGAATATAATCTTTGCATGCTGAAGTGCTTAAATTGTTAAGTATACCTTTTTAACCAGTCTGCATTAACTAATTATGTTCCCTACTGAACTGCATTGTACGAGCTTCACAATTACTAGATTACTCTAAGTTCATATTAGTGATGTCTTATTATGTATTATGTATTGTATTATTTTCCTAGATCAAACAGTAAACTACTAAAATTTTTTTGAGCTTTTAAATAAGGATCGAATGAGTACTTAAAAGTCGGCAAGACATTTCGAGAACTCGTGCACCCCTAGTTCTAACTTACAATATCAAGTAAATAAAAGAATATTTCATAAAGTCATTAGAATGCAAACATTTAAAACTAATTGTTACCCTCTTCATTGCATCAGAAATCAACTGGCCAATGTTTCTGTCCCCATTGGCAGAAAGAGTTGCAACTTGAGCAATTGCCTCTGGTGTGGTGACAGGACGAGACATTTCCTTCAGTTTATCCTTCACTGCATCCACGGCCATCATCACGCCTGCCGCATAAAGCACACACACTTTAGTATTCCTGCTTCCCTGAAAAGGATATTTAGACTAGTGCAGCAGTTTATCAGTGTCACATTAAAAAGTAAAAAAAAACACATTTATATTTGTTTTTCATAAACACAGCTTGAATTAAACATGCAAAAATAGAAACAATAATTTATGGTAACAACATTATCTCCATGCTTCAAGAGAAACCACTTCGACATAATCTAAAACTATATTTTAATTTAGCAAACACTATGTGCAGCTGCCCTCTTTTATTTATTTTTATTTATTTATTCTTGTGACATGCCAAATGATAGTTGGAACTTAATGGTGGGCACGAACATACAAACACACAAAAGACAAAGAATTGTTAGCACTGCACGTCTCTAGGCACTGCAAGCATGTCTGCACCACGCACAGGCTGGGACAATCTGCAAGAAAAACAATCCATGCAGGTAGGCACCACCCTCAAGTAGTCGTGACAAAACAAGCAGAGACCACATGAAAAACAAGGAGAAACAAATACGTAAACACAAACCAGTCACACACATATAAAAACAAGAACAAAACAGCCAGCAGTACCACTCATAAGTAGTGCTGTGCGGGAAAGTATTTTTTGATTCAGGAAATTTTCGAGTGGAAAATATTAGCGACTAAAATATTGTAACCAAGAAGATTAGTGTCACTGAAAACTTAGCCATTACTTAATACAAAACTGGCATATTTCTGCCATGTTTGACCGTTTCTTCTCATGAGTAGTTGGGATAAAACTTTTTTCATGTAGTTTTATGTGTTTTTTTTATAAACATTAAGTGAGGCATTGATTAATTTTTAATGTTGTGGTATTTCAGGTAATCCATAGTAATTATGTACATCAGATATTAAGAAAAATTATCACACTGCAAAAAAAAAAAAAAAAAAAAGGGGGGGGGGGGTGCATATATTGTAGTAATATAACTGTCATATTTACTACTGCGAAAGTTGATTTGAGGTTATGTCATATCAAATAAAGAATAACCTAAAAATCCAGAAAATCTCTGGAAAATTTATTTTTCCTCGTGATTGGAAAAAAATTTTATTTTTAAATTGCAAAGAGACTGAAACAAATCTACCAAAAATAATGCATGTTGAACAAAATCCACACACACACACACACACACACACATATATATATATATATATATATATATATATATATATATATATATATATATATATATATATATGCCTATTTTAAATGAAAGTTTGGTCTTAAAAGGTTTCTTGAAAACTTCTTCAGTGGTAACAAATACATTTATGCTATATCCTGATAGTTAAACAGTAACATAAATAAAACATATACATGAAAATACCTTAAAAAATTGTCTGCCTTGTGACAATTATTATACTAACAATATCATTATAATTAGTACACGACTCTACAAACACCACAAATTATGATAATAACCTAGTGCCACTGCAATTTTATAGATAAAACTAATAATAAACATGTCAGTTACCATGCAGGGCCGCCAGGCGGCTCAGATAACTGTCGTGTGTTGCGGCTCAGTCCACTGTTTTCATAACATTATTATGGAATGAGCAAACTATAGTTTGTTGGTTTGTAACTTTATGAATTTGTTGCAGAGAATAAATAATGCTATACAAATACCACCGTTGCCATTGTGCACACACAGAAATAAAATTTCACGTAAATGAAAAGAAGAGCTACTCTGAATCTTCGACTGCGCTACTTAAATTCATGCCATAATTTATTGGCATCGTTACATCAAATCAGCGCAAATTAAACAGCATTACTTCGAGGCAGGTGTAAAAGAATCAGTAAGTAAAAATGATGGTACGTTTAAAATCTGCTTTAACAAACACGCGACATAAAAGAATGCATCCTTCAGAAAAACTTGATCAACTACAAAGCACTGATCAGGTAAATAACACAGTGAATTCCTCGAGATGACCGACGGGATGAAAAACAGAGAGCAAAGTAAATCACAGTATCGCCAACAAACTCTTCTTAATCTTCCCTCTAACATCCATGACCCAAGTACAGACTGACAGGCTTTAGAGGCTAAAGATTATCAGTGCATAGTAGGACTTCTGATAAAGCAACTGACGAAGTTCTTGTTGACCGTGCCAAGGCTTCTGTACTGCAGAGAAAGATTTAAATGCAAAAACTCATTGAAAAACAAATAGCAAAGGAAAAAAAATTCTGGACTGTAAGCTAAAATTCTGTAAAATTCCCGAATTTACCAGCTAGTAGTACCCTGAAATATAATCTTGTTATTATTACTTAATGTGCATTGTTAAAGGAGGTTTACAACTATTGAAATTTGAAATTTTTATGCTGGTGGTTTCAAGTACACTAAGACAGTTTGATATATTTATTTATTTAAAAATGTGACATGCCCACTGACAGTCTTAAGGCTTGGATGGTTATCACCACAATGGTTATCCCACCCCTGTCAGCACCATAGCAGGTAAGAACAGCACAGGCCAACACACAAAGGCAAGAATACCATATATCAGCGGTGACAAAACTTACAACCACAACAAACACAATAATACCACAAACTTTATTAAGTACATACAAAACAAAATAATAATAAAAACTGTTTTAACTATTTACTAGATTGCAAAATTACAAAATTCAATTTTTTCATCCAATAGAATTACAAATATAAGTTACTGTAATTAGAAATCAGTCTATAGATAAGATATTTTATTGTGCAAAAAGTAGATATTAAACAACTATTGAATTGTGGTACACTCAAGTCAGAATTTTCAAGGATGAACTTACATTGAATTTTAGAGTTGTAGCAGTTTTGAATAAAAGAGTGCATCATTGTAGTTCCTACGAACTGAGAGAGGTGTAAGGATAGAATAATGAAATGCCTTTAGATGAATTAATTCAATTATTTTATTTTTAATGCTTTTAATTTTATTGCTATCAGTCAACTTGATGTTCCATATGATAGAGCAATATTATAGTTTAGATATAACTAAAGAAAAATAGAGACAAAGAAAAAATCTCAATTAGTAGCATAAAAAGTGATGAATTTTATAAGGGCCTAAATCTTCATGTAGTATTATAGATAGTTAACATGCTTGGATAAATAACTTGAAGTCTAGGAAGATTCCAAGATCCTTTATTAATGTAGTTCTGGTGATATGAGATTTCATGGTTTAGTTTTACTTAACTGGGTAATATAGTCTCATAAAGGCCATTATCTTAATTTTATCTTTGTTAGTTCTAACTGAATTGTGTATGCACCAATAATTTTTTTAAAAATATATTTTGAACTAATAAGCAGTTGTTAGGAGTACTAATTTACCTGTAAATTTTCAAATATTCTGCAAAAAGGACTCGATGGAGTAGTTTAAAACACTGGTGAAATCATTAATAAAGATATTAAAAAGAAGAGGAGATAAAGTGCCACCCTAAGCAACTCCAGAACTAGCAGTTGAAGAGAGGAATTATTATTATTTATAGATACAAAAAACTTCTATTATTAAATAAATGGAAAACCAATTTATGTAGTTATCACATAAACCAAACTTGAGAACTTTTCAAGTAATAAAGAGTGGTTAACAGTGTCAAAAGCTTTGGCCAAATCGAAATAGCAGGCATCTACCTGTCCTCTATTTATACTTCATTATATGTAGGATTGAGAAATGTAATAAGTTAGTAGCTGTTGACATTCCTCTTCTGAAGCCGTGTTGACTACTAGATAATCTATTACTGAGATGAAAATTTAAAATTTAGACAATTTTTTATTTTATTTTGGAAAAACTATTAAGTAGAGATATTGGCTGATGATTGGAAACAAATTTTTAACCATTTTTATGGATACATGTTACCATGGCTATTTTACATTTATGCTAACAAATGGGAGCACCCTTTCAAAATAAAAATTCTGAAGCTCTGCAAGTGCATCCAGGTAGGTAAGCCCCTTAAGCACTTAAAAATTATCCTTACTAACAGATAAAATTTACTAAAACATATGTATTAATAGGTCAGTTTTTAAATATGAACATTAAAACTGACGTTTAGTTTACGTCTGTAAAGAAAATGACGTTTAGGTAGTTTACGTCTGTAAAGAAAATGACGTATTGCTGACTTCCATTAAATGATATTACTGAATCACACAAAAAATAACATTTTAAAGAACCAACCTTCCTTTAAGATCAAAACGTATAACAGACAAATCTTCCTGTTTAAAAATACGCATTTGATATTTTAATACACGATTCTTATGGGAGAAATGTGAGTTTGGGTTCTGAGTTCTTACTTCAAATTAAACTGACAAATGTAGAAAAATTACAAGTCATTGTCAAGCATTAATCACATACAAAGCTCAAAAATAAATGGAAAATCATAATCTGCAGTCAAAGTTTTAAAAACTTAACAGAATTACAAATAATTTTTAATTATATACAATACTTCAATTACAATTTTAAGACTGGGTGGGTCTACTACTAGTACTGTTTGTAAACTACTGAGTTTCAAGAAGTGGACAGAGAATGAAGGAAAGTGTCCAGGCCTATCTAATATGTCCATGGCTTGAACCAATGGTGCCATATACTCTAAGCTCATCTTTCAGCAGCAATTGATACATTGTTCAAAGAAACAAAAATCTTTACTATATTTTTACTATTAAAAAAAAAAGAGCGATTATGAAAACAAGCATGAAAAATGGTGTCGTAAAAATTTGGATGTAGTGTTTTGAAGTCAATATACATGCTTACGGAAATTATTCACGGCTATCATTTAAACGATTTTCCATCTCAAACAATGGTGTTGCCATGGTGCTTCTGCTATAATGCCACGATGCACCATCATGTTAAGTTTTTGAAAGCTTAAGTTTAGTCAACATTTTGGAATTTATCCTTTGGTTAAGGGCCGAGATCTACCGGCAGTCGATATTTTGAGTTTCTAGCTCCAATGGAAGTAAGTTAAATTTTGTATAGATGAGTCAGTCACTGAGTGAGACAGTCAATCACACATAAGGCTGCATACTTCTTTTACAATGTTACCTATTTGTATTGTAATTATATATTATTAATTCAGACTATTAATTAGCTTTTTTATTTTCTATTGATTTCAAAAAAATTTTTGTACCAATTTTACACATCTATATTTAATTTCGATGATTACTCAATGTTAAGAAGGAAGCAATGTTCTTTCCATTGTCTTTCCCACCCTCCTACAGCAAAAGACAAACATGGAGCATTTCAACAGTTCTTACTTTAACTATCTCTGTTGCATTAAGCATCTCAGTTCTGAAAATAGCACCAAAAACCTTCACTGTTCACTTTAATGTTAATTTTTAATTTTGACCATCAGAGCTTTCTGAAATTTCAAAATTTGCAGCAGCACAAATTGCACGCACACCCTCACCTACATGAAAACATTTATTTATTATTTCAAGCTGACTCCAGCTTTGTGTCCCACAGCCAAGTCATGTCAACATCTTTCTACCCCTCACCCCTGCAAGATCAAAATAACTGTTGTTATAAAACATGGCCAAAGCACCCCCCCCCCCCTTCCAACCAAGCAGTCGGAGAGTCAATGGTATGCCTAGCAAACTCCTGGTGAGTGATGCGTCTAGAGACAAGAGAAAAAAGTCAGAATTTGTGTATGCACTGTTTGCACAATCTAATCTTGAACAGTGTTTATTGCACTTTCCCTCTTCCACTATTGTAAATGACTGAACAGCAATATAAATGAAGGCAATCTTCACATGTCTATCAAGCCGAGGTTTTATTTTTGCCAACAATATTGTTTTCTCGTCCTATGCATTTCCCACACATGTAACAGCAACATTTCACGACGAACACTGGAGCCATGGTTCCACAAGATGAGCTGCATCCATCTTTGATTTACGGAAACTTTCCTACGTTAGCATTAGGCCTGTGAAATGCACGCCTCTGAGAATTGGTGCCATATTTAAAATTCTGTTCAATTATTTTTCAAGTGTAGCTCTCCAATTTCTTGTCTCATATTCTAAGCAATGTGATTCCAAGGTACAGGAGAGCCAGATCCAACAACCTTGCTCGACATACAAGTTCAAAGGGTTAAAGCACTAATTATATAGTGCTCCAGCCTGGCACAAGTTTCTATACATACTGGTTTTATGAAAGAACATCAAGGAACGGAGAATAAAAAATAACTTACTGCCGATGGGTGGAATAATTAAATAGTACATAGAAGGGCGAGGGTGAGAAGGGAGTGACTGTTAAGGGTGTGCAAATACTCGAAATTGCAAATATTCGTGCGAATCAAATACTTGATTCGATTCACATTCGAAACCAAATTAGGTATTTGATAATTTCAAATATTCAAAAGTTTTCGAATGTATTAAAATATTACTTGTTTGACAAAACGTGTGGTACAATTATATGTCGAACCTCGAGAAATCATTTTCCCGAGAGACTTAATGGAAGAAAAAAAAACTGTAAGAGAACCTTTACTTACATCAAATTTTAGGTTAGGTAACTGGACATGCTGAGAACAGTTAAAGCCAATGTAGCGTGAAAATTATCATAAATGCTTACGATTTTAATACAAACTTTACGTGATGTATAGCATAATTAACTTATTATATCCAGTTGACCTTAGCACAATTTATGGGCGATCCATGTGCCATATAAAAGTGTAAAACTATTTAAAACAATGCCAGCTCATCAGCTTTCAATAATAACCTTTAAAAAATAATGCACACATACTCTTTGGTCACCATTATATTAATTTTAGTAATACAAATCTAGAGAATTTTTTTTAACAATAGAAAAGTAAACACAGCTGCCATCATGGCTACAGCAAAAAAGAAAACGTGTCCGTTTGTGGTTATGGCCAGCAGAGTGGCCCATGGCCAGAGAATTGTGTTGCTAGAATTGCTCCAACGCAATCGCTTTTTAAACAACCGAAAATGTTACGTAAATAATTAGATAAAATTAAAAAGACACGATAAACAAAATTCATTAAAAATTATTTTGCCTTGACACGTTTGATTCCAAAAGACTCTGAGAACGGAATATTGACCATGCTTACGAGCAGTTGTAATAAACAACTCAGATATATTGATTGGTAATCACTTGACTATTTAATGTGGAAAATAAAACTGATACATCGAAGATCTGTTTACTTTCATAAACTTTTTTTGCCGTTTTTAATTTTCAGAAGAAGTGAAGTTCAGAACGTTTTTCTGCTTCTGGGAACATTGTCACTTCCAAGAGGCAATGCCTGGATCCAGAACATGTAAAGGAATTGGTCTTTTTGCACTGCAATTTACGTAATGTTGATGGCAAGGTGTAGGCTTGGATTTTGATGAAGACATTTCTATATCACTGATTGTGTTTTATTACTAAACCATTAGAAGAGATATAAAAATTTACATGTTACTTAAGTAATAAAAATGTATATAAAGCTTAAGAACATTACTCTTTAAAACAAAAATTTATAATATGTCAAATTTTGACTGTAATTATTCAGATTTATACTTAGAACTTAATTAGAAAACATTCGCAAATTATTCGCTATTCGCAAATATTTGCAATTATTTGATTCACATTTGATTTGCATTGAAAAAAGTCACATTCGCACAGCCCTAGTGACTGTCACCTCTCCAGCAGATGGAGAAAAGCAACATGGTGACACAATGCTGGCTTGTTTAATCCCCGATACACAGACACAGCCCACAACTCCATTTGTGCTCAGAATTATACTGAAGACAAATATATGGTGCAACCCAAAATCGAAGGTGGCCCTTAAACATGAAACACCTTTTTTTTTATTATTCAGGATATGAATTATTCGTGCATCGCTAGGTCCCAATTAACATGGATTATTGAGAGTTTACTGTACTCTTAAATTAATTTAAGTCCAATGTTAATTTTTGCCATAGTGTATCAGAACATCTTTACAAAATTATTTCAGCAAAGTACCGCAATCCTTATGGATAATTACTCCCCTTCACTTGCACTACCATAAGCAACTGATTAACTACAAGGCCAGACTGGTGAGTGATACAGTCTCCAGCGACTGAACAATCTTCAAACAAACTGAAGGTAATGAGGTTGGCCACACTCGGGCAAGGCAATCGCTAACGATGGAGTAATGTTACACCCGATCGCTCACGAACCAAATAAATTTATTACTGAGTGTTGGTTACTATGTACTGTGCATGCTCTTGTACTTAATGTTGGACAAAGAACTTTTGATTTAGCGCAGGTCAGTGCTGCCCAGTGTTGCGACAACATGCGCTTGTCTTGTGATCCAATCATTAATCCTTTACAAAATTAATCCAAATATCCTTTTAAACATTCTCATTTATTAAAAAATTTTGATCGGTTATCTCCTAAGTTAAGAATATAGATGGTGAAATGCTCCATATGTTTGTCTTGTGCTGCAGAGAGTGGGAAAGAGAATGGAAAAAACATTGAGTCATCATCAAACAACAAGAATTGATGCCTCCTTCAGAACCAGTATGCAAGCTGGAACTGGTCACTCACAGTGTGGCCACGCTGTCACTAGCTCACTAGTCTCGCCAAGATCTAAGAAGACAAGTTGGCTACTGTAGAAAACATGTGATAATTATACAGTACTGTGACAACCAACCACAATACTAAATTTAACATATAAAATTATGTTATTAATTTTTTAAATAATTTATTATACATCCAAAATTTAATGATATTGATAAATCTACGAAACTGACAATTCCTGTTAGAAACATTAGTATGTTACATTGAAAATGACTCCCATATCCCGAAATACCCAGTGAGAACCGAGTGGGACACACCTCTCCTGATCTCGATGGGGTTGGCACCCTTGCTGATCTTCTCGAAGCCCTCCTTGGCGATGGCCCGCGCCAGCACGGTGGCCGTCGTCGTGCCGTCCCCTGCCTCCTCGTTGGTGTTGTTCGCTACGTCCTGCACCAGCTTCGCCCCAATGTTCTGGAACTTGTCCTTCAGCTCGATACCTTTCGCCACGGTCACACCGTCCTTGGTGATCTTCGGGCTGCCCCACGACTGCTCCAGAATGACGTTCCGGCCCTGAATACCCCACAACTCAGGTCAGACACATTTCACTGCAATACATCTGAGTTTCCTTGAAATTCCTAGAATTTGTATTTTTTTCCAAACTACCGAGACCAACTTTTCCCAACATGCCTGTTACGAAAAAAGTGCATAATTAAGAGTAACACAGACTCATTATAATGAAATGCTTTTATTTAGTTTTAAGAACCGAGGCTCTCCTAAATTTGAGTAAATAGAAAATCCAAGATATTTAAAAAAAAAAAAGTAGACCAAGAAATAATATTTTAAAAAAATACTAAACACAGGGCTAAAAGATACAAAAAAGAACCTGCTTTTTTTTTAGCACTAAAGCACCAGATTATCTATAAAAATAAACTAGTGCTATGTAAAACAGTTTAGTAGCTATGACATTGTTAAATTAATAATCATAGAGTTTACAGATATACCAGGAAGGCTGAAGAGGTTCAAAAACTATCATTTAAGAAGCAGCAAATTATTTATTACTAGCCATGTGCCCACTAGGATTTCCCATTCTCATTTTTGATGACTTTCCAAAAACACTGATACAACTGATACATATATATAAACAGAAGCCTAAACACCAATTTCCATATTTCTAACTTAAAAAATGACAAAACTTCTTATCAAAATATAATTAGTAGGCAAACAAATCACAAAGCAAACAAAATAAATTAGTTTCTACAAGCCAAGAAGTCAAATATATATCAAACCTATTGAAAGAAGCAAAGCAATTTCATTAAGTTTTAAAAATATCCAAAAAACATAGCAAAATAAGTAAATCTGTATATCATCATAGCCAAGTAAATTTAATGTTAATTTGCTCAATTATGCTGTCACTGACGTAAACTTATGAAAATACTTCTGTCACCGAGGTAGAAAAACTGACCATGCTAGCTATTGGTTCTTAGGTGTACTACGCATGGTGATTGTCACTGAGGTGAACATCCTAAAACTTCTGTGAGATCCTTTACTAATAAAGCTGTCTTTAAATTAAGATTATTTTTTCATAAGCAATTTTTAATAAATAAAGCCTATATGTTGCCCCAAGCTAACCTCAAGTTACCTTTGAAAACACCTTGAAAATTTTTCCAGTAGTTTTGTAGATAAGCATGTTCAAACACACACACAAAGTTTTAAAAATAATATTATTGTATTCTGTAACACTCCCTACATCACCCACAATCAGTTTTTGACCAATATTTTCCAGACACAATGTTTTTACAGTTTTATTATTGTATGGAAGGTGAACTACAAAGCAAGATGATGCAGTTATAAAACACTGGTCTTGCATTTAAGAATATCCTTATTAACAATTGTAATCTGGATTGATCACTATTTTTCATGGTTTCTCTCTTTACCAGGAGTGAATCATTTTCTTGCGCCCCTGAAATTGTCTCTTGTGTTTAATCAAGAAATGTCACTGTCACAAAAAGTAGTACAAATAATGTAAATTTAACATTGTCAATGAAATTTTAAATTTATAAATATTTGTAATGAAATAATGTGAATACTAAAATTTATCAAGAATTATATGTACTAGCAAACTGCAGCCAGATGGGTCAAAAAAGAAATTATTATTCTAGGAAATGATTTTCACCTTAGAAATACATACCCGAAGAAATTGTTGAAAAAAATGTAATATTTCATAGTCTTGAATTACATTTAGCTAACCAGTAAAGACTAGCACAAAATGTAATGGGAGAGACAACCACCCACATACCTCGGCTGCTCTTTCTCAAGACATGGCACCGCCAGTATTATGTTGGTTATAACCAAGTAAATAACAAAGATTTTAACAATTGTACGAGTAAAATAATTTAATTAGTCATACCAGTACAGTACAAAAAATTTAACCATCCCCTATCATTGCTTCCTTAAGAGAACTGCCATGTTCCAACCGTAATTATTTTAAGATTTACAACATATCAATACATAGCTAAACAGTTATTTTTAATTTTTCAATTAGTAAAATTATAATTTACTGTGGTATGTGAATGCTAACAATAATGCTTGTGGTGAAAAGTGATTTAACTAGCTAAGAAAATGCTGTCACAGCCCTTTTATTTAAAAAAAAAAAAATAAAAAATAGAGATTCCCACATGGTTTAAGTTTTGACTCACGAGAAATAAAGATCTACGATAGATAGTGACAGCGTTCCGATGGTGAAAGAACCTCCCGAATATGAATTTTTCGACTTAGGAGAAAATACCGATTCATCCTAGTACTACATTTCAAAACAATCTCAACAAGTTGCGCTGATTATTGCCAGTATTCTAACAACTCTCACACAGGCTGCAATGTGCTCCAACATTACCCAACAATGCTTCAGATATTCAGGAGGTTCAACACAACACAGCTATTAAATTCTCAGGTCAAAAGGCTTCTCTCCTATGCAACAATTACCAAATTGTCAAAATCCAATCTAATTATAAAAAAAAGAGCAATATGCTTTTTTGCAAGCTAATTCATCATTAACTATGATGTAGGGGGATTATGTATTAGATACATTAGATACTAGGACGATTTATGGGCACCACCATAACTGAGGGGCACGGACCCAGCGAGACTAACCTCAGGGCGTGATATCACCATATGGGGATATGACTTAGCGCAATCATAAATAATACTTTGACCTGACCCACAGCGTAAGATGTTAATGAGTGGGCTCTTATTGGCACCCCACATACCGGTCTGCAGTAACACATGCACATGTGGACAAACACAGAGAAAACACAAGAGATGCAGTATTGTGATTTTATACACACCACTGTGTCACATGCCTCTGGTACAAGTAATTACAAATGAAAGTAAATCACTGAAATCATTTAATGGTATGACTGATTTCATGATGTCCAGAGCCACCTGGTTGTTGGATACCAGATACTTAAAGACCGAACAAAAATCAGTTAAGAAAAAGATTAGTCCTCTGAGTGCTGGAAGCATTTTACATCAGGTTTATGGGGTAAGAAATGGCCAGAGAGGCCGTGGGACTATGCATCTGACGCCAAGTTGAAAAAGCCATTAAGCCATTAACTAATGAGAAAGTATTCTTCATGTCATTTTTGCCGCCATGTGCAATGTTTATGTCACAACAAACAGTACAAAAAGCATAGGTATTACCTTTATCAGATTTGATAATATAAGGAAAATTTGTTTATAAAAATCTCTGAATGCCTGAAAATACTGCTTGGTTTTCCTACTCATATTGTAAAGTTTGAGGCAAACTACATAAAACAATCTATTATACAAGTTCAAGATTGTAATACAAACCACGCCATTTTGGACACTAATTCACTAAAAGACCAAAGACAACTAGATGCCCAATAGCCAGAGCAAAAAAATTTAAACAAAAAACTGCAGATGATTGGCATGTAGCAGCCAATGAAGAAACACATGACCCATGTGACTTTTTTTGTTATTTTACCTAGAGAGACATCCCGTTGCTGATAAAGTACCAAAATATTATTTTATTTTAATAATGTAAAAATGTCTGAAAACCAGTAAAATAACAGATATGGCTGTACAATCGTACAACAGCATGATTTCCCGTACATTTTAAGGGTAAATCGTACAAGTTGGCAAGTATGAAATGGTATGGGTACAAGTAAAATCTTAAGACTACATAATTTACAAGTCGCATAATGAGCCCTTAATAACACAAGGTAATAATAACCACGTATCAAAAGAAAACTAGAAAAATTATCTATAAAAGAAAAAAAAAACACAAAAGCTGTGGAGAGCTAACAAACTTCAGGACGAGGAAACCTTTTTCGTAAGTTTAGCCTCATCCCATTCATTCCAGTTATCTTTATCACCCCAACCCCATTCCCCTAACCAACTCTGTGCTCCTCTAATGTAAAAGGTATCAACTGGTCAGCAATGGTGATTAAAATGTAATATTAATTTCTTTATCAAGTTCATGTTACAATTATTGTATGAATTCATATAAACTAATGTGTACGAATTGTTTCTAGTTAGTTAATGTAAAACTGTGGTGATTTATTACAAATTAAAAAGCATGATAGTAAAATATTATAAATTTCTACAGGAGTTCTTAAAATGCTGCTTGTGTAATCAGAAAGCCAAAGAAACATCTCTTGAAATTCTTAATGTATTGGAGATTTGGCAACAGCACATTCCATAAGCAGTGTACTGCAATCTAAGAGAATAACTGTCTATAACCACTACACCATCTCTTTCCATTAATCAGAAATGAAAAATGAGCTTGGAGAGTAACTAGTAGTTCAAATACATTTCTAAAACTACAGTTTATTTGGGACATAAAAATACCACAGTAGTCCAAGAATCCCAAGTCCTCAGTAGTAAATTGAATTGACTTACGCTCACAATTGCACGTTCACCCAATGGCAAGGAGACCCTCCCTTACTCACTTCCCACCCCCCACCCCTTTAACATTCTCCAGAGATCCTTTGCATCTTTCACCCTCTGGAGCTTACACCCATGATCTCTCCACCCTTTATACCCACCTTTGTGTATCCTAGTCTCCAGCTGCTCCCAGCACCCCTCTCTATCACCTTATACAGTCTGACTAACCTTTCCACCCTTCTCCCTTGTAATGCTTCCCACCCTAGCTCCTTAATCATCTCGGTCAGACTATGCATTTCCCCCACTTGCCCTTCCCTCCCACATTCCCCATCAACCCACCTCGCTGCTCTACGCTGCACCTTCTCCCGCTTTCTTACTTCAGTCACTAGGTAGATCACAGCCCCATACTCCATCACTGAACTGATCAATATGGAGTATACCTTCTCCCTTACCAACCTCCCTGCCCCCTGCAGGGTCCTACCAAGAAGCCCCAGCACCCTCGTACTCTTACTCACCACCTGCTGAACATGTTTTGCCCATCCCAGGTTATTTTGTACGGTCACCCCCCCGTACTTATACTCTTCGGCCTCCTCTATCTCCTGCCCATTCCACATATACACATCCCTAGCTACCTTACTCTTCCTCGTGAATCTAACCACCTTCTTTTCAACATTCAGCGACATCACTTTCTGCTCTGTCCACCGTTCCAGTCTGCTGAAGTCAACTTCCAGACGTAGCCCTTCCCCCACCACATCATACACTACGCAATCATCCGCAAATAAGCTCCTGGGCTCTATCCCCTCTCCAATATCATTCATCATCATCATCATCGAGAACAGGGGCCCCAACACACTCCCTTATGGAACTCCTGACATCACTTATCCCTCTTGAGACCTTTCCTCACCCACTCTCTCCATCTGCCTTCTATCCCTCAGGACATCTCCTACCCAACTACCATCTCATCCTCACCACCCAACTTGAGGTAACAGAGGGGGAGGAAGGGGATGAAGAAACAATTACATGTCCAGAAGCAAAACGGAAACTTGTGTGGTCTTGTAGAAATCTCACCCCACAAAAACATAAGTTTTCCTCCGCAGACTCTGGACTAAAAAGCGATGTTCATACAAACAGTTTTTTCAGTTTGTTTTCCTTGTTTGCAACTGAACAAATTGTGGCTCATATTTGCCAGGAAACAAACAAATATTTCACACAAAGGGCTGACGATTTGATGGACAGAACAAAGAAAAAGTGGACAGAACTAACCCCAAATGAATTTTTTATTTTTGTTGCTATGTCTCATTATGACCAGGGTAAAAAAGTTGGCCTTATCGGAGTACTGGTCAAAAAATTCGGTTCTGGAAACTCAGATTTTTTCTCAACTTCTTTCACAGGACAGATACTTGTCAATCCTTAGGTTCCTACACTTTAATAACAATACTGTGAAAACTACGTATTATTTATTCAAACTTCGTCCCATTTTGGAGCATTTTCGCAGGGTTTTCAGAGCACATTTGTACTCATTTTAAAATCTTTGTGTGGACTAATCACTCCTGTTCAATGGACGTCTAAAAATAAAACAGTATATCCCAGCAAAGCGAAGTTGTTTCGGAATCAAATTTTTTGTGATTTGTGATGTTCAAGCAAAATTATATTTTGGACTTTTTCATTTATTGTGGAACTGACACTGATCTTACAAAACACATACCTGCCAACTTTGGCCAGTCAAAAAGCGGGAGGTTTTTTAGTGAAAAAAAAAAAAAGGGGGGGGGGGGGAATTTTGTTTATTTTGTAAATTTTGAAAATAGTTTTTAAGAGTAAACCAGCATGATTAGCACAAGCAATGGGCAAATTGTGTTCTAAAATAAAATACGTTAACAAACACACTGCTTTTGTGACAATATCTTCTTTCCGACTTGTCACGAAAAACGTCTAATTTCTGATTTGATGCCATAGCATTGACGGCATGTTTCTTCGTATTTATATGCTTCACAATGTCGCCCTTTGCGGCATGCGAAACAGAAAAATCACGACACAAAGAACAAAATGCAGCATGTTTACCTTTCCTCGATTGCAAAATACAGGGATAATCGTCACTAAATGTATTCTTGTACACAGCAAGATACTTCACTGTAGGCTTACTTAGCGCCATTTCTGTTAAATCCCTATTGCGGAGTAGGCCTACAACTAAACAACGCATACAAAATACTCATCACGCAACTGCTTCCACAAAATAATATTTTTATGAATACACCGTTGAATAAATTCGAAGACTGTACTATAATGCTACCTCTACACTTCATCTGTGAGCACAGACGCGAATAAAGGCGAATTTGTTCGGGGACGAACAAACAATTCACACATAGCCGGCTGACAAACCGAAGCGAATTTGGGCACGAATGTAAACAGTGGTATCATAAACTCATTATTAATCCACTCCGTCTTTATTTCAAACCAACACCACCGAAAATACAGTTTACAATGTTGACAAAACACGCCATCTTGGAAAACAAATGAAACCTTTTTCTGGTTGGATAATAAAACACCAATGATGAACATGTACCAAAACAGCTCCCATAATTATCGTAAATAACTACGTTTCTTTCTTAAAAGTACGCTTAACCAAGCGTTTTAGCCGACAATTGTGGGCATTTAGGTTATTAAAATAATTACACGTTATTGTACAAACCGTAGTTACTATACGATTGTACGGAATAATGGTACAAATATATTAATTCTATAAATTTATTGCATTAAAAACTTCAAGAGAAACAGAACCAAAAAACGGGAGGTTTGAATGACAAATCGGGAGGGCGGGAGAAAGGGTAAAAAATCGGGAGTCTCCCGCCTAAAGCGGGAGGGTTGGCAGGTCTGAAAACACAATCTCTGTGTCTCTGGAGATGTTATTGCATCACTGGTAGAGCCCTACTTACAGAATGGGAACACATTATTTTGTACGGATTAGCACCAAAAAAAATCGTACAAATATGAAATAACTTTCATTATATGCTATCTTACGTCCTCTTTTCAGAACCGCCTGCGGAGATAAAAAATTCCAATTACTTTTGGAGATATCAAATTTTTTTAACATTCATTTTTTGGCGATTTTTTTAAAAAAAAATTTTTTTAAATCCGAAAATACCTTTATTCTGTGCTCTTTAACTTTCTCTTTTCATTAAACCCGGCGGAGATCAGAAATTCCAAATACTTTAGGAGATATGGAATTTTTTAATTTTCATGATGTGCACTGATGCGGCGTTCAGCGGGAAGCCTACGATTCACACATCCTTCTGGACATACCCGAATACTCACGTTGGCAAGCCTTCTTTTCTTAAAATTAGCAAGAAGTAATTAAAAATACTTTAAAACACTGCGGATGGTTGGTTATATTAGGTAAGTATAGCTACATTAAAAAAACTGTAAAATCATTTTATGGTTGCTTAGCAAATAACTTTTTAATCCAGCGCTAGGAAACCGTTTACATGATTTCACAGTATTTTTAATGTAGCTATCCTAACCAAATCAACCATCCACAATGTTTTGAAGTATTTATAATGTAGCTAACATAACCTAATTGACCATTAGTTTTCATGAGTTGCATATTTATTTACAATAAACAAAAAAAAAAAAAAACCGAAGATGCACGATCAGGCGTTTGCCTCTCGTCTGTTGAAAGAAGGCTCTCCAATAGAGCTGTAGCAAACCGTATGTATTCGGTACTGAGAAACGGGTGCGCCATGTAGTAACGAGTAACGAAACGTTACACACGGAAGGATTTTGTTACTCGCAGATTTCGTTACACATATTCGATGAATTTACGTTACAAAGAACGATGTTTGTTTATTAAGTAAAGTATAATTTGGAAATTCGTCGTCCAAGTTTTTTTTACTGTTTATAAGAAAGTATTTTTTTACAAATTATAAATATGTATGTTTTTGTTTTTTATTATCGCGTATTTTCACGTTTTTTTTGTTTTTATCTTAAAAGAGAATATAATAAAACCACTCTAATGAGCTTAAATTGTTTCTTGGTTAACAAAAACTGTTAATTATCAAATATTGTTAATTGTTTATATTCTATTTATTATTATTTACGCGACATCCTACTGTAGGCGTACGCAATACAACTCGATTCGTTGCTGCAACATAACATAGCATGTTATGCGGTATCAGAAGTAACGAGTAACGATACGATAGTAACGAGTACTAATTGTTACAATAACGAATACATCAGGTACGCTTTTTCTCGTTACTTTTACACCTCTACTCTCCAACGTGAGTATTCGGGTATGTCCAGAAGGATGAGTGAATCGTAGGCTTCCCGCGTTCACCATTGTTGCTTGTTTACAAGTATGATTTTTTTTTTCACGACGTAGTTGACCGACTACATCACGTAAAAAGAAAATTACGTGAGTTCCTACTGTTCATCCTTTTTCCCGGTTTGTTAGGTCAGGTCAGCTACATTATAAATACTTTAAAACTAAACAACCATTAAAATTAATTTTTATTATTTTTAATGTCCGTTCAGTTTCAAAGTATTTATACTGTAGCTGACCTGACCTAATCTACCTTTGTCCAGTTTTGTTAGGTCAGGTCAGTTACATTATAAATACTTAAAACTATACCAGTAAAATTAATTGATATTATTTTTAATTTCCGTTTATTTTGAAGTATTTATCATGTAACTAACCTTACCTAATGGAAAATTTCTGTTATTTAGGCATTCATGCACACACGGCAAAATATAAAATGGCGCCTGTTGAATGATTACATAGGGCTTGTATTGCAAAATAAGAACGGCGATATCTCCAAAAGTAATTGGAATTTTTAATCTCCGCAGGCGGTTTTGTAAAGAGGACGTAAAAGAGCATATAATGAAAGTTATTTCATATTTGTACGATTTTTTTTGGCGCTAATCCGTACAATACATATTTACCTTATTTTGTGATAATTGGTATACAAGTCCTACTCTTTTCTGCTGGCTGTACAATCGCGCAACTAATGCTTGCGGCAGTGCGACACAACCAGAAGGAAATGCCAAAAATGGCAGAAAAATTACAAAAAAGGAGAAATGACATTCAGGTCTGTTTCAGGCCTAATGTTAGCTTTGAAATGGTGTGACAAGCGAGATGTTTATATGCTGTCCACTTTTCACTCAGCAGACATGCGAGAGACTGCTAAAATGGACTACAGAACAGGTGCAAAACGTCTCAAACCTTCGGTTGCAATTGACTACAAGTCAATGGGAAGTGTTGACCGAAGTGACATGATCATGAAAACTGTTGAAAGCGCCAGGAAATGCACCAAATGGTACAGAAAGCTTTTCTTCCATATAATAGACGTGTCTCTGTTCAATGAATTTTGCCTATACAAATTGTCTTCCGTCAAAGTGCCATATGTAAATTTTCAATTAGGCTTAATCCAAGAAGCTCTTGAAAAGTTTAAATTTGACAGAAGAGCAAGTGGGGGTGGGAGACGAAGTGATCCTCCACAGAGGCTGACTGCTGGACTTCATCTTCCAGGACAGCTGTCAAAGTATGTGACATGTATTGTTTGCAAGAAGAAACATGGGAAAAGAAAGCATACAAAATTTTTTTTGTACAGCCTGCAAGCAAACAGTTTGTGAATTTCCCTATTTTGCAATGTACGAGGTGAAAAACATTTTCCCTGAAGCCTGTACTGCAACATGTTTGTTTTGACAGTTTAATTATTTATTATTATTTACGATTTATTTTATTTTTGTTTGCTCTATGTATAATATCATTTATTTTCAGAAACGGCAATATTTGGTTATGTATGTCTATGGAAAAGTGATTCTTTGGATTTTTACCGGACTATTTGAACGAGGTATTGTTGATACCCCTCTAAGGACTAATGGACTTGAAAACTGTAAACGGTAAAATTAACGCCGTAATTTTATTATGTAAATTATTAATTTTAATATTTATGTATTTGAATTTTAAGTGAAATTTTGTTATCCGCGCAATTGTTGCGTTCGGAGTTTACGTTTTCGGTAAGAAATTAGGTAACTGAAACGGTCCTTTTGGCCAATCACGGGCCACCATTTAAAAGTGAGTCTTACTGGTTATTTTGAGGAAACTAGTAAGAAAGAGAGTTCTACAATGGCCAGCTGAATGAGCGGCAACTTCGTGACGTCGGCGAATTTAAATCCTGAAAATTAGCTATCTAGCATCAGGCATCCCGGATAGTGGATGATAATTATGAACCATTAGGGAGTTCAGAACATTTAAATAGGATTTATCTAAAAAGATAAATATCATAGGAGTGATTAACGTGAGTAATAAAAGTGCCCAGATTTTTTGTGCCCTAATCTTATGCACGAATCACGAAACTCCCGTTTTTACGTCACATCGTCGCCGAAACTTATTATAAACATTGATTTCATGAATTAAATTGACTTTATAGAGGATTTAAATAATACTTGGACATAAATTTTACGAATTTACACATTAATTAACAGACTCAGTGGTCCTATAGATGAGAGGCTCTGAGCTCTGCCGATGATTTTGAACCTATCTAGCCGAGGTAAATTGATTTAAGTTCCCTAAAAAAAAAAACATTAATTAAAAACTGTGTAGTGTCAACGAACCCGAATTAAGACTTTTGAAAATATTTAAATGTGCGCAACATAACTCCTGGTAATTGAACTTTTATTGAATTACTATGATGTCACCGTTAAGTTAGGTTGTTGTTTTGGATATGAATAATAATTAAATATATTAATAAGATTGAAATCTTTTAAATCGTTTTTACATTGGAAATAAAATAATTCTATATTTAATATTCACAGTGTTGTGTTGTGTTATTTGTAATTCCACCTACTCCAGTGTGTATTTATGTATGTTCCATATCAATCAAATAACACCTAACTGTGACTTACCTTATGTCAACATTACCAGTGAAGAGTCACACAATTTAAGAAATCTAATTTATTACACAGTTTTATTCAGCCCAACGTTTAAGTGTGTGTGTGGAGCCTACTAAGCAGCACGAAAGTAGCTCTACATATTTAATTGGCTACCCTAGCGGGGCCTAAACAACTAAGAAGGTTCCCGCACATACCTATTTGACAACCCAAGTGGGGCTTTTAAGCTTCAAAAGTTCCCTCACAAGCCAATGCATAAAAAAATTAATATTTTGATAAACTAATATTATATGTTTGAATAGTTTTTTGAATTTTGGGCTCCTTTGCAAAGACTGTGTGAATTTGTTTGTTTTACTATGCATAAGAAGGCGAAAGAAATTTGTGTTGCCCATTCAATAATTGTAATGATTTCAATGTTGACTAAAAATTCCAGTAAAAAATACTTTGTTTAATTTTGCAGAGCTGATTCAAAGTTTACAATGTAAATATTTTGTGTACTGTAAATGCTATGGTTAAACTGTAAATAATTTGTTTATATATGTTTGTAATAATATCAGAGCTAAAGAAAGCAAGTGGCTATTTTGTATTTATGTAAGCGATGCGAGTACTCTGCAAGTAAGAGTATTCTGTAAAGCTTTAAAACAAAGTCTCTTTGTTATTCTTATGGTTTGCTAATAATTAAAAAAAATGAAATATGTATTTCCATCAGTAGATTCATAAATAACAAGAACTATATATACATGTAAAATGTTTTCAAATATAAAAAAAAATTAACTGCTTTGTGGAGCAGATTCGTAAGTTAAAATAAAAATATTTTGTTTTTAAATCTACATAAATATTGACTGTTTGAAATCAAAACTAAAACTCAGCAAAGGAAAGGTTTATTCCATTACAAACCAAGGTTTATTTTGACAAGTAGCCAGGTTTATTTCAAGAAGTACAAAGGTCTTATTCTCCAAATACACCTCAGCTAAGAAATCGCAGTAAATTTTCAAAGAAAATCTATGCGAATTCTAATAATAATTGTGCGCTGCTGCCGATTCACTAAATAATAATGTAATAGTAGCATGTACGGTACAAAATAATCATGTCAAAAGTTTTCTTTGAAAAATCAAAAATTACTCGTAAAAATGTTTTTTATTGTAAGAAGAGCGGACAAAACTAGCGAGCGCGCTTAATAGGTGGATTTCAGTCAGAAGAGGCCCGTACAGGGGGCTTGGCCGGCCGGCCACATGCCCGGCCTAAAGGTCGCGCACGGATGTACGGATTTTAATTTATTTTTGAACATGTACCAACTTATTGAAATTACAGACACTGATCCAAACACAGCTTTAAACAATCATGTAAATAAGAGAGTATAAAATACACAAGATTTACCTTTGGCCCCATTGTGACTGCTACAGCGTCTGCCAAAATGTCCACTCCTTGAAGCATTAACGCACGAACCTCTGGACCGAAGCGTACATCTTTGGCGTACAGCCTCGCCGGGCAAATGTGTAATGCCGCCACAGAGCGCAAAACACTTGGCAGACGGTACATCTAAACATGAAACATCGTGTATCATCCTATTAGCTTGTGTAAAATCCACAAAAACCGGCGTCATAACCAAAGAACTTCAAGGTTAGCTAACATTGTACGAAAAATAGGTTACACATACAGCATAACTAAATAACGAAAGCGAAAAACGCTCAATTCACCCCCTAAATCATTACGAATACTAAAAATGTATGATATTTCTAACGTAAGCTATTATTTCGGAAAAACACACATGGCTGCAAACTCTACCTTTTTCTTCAATTTCACCAGAAACTTAGAGCAATCTAAATATAAGATATATGAATTAAGAACTAATTCGTTAGGAATACATCATCATATCCCACTTACATTTTAATATAAAAGCTACAATGACAATATTCACCACAAAACTTTCTTCGCCTCTAGAACAATCTACAGAGATGCAAAAGATAGTTCCTGGGCAGATGGCTGATGAAATATGAAATGTGCCGGGTGCCGGTTCAAAGATAGTAATAACAAGAATTAAAAACTGTTGTAAAGAAAAGAGTGATAAGCGTATACACAATTATATAGATTTGCCTCTAAATATCTATATATTTTTTTTCTTTTCAATATTAGGTAAAAAAAAATGTCCAAAACGTTAAAAGAAAAGTGTGATACCTATTTAAAGTTTAAAAAATAATAATCACTATCTATTCTTGTGAAAGTACTTTAACTGTTCTGATTTATTTTTTTTCCTGAGAAAGTAACAGATTTTAAAAAAAAAAACATTTTTACTCATCTATATTAACGACCGACCTCGTACCTCTTGGCTGGAATGGAAGCCAATGTCAAACGCCAAAAAGTAGCCATTAACAATGGTGACATGTGCCTACCACTTCCAAGGGCGCATATATTTAGTAGCTGGGGCGGATGGTCAAGGTTCCCCTGTCAGCAAAAACAAAACAAAAAATAATAATATGTAGTTATTATTCGTTTGGCATTTGCTAACAAATAATTATCGTACATTAAGCTTCAAAACATATATAGAGGGAACCAGGAGTACCATCAATTTCAAGTATAGGTTGACGCCGTCCCCGCTACCTCTTACTATTTTGACGTGATTTTAGCTTGGGTTCGAGATCTCAGGGAGGGTACGGCCTTGTGGCTAGAGGTAGGGGTTAACGCAGTAGGGCCCCCCGAGCTGTTATGGCCACTCGGGACGCCTGAAGAAGAACACAAAGTTTCTGGAGAATAGTTGATGAATTTATTACGGCACAGCCCTATACATAGTGCTGCCCGTTCTGGCCGTAACGCAACTAGTCACATGCGCAGCTCACTTCCTCAATGGCAGCTCACGATTTTAAGGCGCGTGAGAGGCGGACTTGTACACACGATGCGGCGATTACAAAATACACTCTAACATGACGAATTATACCTTGACGAACAAAACAATTCACTATTACCTAACACTAAATATACTGGGCTAGTGGCACGTAGGCCCGTGTCTCCGGCGACTCTACGTGATACCTAGATGTGTCCCAGGGACTGATTCGTTAGTACATTTGGTGGCACGATACCGTTTAGCGGTGGTAACTAAACTCTAACATGACAAATTATACTTTGACGAGCAAACACTTCAATATTACATAACACTTATTATACTGGGCTAGTGGCACATAGGCCCGTGTCTCCGGCGAATCTACGTGATACCTAGATGTGTCTCAGGGACTGATTCCTTAGTACGTTCGGAGGCACGTGTCGCCTTCTGGCTGCCCCATGCGGGCCAAAACGAAGTAGCCGGTAAGCTAAGTTGTGCGTGAAGCGCCGACGTAAAGTCTCGTAGACTCCCCACAGTACTTACGTTTTACGTAGAACACTCATCTTGGAGCACTGATTTAATTAAGTGAAATACCTCATGGTAGATTGAGGCCGACCGCGGAACTGTACATAAAAGATTAAGAAGATGTTATACTATTGAAACTACATATCGGTGAAAGCAAAGGTTGATGGTTCCGCGTTGCGCGCAGGCTGCCGGCCGCTCCGAGCTCCTGAAGGATACTGCCGGTGTCGCCGCGCGCGACCCCCCTCCCCCACCAGCCCTCCCGCGAAAACGTGTGAATTTCGCGGGAAACTGAACCGGCCAGGTTCGGGACAAAGCGCACAGTGAAACATGATTTTAAAAGGACTGAAATATTAATTGATGAAAAATAATGTTTAATAAAAACCTGTGGAAAAATATACATAAATTAATTTGTTGTAGTGAGGCAGAGGGATATGCCACACCCGGCTGGATCCTTCCGCCGAGGTAGCACTCGTTGCATGGCGTTCGCCTCGTCGCACGAACTACACTTTGCTGCGCGCACGAGCGCGTTCGGTGCACACGCCTATGCGAGACGTTGATGAGGCATAGCGGTCTATGTGACATAGAGGAGCATTGGCGGTCGGCATCACGGTGTATAAAGGCCCGTCTACAATAGCAATGTCCTAAACTGTGTCCGAAGGACACTCGTCGCTGATTGGTCCTCGTGACCCTCTGACGTCATGCGTCAAGTGGGCGAAGGTCTTAACCTACCTGGTCCGAAGACATTCGTCAATTTGAACTTTTTGTCCCAACCTGTGTACTTCGGACACAGAAAAAGAACAGAACAATCACGATATTTGAATTTCCGGTTCCCATTTGAAAACGTCATCTTTGTTTTTGTTATTGAAGGAAATGGAAGGTGTTGTGATTATAGAAGAGCAAGACAACATTTAAATTAGTGCTGTTCGATTGCTGTGATATGAGTTCATTATTTAGCATTTATATTTGCCACTTTGCCTTACTGAATAAATATATAAAATTGAACTCCCACAACTTTCAAAAGTTCAATCTCAAACTACAAAGCATCAAAACAATAAACAAAAACATTTTGTTTGGCACGTTTACTGCGCTCTGGTAGCAACTTTAGAAATCAATACATTCGGACATCGGACATCGAAATTGTGGACAGGGTAGTTTTCGGTGAGACATTGTGATGTCACTCACATTCAGATAAGGACATGGACCACGCACAGGTTCGGACTATTGTAGACGGGCCTTAATTAAGACAGGGCCTTGTTTTGAACTATAAAATACCAAGAATAATGTCTGTAAATAACATATTTTATTAGCAAAAGTTTATGCCTATACATATAAAACTTATGCAAAAAATTTGTCATGTGAACTAAGTAAGTAATAGAGGAGAGACCTAGTCGAAATCTTGAATAGGTTTAAAGATTCTGTAATATTACAGAAACCAAATCTTCTAGAAGATCGCCAAGTGCGCCAATTGATCCATTTAAGTAGGAGACCAGCAATGCTGGTGGATCCAGAGGGAGGTCCATAGTGGTATGGCTCCCAAATCCTTATCTTATTTTACCAAACTTACTTAAGTAATATTGTACTGCAGTGATGGAGATAATAGGAAGTTTTTGAATTACAAACAAAATGTATTAGGTATTTCAATTCTGAATTTAATAAAATTGTAGTAGAAAATTTGATTTGCCCCTTCCCTGATTGTCATTCTGAATCCACCCCTGACCGGCAATAGGAGTTAGTTAATTCTTATGTAGCTAGCTCGTGTGTTACTTTTCTCTCTGCTTGCTCTATTTATTGATTTACTGAACATTTTGAATAGCTGAGTACGCGATCATCTGCATTTTGCTGTTCTGAAATTCAACTGCATTCATAATGAAAAATTTTACGAGAAAAAAGGTGTAAATAGGCCTGTTAGTCTGTTAGTAACAGTGCCTGAAGTTAGCAGTGCCAGTAACAAAGTTTCTTCCGGTCTCACAAGTAACAGTACTGTTGATCCAAACACAGTGGCGAGGGACTTCTACCAAGTAAGAAAAAATATATATATATAATATTGGAAACTATTGTCAAAGCAATTCCGTTCGTTAACAAATTATAGAAAATATTTGGGAACCTAAACCTGTATACAAATTTACTTTTACTTCTAGACAGTGGAAGATACAGAATAAACAGAAGGGGGTGGGGGTGTTAAAAGATATGACGTCGTACCGACCATGGCCGTTAAGCCTATGCTCCACACCGCCAGTACCGTATCCCGTTTTCGGAGCGCGCCCCTTGCCCAGCAGGATTGAGTCAGGCGAGCGCCTCGGGCATGACCCCAATAGACATAACGAAATTTAAAGGTACAGAACCCCGGAGGCTTGAACCCATAATTCAATTAAGGGAAAAGCCTGAAAACAGTCGTCGTACCCTCCCAGATGCAGAGGCCGTACCGGGCCACCGACGCGCGCCTGAGGGAGTCTGTTTCCCCAGTGAACCATCAGTGTAGTGCATCGGCCAGGGACGCACCCGCGTGCGCCCTAGCATGCCAGTGGGCCACTGTTAGTGTGTTAATAATTCTGTGTTGTATATATTTTTCAAATGGTCGTGAATTTTAATAAGTGTGTAAATAATGTAACCGTAATGTATTAATTATTGTGTAAATAATCTTGTAATTTTCGCAAATGTCTCGCAGTGATAATATGTAATCGCGGCCTGGCGCTCGTCCGCGTCGCGAGGGGTGGCGCTCTCCCACGCCGACCGATTTCTCCTCCCCTCCCCCGCAGCCCGCGCGCGACGGCCCACGAGCGGGCGGGGAAGGGCAGTGTCACTCAGGACTCGTTCAGCGGCAGACGTGCACGCCGCTCCTTGCTGATCGCGAGGCGCGTCTACCGAGCTCGCGGTCCGGCGACAGCGCCACTGTACGGGTCTTGCGGCAGCTGAGCTGCCTTCGCTGTGCCGCTCACATGATTGAGCGTACGGGTTACGAGTCACGAGTTACGTCACGAGTCGAACATCATAGGACGCATAAGCGTAGTTACGCACCGCCGAACTTTCGCCACCGTTACGAGTCTGTTACGTAAAGAACCGCGCACGTGTCACGCGCCTTTGCGGAGCAATTTGCCATCAGGAACTTTGTTACATGGGAGGATTTCTAGTTCGTGTCGAGACGAGTTGGTTGCACGAGACGGTCTTCGGGAGTCCAGGTCTTCGTGGGAAGGGCGCTCATCCCGCGAGGGATCCGCCAGGCCGCGGCAGGCTTTCAGGATTACAATAAAAGGGGCTCGTGGAACTGTTTACATCGAGTGGTCCTTTAAATCTGCCTATCATTCTTCCTCATCACCTCACCCTCCCTCCAGGTCCCGTATTCCCCGGTCCCGGCCACGTTGGCCTGGACCCACACCTTTCCGACGAGAGCAGTACGGGCACAACAGGAATTTCTAGTAAACGGGGAAATAGGGACCAGAAGCCGAGGCACGTCATTAACACGTAGCTGAATCAGGTATGTTTCATAACAGTGATTTATAGAGCAGTTCATGAAATCATTGATATTATTTAACGAGATTACTATTTCAACATGATTGAAACAAAATTTCCTTGGAAATTTTTGATTGACCTAATATCGCTTAATTCAACGCCGACGCCATTAATTATGGTGTTGATGGATAAACAAGTGGTTCAAAGTGCCAACGAAAACTCGTTTATATTCTTTTAAGTAAATATATTATTTTCATTTAAACAATATCAATTTATGCCATACATTTGATAAAATGTTAAAACAAATGTAATAATTATTTAATCAATGTGGTATTTTGATTATAATTTTTGTGCTCAGATGTTGGATAAAGCTGTATAGCAACTAGAAAAATGCGTTTGCTATACCCTATGAAGTGCCCCCCCCCCCCCTGGGAGCACCGGCGGTAGGCGTCAACGTGTCAATGTAAAGTGTTAGTGCAATGTGTCGAATATAATTGTGTACTTTGTAAACAGTGTTTGCGGCATCGCAAAATTAAGTGACACGCACAGAGCGTAATAAAATCCACCAACCGGATCTTGCCGTCAATTATTTCACTCAAACCAGTAATCACCTCAACTGACCCTCCGCATATGGTGTGTTGCCAGTGGCGTCTCGTCAGGGCAAGCAAGGCAAGCAGTGCTTGCCCAGGCAGTTTCCAGACGTATTTTTTAAATAAATATTTTATTCAGAATAGTATTTTACTTTGGCTCGTGTCGTTAGGTGTATGTATTTTTTACACTATCTTCTTGGGACCCAGTACTGTGCGCTGTGTGCTATAAGAAAAGAACTCGTTGACACACAAAACATGCTGTTTTAGAAGTGTTGCTAGGTTTAGAAGCGCTGGTAGGACCGCTTTCAGCAGTAAGGCTGCCACAGTAGTTTCCTTTCGGAAAGGGGGGTGGCATGGTACAAAGATTCAGGGAGGGGATTGGCTGTAAAAACACGTGGTAGAAGCTACGAAGGCAGCGCTTTCTTGCCGAACTGAAGCGAACATGGCCGAAGCAGACGGTGGAATTCTTCCGCCGACTGCTTCGGCTATGTCCGCCACAGTTCGGCAGGGCAGGTGGCGAGGTCGCGTTTCAGTTGGCGGTCGTCTCTCGGGGCGCGCGCATCTCTCTCGCGAGCTGTTGGCTGGCGTTGCGTGGGGGATTTGTGGGCGTACGGGAGGCGGCCTAGCAACGCCAACTGCTACCGACCGCGTCCCGCGGGTGGCGGATACGGGATCCCAGCTCGAGAGTTGCAATCTCTCTGGGGTGACTGAATAACCTATAGCAGTCCGCGGACCAATGGCCAGCCTGTGGAGTCGTTATTACGGCTATCGGGGTGAAAGGTAGCCTGAATGCAGCTCGGCGCGTGGCAGAAAGCAGTTCCGTCGGCGAAGGCACCGCAGGGGAGCTCGATGTGCCCTAGATGCGAAGTGTAGACGAACTGTGGGCTGGAAATTGCGGAGCTGTGAACTGCCACGCGCGCAACGGAACTGAACAGCATCGTAACTCTGAAGGAAGAGATGGCGGCGCCTTTAAGTTGGGGCCCTGTTGGAGCCAGTGGTAGCCTGAGCGGGCGACCTTCAACCATCCTGGGATTTTGGAGGACAAGAGGGTCCGACTCGCAAGATGCTTAATTCGCCTGAACGACTTACCCCCACCCTGGCTTGAAAGGTTGTTTGCTGTTGACTGGAAGAAGGAAGATGAAGATGGTGCAATGTCAGGCTGACTTTCGCCCCGTACACCCGCAGTTCGAGCTGGTTTACTGGCTCGTCTGCCCACATCTGGTTTAACTGTGGCTGCCTGGGCAGCTGGGCTGGGCTGACGAGTGAAGTCGCCCGCCCCTGGGGGCGCATGCGCCCCTGGTTAATAATAACCCAGGAGTACCCAACATTTAAATGCGGGCCGCAAGGCCCAAGCACCCAACTCCAGCATGGTTGATTTTTCAGCCCCTCCAACTCTTCTTACCTGGACCCTTCTTCCCTCTTGTCCAGTAGTTACCTGCTTGCTTAATGCATGTTAATTGATCCCCACATGACCCGGCCCAGGGTTTTCTCTGTGTCTATGCAGGTTTTACCTGGGTCACATTAGCTAGCTTTTAAGCTAGGCGACCAATGGGGCGTCAGTCATGGCGCCAATCGCAGCCATGGCTGGCCAGTAAACCCCAATAGCACACGATGCACGCGCCCTTGTCCTGCATGGTTAAAAACCCGCATGGTAGAGTGTATAGGCTTCGGCCTGAGACACAATTAGGTCTTCCCCTAACCTTGACCCTCCCCTTACACACTTAGAATAATTTAGGCTATGAAAAAAAATCGTGGCGTTTCAGGAATGATCGACGTGCCAGTTTCTTGGTACACGTACCAGTTAACAGAGTTTCTGATCACGTATGGAGATAATTTCTTTTGTGTTGGTACGAAAAATACCAAGATTTAATTTTTACTATTCTAGTACATTTTTATGAGGTTCTTCTCGTTATTTTAAGTACTTACTTTGCCATGTGTTGTCTATTTATATATTTTGTACTAGATATCGATGATACTACACTCCCACTTAGTATATAAGTAATGTAGAGTAGGTATTTTACTATCAGAATAATGTAAGTCAAACATTAATTTTTAAAAATAATTAATTTAAAAAAAAAAGTCAATTTTTCTACCTGTGAAATAGTCAATGTTCAGTTAATAAAACTACTTAAATAGCACCATTTTGTACCTTGAAATACATATTTTCTCGGTGGTGCCCCCCCCCCCCCCCTTGAAGTTTTGATGTGAACGGAGTTGTTGCTTCCCCTCATGTAAACCTCACGTCTCGCCACTGTGTGTTGCAAACCAACTCACAGCCTACGGACCTAGTTAACACTCTGGGGCTAACGAACCACACCCTGCTCTACCACCCCGTGTCTTCAACATTGGCTAGACACACGGGTTAGCCTGGCTCCCACCTGGTACATTCGGCATAGAAACAACTCACTACACACTAGGTCCTCCCCGGGTTGCGACCACAAAAACCCGGGTGATGGCAAATTTTAAAACAGGCAGCGGGGACGGCATCAGACTTGTGTAGTGGAGAAGTTGGTGGCCCTGCGGGGGTCAGCAAGATGCTATAGGACGTGTGTAGTGGAGAGGTTGGTGACCCTGCGGGAGTTTGCTAGATAGTGTTTGTGAAGTCGTTCGTTTGAGTGTGTTGATATCGGGTTCGGGAGTGAAAGGACACAAGGAAGATGTTGAACAGCGGGTGAAGCACTAACAGCATGTCAGGAAGGATACGATAGTGGCGACTAGGATTTTTAACTTACGACCCGGGCGTGCGTGCGGGGATAACGTAAACAAACACTGCGATGGCGCTGTTTCCCGTGTTTGGGGAATTTGTTCCAGGGCGTGACACATGGCACACGTACGCGGAACATTTGGGATATTATTTTGTGGCGAACAAAATTACAGACAATAATGAAAAAAAGGCAATATTTTTTACCATTTGTGAAGGAGAGCTGTATAACCTCGTGATCTCATTAATGGCCCCAAAACTAACGTCCGAAATTGCATTTCCCGACATTTTGGCGGTACTCACACAACAGTGCAAAGCTAAACCAAGTGAGATCGTGGAATCATTTAAATTCCATAACAGAAATCAACACGAAGGAGAATCTGTGGCAGAATTGGTGGCGGACGTGCGACGACTTAGCATCCACTGCAATTTTGCGGATTTAGATCATATGTTGCGAGACCGGGTGGTGTGTGGTGCTTGTGATACATAGGTGCAACACACACTCCTGAAAAAAAAACAATTTAATGTTTTAGGAGACAGTTGAGTAGGCAACAGCTGCGGAAGCCACAGGCCGTAATGTCCATGATCTACGAGCACAGCCGAGACCAACTGCAGGGGCAGTGCTAAAGGTAGGGCACATCAGATATGACAAAAAATAAGTTAGGGACGACCAGAAGCAAAGCACAGTTCAGGTGAACCAACAACCTGCAGCTGATAGGCGCGCTTGCTGGAGGTGCAATGGGGACCACAGCCCAAACCACTGTTGACACATTCAGACAGTGTGCAATTTTTGTGCTCGAACAGGGCACCTAGAACGAGCATGTTTTACAAATAAGTGTAAGGGGAATGCAGGAGTGAACAGTGGAGCGCGAGACCGAAAGGAGATGGGCAAGTCTGGGAAGCATGCCGCGGATACAGCTGGGACCTACAATTTCAAAAACCAACCCGACTTTGGAGAAGAGGACGAATCAGCAGTTTATAGCGTGTTCCAGACAATGGCTAGTAGGTGTACAAGTGAACCACCGATTATCCTAAATGTGTGGCTAGATGGTCAGAGACTTCCCATGGAGATTGACACAGGTGCGAGTTTCTCAATCATCAGTTTCGAAACTTACAAGAGATTATGGCCGGACCTACCAGCACTAGTTCAATTCAGTGTTTGTTGTGACCTTGTGACCCCTTCGTCATTGGACCTTGTTGCAGGATATGTCGAACTACAGTACTCTACTTTCTTGTATCATTTAGTAATTTGCATTCCACGCACAATGCTGCGGTGCTCTCTGCCATTCAGCTTTACATGTGACCCTAGTCTCACTCTGCAGGGGAGACATTTAACTATTAGGCAATTTCTGTGTGAAAAAAAGGATCCGGTGGCCGGGACGAAACTTGGCTCCTGTGCAACAATGGCTAGGTATCACCACAGCACCATTTAAAGAGTTATTCAACTTTAAATAAACCTAACAAACTAAACCCTCATTTATTCAGTTATGTAAGGCATCCAAGGTCGCCTAAAGTTTAGGGGGCTCCTGCTGAGAAGGATCTGCGGTCTCTAGCTACATGGCCAGAACCGACCCCGAGGAATCATTCACCAACAAATGGTAAAATATGCTTATTGGTGCTCCGGGAAAAAATCAGTATCAGAACAACCAGACCAGTGTCAAGCTTATTCTGAAGTAAAATCTGAATCTTTTTATTAATATTATGTAATATATTATATGCTTCATAAGTGTAGGAAAAGGAGATCACCAAGTAACTGGGCCGTTATTAGTAACACAAGCTTTTAGTAATTTGAATAAAAGCCAAGGAAAGGTTTAATAAACATGAAAATTTCACATATAAAACATTAGTTTTGATTGCTGGGAAAAAAAATTAACAATTATTACAAAAAAAAACAGCAAAGGACTTATCCCAATAGCAAAAACTATAAGATTTTGTGGAAGGCAGCAAATAGCAGTAGGTCGTCATCACAACAGTGGATGAACAGGACTAGAAGAGCCAGAAAAAAAATGGAAATTTTCAATCACTGCTGAGATAATGATTTAGTTCTGGAAATAATAACCTTAAATAGCAATTAATGAACAGTGATAAGAGGAGCATATACAAAAGTTCTTTTATTCGAAAAGTGTTCATTAACATGTTTGGGTCATTAAATCCAATCTCAAATTGCAACAAATGTCAGCAAGTCCATTTTTTATTCAGTTTTAGAAGATTAAATTATTGACATTAGTCAAATAGAAGAGTTTTTTTTTGGTGTACAGCATACTGAAGATGAATCATATTAAATTATAGATTTCCTAACCTTTGACTATGTTTATGAAGTTTCTGGTGCAGGCTAAGCTAAGACAGTGTTAAAGACATTGTTAAGTTTAGAGCTCGAATTAACGAAAATGAGAGGTCGAGGATACAATGGTGATGCCACGATAAAATATTTTTAATACAAGGTGTACATTTATAACAAGTACCCAGTCTTAACATCACTTGAAAATACTGAAACATATGCAATGTGAGGAAAATATAGTCTTCCTAATCAGCAAAAATTTTGTTACACTTAAATGACAAATGTGTCAAAGGTGATGTGACTCCAGTATTGATAGGTGACATTCAAATCTTTGTACAAGTTCAAATACACTTGCAAAACTTTGAAAAAAAAAAAAAAAAAAAAAAAAATCATTATCACCAAGATTTATTATTTTATCGTTCTTTGCAATCAACCCTTTCCGTTCATTTGAAAAAAACTGAAGTGGACAATTTACATCTTGATGATACATGGAGATAATTAAACCTTGAACGTATGGGTCATGGTGTAGCCTACATTCTAGTTATTCTTTAAGGCTATGAAAAAATGTTATATTAAAAATATATATTAATATGCATAATTAGAGCTTAAAATTATTATTACATATAATTAATATATCTATATATATGTATAAAAAAAAAGAGTAAACAGGGTTGCCACAAATTTGAAATTTCAAAATTCCCTGACTTTTCCAGGTTATCAAGGTCTGAAAAGACAAGTTTACGTGACCTTCAGAAACTAATTATCAAGTAGTGCCCTTAATGTTGCTTTCTGGGGGGGGGGGGGGGGGGGGGGGAAATAGGTTGTATATGCAGTTCAAATAAGTCATTTTAATCCTCAAACCTATGCCTTCCAAAACACAAAACCTCTTTTCTTGGCAGTAAACAATAGCAACGGACTTCACCTGTAATGATTTTACTTGGTAGAACTCATGTTGTTGAAGTAAATTACTCTATACTTTCCTTTAATTTACAAGAAGAAAAAAGAAAAACAAATATACATCATGGATAATATTTATGCACTTACGCAATGATCATAGTGCTGAAAGAGACCAAGATAAATGGAGGAGCTGGAAGAATTGAACAATTGAATTGTGATGTGAAAATACAAAAAAGGGAAGAATGAGAAAAAATAAAATTATATAAATAGGCACTGAGATAAGCCAACGGTAAGCAAAATTCAATGTTAAATGAAAAATTAGTACTGAAAAAGGTACTACATAGCATAATGAGTATTACAAAATGTATAATGAACGTAATTCAGTTTACAAAACAATTTTAACTATAATCAACAATTACTTTTTTTTCTGGTGGTTGCCAGTCCTGCAATTTGCAGTTACCTAATATTGCTAGTTTTACAAGTCACTTTATTCCCATACCCTTGCAGATTTTCTGATCATGGTCATGTCACACTTCATATCCCATCAAGTTATTTTGTCTCAAACCTTACAATGTCTAAATGATTTCAGATGCATCTTATCAACAACGTCAAAATGTGTGGTCTGGTTTTTAGCTTGACAAATATTAAAAAACCAGGCCCTACATACACATACAATCAACACGAACATTGGAAATAAATGTATATTCTACTTGAATACACCATGGTATTGACTTTTGAGCATCTATTGAATTTTATTATAGACAATATAGAACTTATGTTTTTAACAACTATTTGGAATGTTATCTCTATTAATCTGCAGAACCTGTTAATCTACTGAATCACAGAAAATTAATTCAGTGTTGGGTTGATGAAAAATTATATAGGTGCAAAAATTAAATGGCAGCATAGCAAAATTAACGCAGTTTTAGGTTGATACACGTTTGTGAACAATGCTATTGATTCACCCCCTAGAAATGTGTTAACAGTAAAAAAAAAAAAAAAAAAAAAAAAACGGAACTAAAAAAAAATTCAAGATACTAACGTTTCTGCACGTTTTGAGCTGCCTACACACCGGCAGAATCAGTATTTTCTGCTTAATTTTTCTGCCACAAGAAAAACTTCCAGAAATATTTGGGGATTTCCCTGACTTTTCAAGATATTTCCCCACCATTTTAATTCCTCTTGACTTTTTTCCCCAGTTCTCCATACATGTAGCAACCCTGAACTATGCTCATAAATTTGTTGCAGATTTATGAAAAACTTTTGTTCAGTGATGATTTGATAGTTCTGGCACCATCAGCAACATAATTTACTAATAAATACCTTTGTAAATTGCATACTGTTTTTGGTATTTGCAGCAACCAAAGAAGAAAAGAGCATGCTTTAATTACTTCAAATAATAAAAAATTACAAGTGAACAGCAAACTGGGTCTGGGATATTTTAAAATAACACACTACACCTTTCTATGTGGTGATTTTTATTTTCAGCTATCAACAATAGTTTCCCACTAGTCGGATCACTTAAACTTAGTCCATTTTTTTACACTCAGAAATAATTTTTAATGTTTGAAATTCCAGGCAAGATAATGACAAATAATTAACTACCTAGGGCATGAAGTCAACACAAACTAGTACTTCCAACAAACGTTTTTTTTTTTTTTTTTAAACAATGGTTTCAGAAACTTTATTTATATTTAATGAAAAGAAAAAAAAAGGCCAAATAATTTTAATCTATACTTACCTCTCATGGAATTTTTAAAATCAACTCTAGAAACCTTTTTACCCATAAAACATTAGAAGTAAAACATGATATAAAAAATATAGATATAAAACATGTACTTTTTTCGAGCTTCAAAAAATGGACAAAGTTTCAAAACACACATACACATAAGGAATTTTCACTCAGTATACAAATTACGGTGACATTTGATTTTCTCTTTGAGCTACACTGCACATCCCTTATTAAGTGTATTACATACCAGGGATTTGTAATAAATATCTCAACAGCCAAATAAGAGGAAAAAAGTTTTAGTGCAAAATTGCTTGCATAACAGAATTAACACAAAATTTCATGCACAGAGATTAATTGTCAAAAGTACCAACAGATGATACAATTCATAAAGAATTTCTCCTTCTAAATCCTTTCTTACTGCAGTTGTGTAGGAAACAAAAGCACGCCACACACGCAAATCCGTGCACGTTCAATAACCGTGGCAAGCCAGGTTATAACCATCTCAACTAATAATGGAGTCCTCACAGAGTCTGGTCGCAGAACAATAACAATTGAAAGACAGTGTCTCATTGATTCAGTTTTATGTAACATGTTTTTGTGAAGCTACATTGTAAAAATTAGAAGTCTTCAATCAGCCCTATAAGGTCCAAAATATATTCAATCAAGCTTTTCGCATGTATTTCGATGAATTTTCAAGTACCATTGTCCAACATCGAAAATAACAAACACTATAAAATCAAGAAATATTTTTCAGTTTGTTTATTGAGAAAATATTAAAGATAAAAGAACTGTACTTTTTAAATAAGAGCAATTCTAGTGTATCGGTGCATTAGCAGCCGAACCAAGTTCACTTGACCCATGATGGACCAGTCTTTCTCACTATTTAAAAAGATTTGTTGAAATTTATAACGTTACGTCAATTTGAACGTCCACTAATCACTTGGGTAACCTTTGCTTTCAGTTTAGAACTATTTAAACTTTTTTTAAAAAATAGTTTAAAACTTAAAAAAATATTTCACTAAGTGTTTCTTCTTTTTCTCTCTCAAAAAACACAACACAAGCAATCACTGTCTACTGTCTTCTTGAAGTGGCACCACACAAAGATTCGTCTTGCAACTCCATCGTGTTATGAGGAGGAAAAAATAAAATATTTCACTCAATACAGATTAGCAATAATGTTTACAACTGCAAGTTACAATTGTCACCCATCACACCATGCTGATCCCATTCCACTGTTGGTCCGATCCGTGGGAGCTAACATATTTATATCGTATAATAATATACAGCATTATAGAAACACAAAGTAGTTAAGTCAAATGGAAAAATCTTATCTCACTTCCTTATATATATGTATATATATATATATATACATACTATATATAGCCCTCTTTTTTTATAATTCTTTCCTAGCTAACAGTAGTCAAAATTAAATGGACCATAACCTTATCACCCCCATGATTAACACTCTTTTGCTTTTAAAAACACATGCTTTTATCAATAATTGCAGCATATGAACCATCCAAAGTAATAAGATTAGAGCTATGCTACACAGTTCACAAATACACACCAGAATACGGTTAACAAGAATTTAAATGCCCTTTTTTTTTTACATTTGCAGATGGAACTAGAATACGAAAATTTCCAAACTAGAGCTCTGAAATGAAGCAATTACAGATATGCCATCAGACTAAAGTAAAAATGAAAATAACACGTAGAGATCCCAGAGAAAAAAGTACAGCAACATCAGATGACATTAATCAGAGCACAAGTTGCAGGCATTCGTGACTTAATGTCAATACTTCAGCTCCGTACTATTTGTTAGAACACTGTGTGTGTGAGCACGTGTAATGTGTGTGTTTTGCCAGTGAAGTGTTTGAATTCAAATCATTCAAATAGTACAAAGCAAACACAGTCTCAGGGAAGTTTTTTTTACTGAAAAACTTGAAAGAATATCAGAAAATACTCAGAAATCAATCACAAGCTAATGACAAAACATAGATGGATAATTTAGTATCATAAAAATAACTAATAAATTGGGGAAATATTTACTGCCAAACTTATACAAGCAGTATAAATGAAGACAAAAATCCAACACATAAAACGTAAGGTTTTTTGCAGACCAACTGGCTACAAAAATTACTTTATGAAATAAGAAAAAAATTACTTTAAATGACTTTCCTTGAAGTGTAATGACATATCTTCCCATACAGGCACTAGTTAAAGGAAATGTAACAAAATTTGTAGTTATATTTTATGAATTTTTAATTATAATAACTTTAGCACCGACAATTTTTTTTGCTGCGGATGTCACTGCTCCTGTATTTAGTATATTGATATACTATGTAGTTTGCATATGTCAAAAAATTATAACAACCTACGATAGCAGTGTTGAACTTGAATAATATTCCTTTACCAACATCAAAACATTAATGTTTACCCACAAACACAAGATTAAGACTCTGAACATCAAATTCCATTCTATAATAATTTTATGAAATTTTCTTACAGCTGTTAATTCTTTCAACACACATACAACAAAGTATATTTATATTTTTGGGTGAAGTTAAACTATCACAGACACAAAACAAAAGAACTTCTGAAAACCAAAAGCTTGCCTGTACACAGGAAGAATGTCACACATTTAAGGTTCAGAGGGGGAAAATGGTGTAGATGACTGAAAAAGTGGCCTGTGTGTATGTATAAATCAGTGGAGTTTTGAAAATCAAGAATGAATACTGTGTTTAAAGTAGTCAGTACACAGTATTCCTGCTGAAATATGACATGGTTTGAATATTTAAAAATAAACAATACATACACACACAACAAACTATAGTTGATAATCAGCACACAGGAAATGCATTTGATATCCATATAGTCATATAAACATACTTTTAACATTTAATAACTATTATAGGAATCACAATTTTAAAATAATTAGAACAAAATGTGAGCTGGCAGTTGGCTCCTAATGGAGTACTCAGAAAACCTAAGTGAGGTATGTTCGCCTGCAGCTGCAATGCAACATTTATTGATGAGAGAAATTGTGAATAATCCATGAAATAAATTATGAAAGCACTTCACTGACTTGGCTTTCCTAACAAAAACAGGATTTTCGAATAAAGAAGTCATTACTTTTTTAGGATTGTTTACTTTAAATGAAAGCTTGTGTAGCTACTCCCAGTCAAGTTTTCAGTTAGGTTTCAAAGTTAAGGGCATTAAATACTGAAATAAATAGAGGAGAGCTAAGCGACACAAAAATAGTCTAATTTGGTTGTTCCGACATATCTCCACTAAGATGCCTGCACTCATCACATGTTATAAATTTCTGAATTGTAAACATTAAATATTTATTTATAATTTATCACAAAAAAAATTTGAAAATTTACATTGACATTTAAACACCCACCCACATATACATGTATTTATATATGCATTGTTTGACAGTGATGATAAAAAATAATACAGAGTTATAACATTCAATCAGATCAGGTTTTGGAAGTAGAAACATAATATATATCAGCATGGTCAGGCTAATACATTAAAAAAATAACTACGAATACAATGATTGGGATAACTTCATTGATTAAGGATAGTTAACATGGCCCTACCTGACTGCATCATCGTAATTTTGTGACAGGCTGGGGAACAGCTAATGGCAAGTAAATAACACTGTCAATCAGGAACTCTCCAAACTTTACCAACTAAAGCACTGATTGATCCCAAAAAAAAAATATTGCACTGGTATTATCAAAACACCATATAATAAGTCTTGCAAAACAGTGTTTAAAGTTAAAAGTTAAGTGAAAACAATAATACCAACATTCAACCGTGGTTTTCCAACCTGGATAGATCAGTTTCAAGTATAACCATTACAAGTAAGCCTTACTGAATTGCATAAACAGATTAGAAGTAACATTGAAAAATGAGTGGAGCTTTTGATGACATTTGCATCGTTTGAAAACGTCTAAAGCACAGGTAGTAACTGAAATGCCATAAAGACCGTATCCTATAGTGCAGCGCTCCAATAGTGGCATCTACCCGCTTGTCTCTCCCCGGGAGTAGGGGGGTCAATAAACGAGGCGTACTGGGGCGAGGAGGGATGGGTACACAAGCACATAATTGCAAGCACGAAGAGACATGTGAATACATGAAGAATGAATATGCATCAGACTGATGATTAACCATGTCCTACACACACAATTCATATTCATCTCAACTAATAAAAAACAAAAAAGTCAACGAAGAAAATTCACCCTCTATATAATAGTACAGACAGAATTGCTGAACTCATCACAAAAAAGATTACAATACACAGCAGCATTAATAGTTGTAATGAGAAGCTATGGGGGGAACACTGCTGGGTTAATTTCTGCCCCCGCGTCCACCCCTCCCTCTGCCACCACCATCTCGTTCCTGCAAAAAAAAAAAAAAAAAAAAAAAAAAAAACACTTGTCAGCACTGACAACTAAAAAAACATCAGCAATGCACCCTTATAAAAATCAAACATAATCAAAGATTTACTCTGAAATCAACACTTTTAACAGGCAGGTGTAGTCAATACATCAGCAAAAAAATAAAAATAATAAAAAATTAAAGGAACATTACAACAGTTTTGAATGAATATCAATGCAATAGTATCCCAGCAGAATGTCTACATATGGTTGCACAACAGTAGATACCCTGCACAGAAATAAGGGACACTTCAACAGTTTGTTTAATTAATTAGAAATCAGATCAGAATCAGAATATATGCACACAAGTAGCATGACATCATATCACATTGAAATGTTAGTTGTTCGCTTGCAAATTCATATATATATATATATATATATATATATATATATATATATATATATATATATATATATATATAAAATAGTTTCAAAGCATAAGCTAAAATCACACATTACTTGAGCCAGCACACAAGAGTTTCTTCGCCCCTTACTCTGGGCCACTCCCGCCCCAATGTGTGCTGCACCAGCCTCGACAGACATATTTAATATACTGTAACTCTGCGTTATTAACAGAAGAGATTTTATTAGTTACAGAAATAAGTTTCAGTGAATTATAATTTCCATGCAATGTATAGGTATGGTATAGGTAACAACATACGCTATGAATGTGTTTTTTTTCCCCAAACTGTTTGAAAATTTCCATTTATGCCTTTATTTAATTTTAACATTTCTAAGCTGCTTTTGTTTTTATCAATGAGATATATTTGAAATATTGTGAGATTTTTTTAAAAATAGTTTTAAGCAGAAAAGTTTTAATTTATAAATTATAGTTGTGTGTGGTGTGATCAGTGTGAGCCATTGCTAAACTGGACATGTTTAAGCCTACTTTGGACAGTAAAGTCTCTTTACCTGATACTCAAAACATTAAAAAAAAATAAAAAATAAATAACAGCGTACAGAATTGGAGTGTTTTTTATGTGAGCATGACATGTCTAGTTATTATAAATGTGAGCTAAGCGCTGAACAAACTCTATGGCTAACGAAATACGGTTTACATTTGCCAGTCCAGTATTCCACAGAGTTAATTAATAAGCAACTTATGTAAAAAAAATTACATGATCGATGCAAGCTTTTGCTTCTGGTATTTTAGCGTGCAAGGTCTCCAGCATAATACCAAACAAATTTTCAGTGATGATCTAATTAATTATCCTTTACTAATCATTATTTACATACTGCTACTAGAACGGAGAAAACTAAAAAACGTATTTCAGCTGCTTTGTTAACACTCGATACAGTATTGTAATCCGGTTGGAGTCAGTGGTTTGCCACATTTTAATTACAACATGAATACAAATTAAATAAGTACATTATGAAGTTTAGTAACAATCATTTTAAAACAGTTTTCCCTTCCACTATTTTGGTGCAGTGCATTTCAGAGGTTTTTGAATGGTTCCACACTACGTGTGTGAAGTTATCCATTAAAATGGGGTATTATTTTAAAGTAAGAATGTACATCTATTAAAATCTTATAACTAATACAAAATATATTATTTGAACAAGGGACAAGGAAACTATGCTAGCTGATTAAAGAAAGTTTTTTAATAGGTGACTTTTTTTATAATTTTCAGTAGTATTTTCTAATATAAAATTAAAAAAGAACACAAATATTTGTTAAAATAAATGTTTCAGAAATTTTTTTTTTGCACATTTGCAGATATGAAAGCAATGAAATATTATTGAGGTTAAAAGGATAGTGCAATGACTCCATTTTTTGTTGCCAATTTGAATATTTAATTTTTACTTGTATCTGCATGTCTTGCATATAATTTAAATTGGAATGTGCTTGCCTGATAATATATTAAAGATAGATTGCTGAACAATGGGAACGTCTATGTAATTGGGCTGCTTCGATAAGGCTATGCCTAGGAAAACACAGTAGTGGTGAAAAGCCAGAGTATGTGGTAGTTAAGTGTCCTCAAAAGTACATTTGGAACTATCTGAGTTCACCTATAGTACTGAAATGCCAAACTACTTTTATAGTTAACAGAACAAATTTTAACCTAATGTTTTCAAAAAATATCAAATACCATTGTTTGTATCTAAAAATTACCAGGCATCCTGTAAAGTTGTTAAATATTTTAAGTTCTGTAATGAGTATAAATGACTGCAGTTCACAGTTCTCTATCTTTAAGATAGTTAACACTGTGGACTGCGACATGGAGAAATGTTTTACACAAAAAAAAATTACATATTTGATTCAAAAATAAATTAAGTATTCTGTCAAAACTTTAAAATTACAGATTAAATTCCCATTAAAACATTAGTAACATGAAGTTGAACAGCCATTTTTAATTCACTATAATGATGTATGGAATACATGCTGTAGTTACAAACAGACATTTTATGGTTCCAAATCTCTACAAGAAATGAAAAACTTTTTTTAAATATGCTTTGTTATTTTTTTTGCCACATCCAGCAAGTTTTATTCAGACAAGGTGAAATCAGTGATGGTGTCTGATTCGAGATTTTTCCCATCCCTATTCCTCTTGTTGCCTTGCAACACATTCTCACCCAAGCATGCACAGGATAATTTGAGCTGATTAAAAATGTTATTTGATTGGAATATAATTCTGGTTTTTTAATGGCATTATGTTTCAAATTGTTTAAAGAATGGAAAGCTTTAAAGCATGGGCCCGAGGCCATTAGTTCTATGAAACACAAGCTCACGAGTTTTGCTCATGCTTTGTAACTTAGCTTGTAATGACTTTATGATCCCTACTGCAAATTGCAGAAGCTACTCTTTTCTTGTAAGGATGTTAATTACTGAAATTCCTAACAGTTAGTTTAAATTTTAAGTTTGTACTCTGTGTGCACTTGTTTAGTGAAAAGCCACTGTATCGGCTAATCGTGTCACAAGACGCGGAAAAGTATTCTTGTACAATCACACGGGAGTGTTTGCTGCTTTCCACACTGACTGCCGAAAGGCTTTGTAAACTGTGGTTTCTAGGTCATTGAATATTCAATATGTGCACTGCGCACTGGATTGTAGCAGAGAGTTCACAATTCAAACTCTGCTACAGAGAATTATTCATAGAACCAACTGTCCATGAACTTGAACGTGGATTAGGACATTTACCGTGTTTAGAACATCCAGATATCTCACACGAATTGTACCACTGCTGTGATGGGTCATTGTATAAAATCAGTCATGAGCATTGCAAACATTAATATTACAATAAATTTCTGTATATAAGTAAAATCGGTAATTTTGCATTGACTGATTTCAGTCTAGTTAACTCAGGCTTTGTAACACTCTAATTCAAAATACCTTTCAGCGTTAGCACCATTTTTTTGTAAATCTTCTTTTTTATTATCAGTTTTTTCTCTACTTTTGTACCTCTAGGCAATTCTGCTCTTGTTTTTATTTAGTCTCGTGATTGTAAAATAAAAAAAAATATTCATTAAACATATATTTAAGCAATAAAATGTTGTTTTGGAAGCTCCTGTTACAATGTTCTAACATTTTATCACTCTACAAACTCTTTAAGGGTGCAAAATTAGCCCCAAGGTTTTTTTTACCGTTCTTTTCGAAACTAGTTTAAATATTTTCGCAGATTTTAAGTTAGTCTCAATGGTTTCACTTATCAGGAATGGTTTGTCTCCTTTATTTAGTTATTTGTAATTGTTTTTCTGTTTTGATGAGATCACAATCCTCCATTATGGCATCTAGTAAGTCTTGACAGCGAGGTCATTGGCACAGGGATACTGGGAAAGGCTTTGATCCCGGCCTGCAGCAAGAAATCATTCCAGCATTAGCCTGGGGAGAGTCCAGCAAACCAGTGAAGTGTCCTCTGGAATGCCAGACAATCTAACCATGAGGCCATCTCGCTCCATTCCTGGTACAGTAGTCTTGCCTAACTGAGTAGGACCACTGCGACCTTGGACAAACAAAATCTCGCATAACCCAGATAAAAATTGAAAATTGTCTTGGTTTTCAGTTGGCCCAGAGGTTATTTTTTAGAGTGATGTTTCCAGCTTTTCTTCACTGTGGATTCTTTCCAGTCACTACATGATTTTCCCCACCGTTAAATGGCATATTTACGGTAAATTATCTTTAGGCTTTCGCCAACATCTAGGGCTTCAACAAAATGTTTCAACAGTCTTTGCCGGGAATGGCACTTTAAGTTGGCTCCGATAATACGAAACCGTGATTCGAGACTACTTTAAGAATTTGACTAAGATTCTGGAAAAAACTTCAGTTTTTAGAACAAAAAGTAGGCATAACCTGTATATCGATCCAGATGATAAAATCAACAAACGAAATTTTTTTGTAGTCATGCATTAACTAAGGATGATTGAAAAACAAATATATTTTCTTTTTTATAACTATAAATTTTATGTCATTAAAATAATTTACAGTTTTGGTCTATGCAAAATAAAGTTATTTACATAAATTTCTTCATAAGTAACATACATTATAATTAGGGAACGGTCAGAATCTTATCAATTTGATTTATAACAATGCCCTGCAATACCTTCTGCAGCATGGTATAAAACACTATTATGAATATGCTGGCACAAATTTACATTGTAACAAAACTAGCTGGTCTTACACCACAAACAGAACTGGCCTGCAGTTCTTCTGAAAGTCAAATGGTAAATAATTACCAAAAGCAAAATCTGCACCATAAAATAAAAAGAGCTGACACTGAAAAGGTATAAAGTTTGATTTTTATTTTTACGTGTAACGTGCTTTAGGCATACCAATTGCTACACTCCCCACAACCAAAAAATATAGCATCAAAACCATCAGACTAAACTACTTAAGAAGAGCAGCTGAGAATAGATTTATTATATAGATTTGACATGGACAGAATTACACAACCTGAATGCAAACTACTTACTGTAAGTTTAGCAAACAATCCATGTTCAAAATTTACAGTTTCTATATGAAAGCAAGACTCAAATGAGAAAGGGGGCAATAAATACAAGAAAAAAATTTCAAAGCAGTCATGAGAACTGCAGACAGAAGTGAAAAATTAAAACTATAAACAAACAGTTATTATTTTTGGATATCCAAATTAATTGTTTGATCTTAAATTAAAACTTGTAAATCAAGTAACTATTATTAATATTAATAATAGGATTAAGAAAATAAAATTTAATTTGAAATATGAAATACTAACTTTGTAAAATATAATTGTGTAACATAAGAAAATATTTTTTGATAAAAATCAGACTTTTTCGCAATTTTTACAAAAAAATATTATCATACAACAAATTTGTTTTATCACGTTAGTAAAATAACTCCTAAATTACTATAAAATATGCATTGCATAGTAATTATAGGTATTAAAAAAAAATAATGTTTTAATTTTTAGGTTATATTGCTACACTCAGTTTTCTTAGTTATTCAAACTATATATCTATATGAGAATATTAATATATTTTATGCTCACTTTTTACTGCACAGTAATCATATACTTAAGATTTAAATTAAAAATTGAACAAAAACACAAATTGAAAACTAATAGGAACAGATAGTGTTATTGTTAACACGTCACGTGAACATGTCGATGGCGACTTACATGAATTTACTCCCTATCCAAACCTTCCTATAGAAGTTTTCACTTCAAAAATTATTATTTTTTAAAATTTTATCTGCGATTTTTAACTCTGATCCAATTACAGTATAAAACCTTCTTTTCGTTTGCTGTAATAGTGAACGTAATGGAGTAACTTAATTCCAAATCGGTTCGAAACATGTACACAGAGAGACCATTTAATGAAATAATAGTAACTAATATAATAATTAAAGTATGCCGCAAAAAAGAAATGTTGTTAGAAAAATCAATCTTAGTAACACATGTAAGAAATTATCATATTTAAGTTTAAGAAAATCACTATCTTAATACTTTAAAAGATTAAAAATATTAACATTCAAACATAAAATTTATGGGATGTCAAGAAAAACACAGAATACTGATAGTTTAGGACGATGATATGTCGCTGTATCTCCCTCTTTTTTTTATTAAAAAAAAGTTGATAGCTATTAAATACAAAACAATTGCTCCAAAAAAAAAATATACTACAATAATAAGCTACAAAAAAAAAAAGCTTTCTCATCACCAATAGTTTGTAAATATTGGGCAACCGGAGCTGTGGTTTACCGGCTACTTAAGAACTATGAGTTTAGTTCTACTCAGCTCTTAGATGCCAACAAATTAATGCTGCTATTGGTTGTTTTGGATGAATCACAGTTTTACAGGAACCAAAACTGTACTGAATTGGTGATGAGAGCAGTCACAGTTTACCAAAAGCTGCCTGATATTAGTGGTATAGGAGCAACTGCAGTCTCCAAACACCTGTAATGGCCACACCGGCTGATGTGCTAGTCGTCTAGCTATAACGCTGCGACTGATGACACTGCTAACATTGCTAATATGATCACAGATGCTTTGCATGATGAATAATTCATCAACTCATAATTCCACAATTATTGCAGACTATGACTAAGATTTTTTTTTATATCTGTGACTAAATTACAGGTTGAAATTTTGCAAACTATCTCTAATTATCAAAAATTGAAGTACAGTGTATTTTCAGCAGTTCAACATTATCTTAAATAAAGAATAAGCTAGAGGCATTGTTCATTCATTATGTGTGGACAAAATGAAAAGGATATAATGCTGCACTATTTCCCTTTGCTTTATTTGTACTTGATGCAATTTTAATATATTTTAACTATTATCATGAACAGACTGACATACTAAATTATTTTTAATAATTTTAATAAGGGTCATTGAAAAAATACCTCCTATAAGAAAAAGCTTATAGTTGGTTACAATTTCAATGCCTATTTTTTGAAAGCCTGGCTAATATCTACCACCATATAACTGTGTATAATTTGGTCACAAGCCAAAAATAACATATACACATCCATGCGAAGATGTAGTGAAAACTAAGAAAACATAATGTACATTATACACACACACACACACACATATATATATATATATAGACACACACACACACATAAAATAGGATGTTGGTATGTATGTATGACGTTGATAAACTCTGACCGTTTGACAGACTGTCATGAAAATTGGCACATTGAAATGTTTTTCTATGGAGAAGGTTTTTATGCTATCTATTTTTTTTTTTATAACTTGCCGGTAGATGGCACTGAAGCACATCAAATTCTAAACAGCAATTGTGTGTCATTTCTCTATGTCCACAACACTATCATATAGCGCTATCCATTTTGCTTTAACTCGTGGACAATATATAACTCTGTGTTCAGCCCTGACAATGCCGGGTAGTGCAGCTTCTTTTAATCTAAAATGATTAAATTTAAGCTATCACCAATCCAAAAAATGAATTATTTTTAAGTCCCTGCCAACTTAACTGAATATATATACTTGACAACTAACATTCCCCTTCATTCATATTGAACTAGAGTAATTAAAAAAAAAGTGTTTAAATTAGATAACATTTAATGCTTATGTGACCTGTATATAAATTCAAATATTAAATCACACTAATCACAAAATTCTTCCCTATTTTGATCCTTATTCTCTAAAAGAAAAAGTTAACTACACTACTCTCCGTTCAATCTTACCTGAGTTTTGGAATAAACAAAGCCTCTTGTAAACAAACATTTTCATTGGCTGCCGGCCGCCACATACATTATTCGCACGCAAGAAATAGTCCCTTGGTTACATACCATTTGTAAGTATTTTTACACTGCCTTTTTTTAAAACAATTGTTATATAGCATTATTGCGTTTCACCATTTCCAGTTGATGCCCAGCGCAACAGTTGTATTTCTGATTCGCGCGCGCACGGTTTGTTATGGCTGATGCTGGACAGAGTTCTGTAAAGCACAGAACGGGAAAGCCTTTGAAAAGTGCACAGAAAACTATTGTGTTGAATGTTTTTAAAACATTTTAAGACAAATATCCGGATTGTCGTGTGAACTATATCGCGAGTTTAATTGCGGAATTTACAGGTGTTTCAAAGAGCAGTGTGCTTCGTGCAAGGAAAGAATTACAGGACACTGGGACATTAAAAACTCCCGGGAAGAAAATGAAACGTGAGTATCCTGTTATCAAAACTTGTGATGATTTTGTGAAGACGGCTATTAGGCGTAAAGTGCATAGTTTTTTCTTCGCAAATGAACCACCTACGCTGAACAAAGTGCTACGGTGTGTTAACGACGACCCTGAACATCCTAATTTCAGACTAACAACATTTTATAAACTGTTAAAACTTATCGGTTTTCAGTACGTAAAGAGAAGCATGACAAATGTCATAATTGATAGGGACAACATTTCACTATGGCGAAGAAATTATTTAAGCAAAATCCGTGGTTACTGACAACAAGGAAGCAAAATATACTATTTAGATGAAACGTGAGTAAATGAAGGGCATGCTACAAACAAGTCTTGGAAAGATTATACAGTTAAGAAGAAGAGAGAAGCTTTTCTCTCAGGACTGTCTACAGGACTAAAAAATCCAACAGGTAAGGGGCAGCGCCTTATATTGCTTCATATTGGTAGCGACAGTGGTTTTGTGAAAAACGGTCAGTTAATTTTTCAGTCAAAGAAATCCGGCGATTATCATGACGAGATAATGGTGACGTTTCCGGGATTGGTTTGAAAAAATATTGCCAAAATTAGAACAGAACAGTGTTGTTGTTATGGACAATGCGTCCTATCACAGAGTAAAGTGTGATCGTGTGCCAAATCATTCTTGGAGAAAATTATCGAGTGGTTACAGTCAAAAAATATATCCTTCAGTGCAACGTCTGTGAAAGCGGAGTTGCTGAATTTAGTTCATACAGTACGTTCATCTTTTACTGCATATGTGATTGACAACATCGCCGAGAAAGCGGGGCACACTGTACTTAGGCTACCGCCGTATCATTGCAACTTGAATCCAATCGAACTCGTGTGGAGTCAGATTAAAGGTTACGTGGCACGTAATAACAGAACATTCAAGCTAAGCGAGGTACGTGATTTGGTAGCCACAGCCTTGTCTCAGATTACTCCAGAGAAGTGGAACAACTGTATTCGGCACGTAATGAAAGAAGAGGAAAGAATGTGGGAATTGGATGGTATCAGTGATATTGTCGTTGACAGTGTTATAGTTCCTCTCGGTGACAGTGACGACAGTAGTGACGAAGATAGTGGTGGTAGGTCTGATTCAAGTCTGGAAGAGTTAGCACCACTGACAGATAGTGATTACGTGAGTACCAAATCGGAACACTATCATATTGTGGTCTTACGTTACGGTGCTATTTTATCGATAATTCAAAAAATAAACATTGTTTGCTTTTGTGTCCTGAACGGTAACGGCACCATTTTCCTGTTATATTACTACTCCGTTATTTTATTAGCACCGACTGTACTGAAGTGTGTGTGTTGCAACTAGTGCTAGGCGAGCATGATGAATTCAGCCTATCACTTGCTGACGCGGCGCAGTGATACGACGGTGTTTGTTTATTTCAAAACTCAGCTAAGAGTGAACGGAGAATATAAGATGCATTTCAATTTAAGTAAAATATTCATTTGTAATAGGAAAATAGTAGTACAGGTACATGAGTTAGTTTAATAAGTTTACTAATCCAACAGTAACAGCCCAGTAGGTAGTGTACACAGACTGTACCGTTCAACATTGCATTTATTTGACTACTTCAACCTTAATAAAGGATAGAATGTTTTTGGCATGTAAAGCTACACCCTATTTTCTAATTTCAAAAACCCAATTAACAGATGTGTCTTGAGAGCCAGTTTGGCAAATAAAATATGGTAGTTAAAAAAAAAAATCACAAAAAAAAAAGGCACATTTTATAACCAAGTAAACTCAGTGTTTGTAAGCATCAGCAAAACTGATTAATTTATGTTCATAATCAGTTACTGTAAAACAATGATACTGTATTTATCATCCAACCAGTCTTGACAAATTCTACTTGTTTGATCTGTGGAGAGTCTTTTTGTTGTTGAAACTTCTAAGTATTTAATTGAAAATTACACATTGAGGGCTATTGACACATTTTCTATGGTTTCAAGAAATATAGGCAATACAGTGAACTTTTTTTTTAAAAGAGGAATAGAACCATACTTCAGAATTCTACCCAAACATTAAACGAATGCAACATATCCTGGCTACATTATTATATTTTGACAGAGTAGCCTTGAGTACCTTGAGAAAACCCACTTACTTCGGCAATATCTACTGTTTCATACTTGTTATAAACCTGAGTTTGACCCTGCTGGATACCTATATAAGCCAGATCGCCTTGTTGGAAGGCGAATGATCTGACCACTCAATCATAGTGGTCCCTTCAAATAGTATGCATTGAAAGCTAAGCCACAAGTATTATGTGATATGCAATCTTGTATATGGGTCATTCTACAGAGAAGGTGCCATTCCGGTATGATTTTTGATCGAAAGTAAATTTAGGCCAGTGAAGCTGAAATTTTTTTCCCATACTTTTGTGAGCATTCCTTATGCCTCTATACTACCAGTCATATTAATTCTCTATGCAATTGTTTTTAAAGTAATATTGTTAATAGCACTTTTGAACGGAGGAGACCAGTAAGTAACGGAGGAGACAAAATCTTGTTATGGAGCAGAGCATTTTTTAATGGCGGTGAGGAAGTAGTGTGCTTGAATATAAAGTAAACAATAGTATGTAAACAGACCCTTTTAATTAAAATATAAAAAATATAATTTATCTTTGTTTGAAATACCTCAATTTAAAATAAGTATGCTACATACATTAACTATTACAAAAATGTTTAACCTTAACAGAGAAGAAAAAATTTAGTTTACTAATAAGAAAGGAACACTTAGCACTGGCTAAAAATTAATTAAAACTAGTAATCTTGATATTTAAGCAGTTATATAAATGCTTTGCATAAAAGTAACTTTTGTAAAACAACTGCAGTAAATAATTGCACTGTACATTTAATTTACAGTGTTCATGTCCAACCAGACCTAGTTCAAGTTCTTAAACACAGACATATCTCCAAAGAAATATAGTCCACGATTGTTCACTGATAGCAATTGTAACATTTTTATAATGTCACTTCCATCTACAACAGAAACATCATCAGTCTCAGGAAACACAAACATTCCACCAGAGGATTTCCGCATAAACTTGACAGAAAATTCATGGAATGAGGGTGCTGTTCATAGCCAAAACTTGAATCCCAGATGTTGCGTTTTGAAGGCAGTGAAGAAGAGTTTCAAAATCTGGGATATCGGTCCCTGTTGCCACCAGCCTGTCAGCTGTCCGTTTTAAAGCCCCTCCTATGCCATCTGGCGCTCCTTTGCCATGACCACTTTCAGAGAAATGCCATTCTATTATCTCACAATCCAAAATGTTTAACAAGTAATTAATGATCAAATGAAACATTTTCCTGTTCCTATATTGGGTTGTAGGTCCATCACTAACAAAGTGAACTACTTTTAAAACATTGCACAAAAGTTTTGATTTCTTGTAACACAGGATTCAAATGAGCACAGATAGCAACAGAATCGTGTCTCAGATTGTCAGAAAATGTGCAAAATTATAGTGATTTTGGTAATTTTCCCTCTGAATTAGCAATGTATACCACTATTGTGTGCATAGATACTTGTGGTTTTGAACATCCAAAGTTAGCTGATTGAATTTCATTTGCATATTTACATGCATCATTTTCAGAGAAATCCATGTGTATAAGAATTTCTTCTTCAGAAAGACTCTTCTTTATTGCATCGAAGGTTTTGTACTGATGAGTGATATTAGCACAATGTTGCATGTATCGATCAACACTATTCAACAAAGCATCAGCTAGGCCTCTCTTTGAACATTTCAGTTCTTCTTTGATGGTCCGCTGACAAAGTTTTTCTTCATTTTTTATAGTCACTTTCACCTTTTTCTTCACCCATTTCTGAAAAGATGTTTCCTCATTGTTAAATTCCTTGAAATACACTTCTTTGTTTTTGCAATTTTGACACTTTCTTTCCATACATTCCTCACTTTCAGATTTGCAGCTCAGTGACATAACAGCTTTTGGGTCATTTTGTTTAATCATGTTTAGTTTGTGCAGTTTCTTTACCAAATAGGCAAAATTTTCATGTATCATACACTGGCATGTATCTCTGTCTTTAGCCTTTGGTACAAGAATCCAGAATGGGCGGTATGTACAAAAAGTAGCATATGAAAGTTTTATGCTGGAATGACATTCAATAAAATTTTTGTACAAATTCATTAAGGTGCCATTGAGAAACCTTTTCTGTTTCTTTTGTTTATTTTTTGTTATAGTATCCTTTTTCCTGGAAGACAATCGACTGGACTCGTCTGTTTCCAAAAAATTAGCAACCAATTTTTGTTTGTTAATGTTGCCTATTTTTGTAGTATTACCAAAATATCTCATTCCTTGTGGTACCATTTTACGAGAAGTTAGGCATTTAAGCTGCTCAAGACATTTATATACTTTTAATATGTTCCCAGATAAGTCTATGCACAAATTCTCGTTTCTTCTTTAGATATTTTTCTTCAATAAAAGCACCTTTGATTTGATGTGTCACAACTTTGCCAAAAATCAATTTCCTATGAATTTGTGATGAAACCTTATGTCCTTTTAAAAGTTTTCTTACCTTAGTTTGTTTTATTCCATTTCTCGTAACAAATTTCTTGTTTGTATTCCTATAGAGCCGCTTCCCGTACTTCTCACACTGTTTTTTCATTTCTGCAACTTTTCTTTCTAGTTTTGTAATTTTGTCTTGAAGTTTCCTTTTGTTTCGCCTTCTTTTCTGCTCTCCAATTGCTGAACACTGAATACTGCTACCATTCTGGATGTTCTGCACAGGGTTAGGTGGAGGCGAGTTTATATACACAGTTTCCAACATTTTTTTCTTCTCCTTTATTATGTTCCTACGTTTCTGTGCTTTCTCTCTCCAGAGTTTCCTAATCTTTCTTTGTACACGATCACTCATTTTGCTTCTAGCATTTTTGATCTTCCAACATTTAACACGTTCATGATATCTTTGTTGTTCCTTTTCCTTCATTTATTCATATTTTTGTGCATCTTTTCTTATCCTTTCTCTATACCTCCTCATCCATTATTTTGCTTCAATAGTACTAAATTTTGCACTTTTTTCCGTACACCTGCCATTTTCAGTCAGCCTAAAATAAGTACACAAAATTATTTTAAAGAAGTTCGTCCAAATACTTTAAACATACAGACCAGTTGAAATAAACGGTACTTTGCTACCTTTGCTATACAAGGTTGTATTGTTTAAGTAGTACAAGCAGTCATTAAATACGAATGTATATAAACTATTTCACAGCTTCTTATCTTTCTTGATTCTCTTTTACAAGTACTTTTTCTAAAACGGTTATACACAACACATTTAGATATGCAAACACTTTATTTATTTCCACTATCTCTAATAATCCAGTTAATGTAGCAAATGTAGAAAAAAAATTAAAATTACTGTACAGTTCAACTAACTGTAAATTGCCTAGTTTTTTTACACATTGTATTTTAAGAAAAGGACAATGTAGATCTACTACATAAATCAAAACATATTCTCCATTACAACAATGATATCCTCCGTTACACTACCTGTGTAATGGAGGAGACATCTATGGAGGAGACAGCAGACAAGTTTTCTTTTTTTCGATGTTTTTATATTTTAGTTTAGGAACTTAATTTTTACATTTAATTACTGTGGGTGATCAACACTATCTGCCACACTGTACTATATAATACAAAATAAGTAATTTACAACTAAATGTTATGAACAGTAAAGACACAATGCTGAAAACCACTTACCAATATTTTACAGTGATTATAAAGTATCACCATGCTTAGTGCATTGCAGCAGCTTTTGCTCTCAAAACTTCAATATGGCTTCCTTTCCCTCCTTTTTAAATTAAACACCACACCACCTATGCACTCTGGTGAGAATTATTGCAACTTAACATACGAGTAACGGAGGAGACACACTGGTTGTGGGACACAATTACAAATTATTTCTAAACAATAAAATTAATTATTTGAAAAACAACAAACATATCAATGGAAGTATAACATTTTCTAGAATTCATAGTACTTGAAAAATTTTGTGATAATGTAAAAAAATATTACAAAATTCATCTAATTTATTCTGAGAACTGTATGGTGGGACATGCAACCGAGGATACTAACAACAACTTATTTGTGGAAAAAATCAATAAAATAAAACTTATCAATAAATATTGTTCCTTTATATGCTTAGTATGTTTTGAAGTAATGCATTACCATGTACACAATTTCATTTTTAACAATATTTCTTTTACTTTTTTGGTTGGATATAATATATCACCTTTTTCTTAGAATGACCCATATATCTACTCCTAAAGTCTGCCTCACACTTGGATTGCAGTACAGAGTAATTAGCTAATACTGTTGCCAGATAGATACCATACCGGCTGGTTAACTTTAAAAACATTATTTTGTATACCATCTTTAACTATATTAAATTTTTTTTAAAATAATCAATTTGTTGATTTTTTAAGACCATGACTTAGTGTCCACTGATAGTATTATAACAACTGTCATTCTGAGAAAAAATTCAAAACTAAACACCAATTGTTAGGGGCCGGAAATATTATCATCTCGTTATAGATGTTATTTATCGCTAATTTCTAACATAAATGCTATTTTAGCTAATTTTCTAAATAAATGCTTTCTTTCAGCTAATTAGTTAAAAATATCATTCAATTGTAAAAATATCTTTTATAAAATGCCACCTGCTTTTTTTTTTTTACAGATTTTAAAATTTTATATATAAAGTGTATCATTTCACACTTAGAAAGATACAACCCTGTCTTATAGACTTTCAGGGACCTGACTCACCTTATGTTTGTATTTTTCAGTTTTTCGAGGACACATGCACATGTATTATTTAATTACTTTAATTTACACATGTCACCTTAATCACTTCAATTAATACACAAATACAACACATCCACCTTATTTGCATATATGAAAGGAATATGGTTGGCTAATAAGATGAAAAAGTAAAGGTTGCACTCTTTTGCAGTTTGCTTTAGCTGTAGTATGAAGTAAATCAAAGCAAAACAACAGTACTTGGTGTTCCCCCCAAATATTAAACTTGAACCATGTGGTGATTTTCTGGTAATAGTTATCATGCCCACCATGATTCGTGATATTTCCATGTCACTGTAATGCAGCCAAGTTACTTGTATCCAAAAAAAAAAAAAAGTAAGCCCCACCCAATTAATTCAGTTGATTTGTGTATTATTCTACGAATTAAACCTGTGACATAATGTTTGCAGGCACTACCAATTTTTCAAGTAAAATAAGCATTTAATAATTTATCTTTTGTGATTTTGATTAAGAAAGGCATGAAAATATTGTTTTTAGTTGTACAAAACTGAAATAGAGCTATTTGTAAGTATCTATGTATATGAATATTTAGTTTACAAAAATTTAATATGTAAAAATGAATTTTTAAATAGTTGGATTAAAAAAGCTAATTTCACAATAATAGATGCTAACTGTTCCAGCCCCAAAGAATTATTATTTCACAGAGAAACTATTTATAGCAATTGGTCAATATTAATATCAAGGCATTCCATAAAATTATATGCTATGCTCTAAAAGAGCAAAAAAAATTTTAATAAAAAAAAAAGATTAAGAAAATTGCCGAACAAAACGGTAAAAACAAAGATGGCGTACTACAATCACGACTCCTTAGAAATACAAATTGAGTATCATCAGAGAATGCTCCTCACAGAATACAACAGAAAAAAATGTATTTCCAAAAATTCTAATTCCATATTTTCGTTTAAAAATACTATGTTTTGGATATAAAAATGTTTTCGATGCATCACAAAGCTGTGCTTCTATTGTTTGTGCTCTCTGGTGTATAACCGGCAACAGAGCACATGGCAAACTAAGGATATAAGACTAGCTGCGAGGGTACCTTCTGCTGGGGCGGCATGCCTGCCGACGGGGGGCCCTGCCCCGGGCCGCCTCGCACGACGTCCACCTTGCGGCTGTCCTCCTCCTCCTGTCTCTTCTCATAGTGCACAAAGTCGTCGAAGATGGATGTGGTGTGCTGGAAGATGTGGATGGCCCTGAGGACCGCCTTTCCCTTCTCGAACGGCACCTCCTGCGTGTCCCGCGAGTTGGTCACCGGCTTGTTCTCGTTGTTCTCCAGCCGGATGTGCCTCAGCTGGGTGTTGGGCACGTCCTTCACGTACACCCAGCGTACGCGGAACTGCCCCTTCCACTTATCCTGAGACCACACCGAGCTCGTCGCGTGGTAGTCCACCGGCGACACCATCTGCGCCATGCCGCAGAAGTGGCCCGAGCCGTTCACGGAGAAGAACAGAAAAACGGGGCCGCCCCCTTTCGATTCCCGCTCGCGAAAAGCTTGGTCCAGCCGCTTGTTGCCGTGTTCCGTCGAGCACCATATTTCGTACTTGATGGACCTGTGAATATCATCTTCGGAATACGATTTGATGACGAAGAAACGAGCCCCTTTTGCCGACAGGTCGAAGTCCGGAGGATTGTAGTTGTTCTTCACTCTGAGTTCGTCCAAGACAGGATGCGAGGGCATGGGCGTGGGCACCATGACGCCGGGTCCCGGAGGGGGTCCCGGCTGCTGCAGCTGGTGGTGTGGTGGGGGGGCAGGGTGGTGGGGCCCGGCCAGGATCGTCACCTGGTGCGGGGGTGCGGGGTAAGCCGCCCCCGGGGGACCTCCCGCACCTCGCGGGCCGTTCCCTCGCACCGGAGCACCCCAAGATGTTCGAACCGTGGGAGGCGGTCCTACCGGCTGTTTGGACCCTGCCATGGAGTTGGAGCTGCCGTTCTTTCCTTCCCACGTGCCGATGTCCATGTTGTGCTTGCCTGGCACCATCGGTGGCGGGGGCATGCCGGGACCCTTCTTCTTCATGCCGCCGGAACTCGTCGGCGGCTGGGGCTTGGCCGGCTGGCTGGCTATCGCCGCCCACGTCGTCTTCTTCGGTGCTGAATTCGCGCTCGTCTGCACACCTCCCATCCCAAGTCCCGCATCCATGCCTCCCGGCTTCCCCACATCCTGTCCGCCCTGCTTGCTCACGTCCTTCCCGTCCACTTTCATACCACTGCCACTGCCCGCAGGAACATCCGACAGACCCAGCACTTGCATGCCTTGCTCCACCGCCTTCAACCCATCCACCCCACCTGAGCCTCCTACCCCCGGAGCCGTGGCCGCCCCGTACATGTTGTCCCCGCTGCGATAGTAGTCATCGTACTTGCGCGTCGGTGCCCACGTCGAATAGTCCCCACTGCTATGAAAGTAGTTAAATCCCGCTGCTGCCGGCTGTCCGAACGCCGTGCCGAATCCAGTGCCTCCCCCGCCGAACATGCCATCCATTCCATACGAGTCGTGACCCATCTGGTTGCCGTACCCACCGAGGAAGGTCATAGGATCCCCTCCATTCGACCATGTACCTTCTCCCACTCCAAATGCTTGATAAGGGAACGACGCTGCTCCATAATAACTTGAAAGGTAAGGGTCTGAAGCCATCGATGTTGAAATGGCGTTGTTGTATCCCTGAAAATAAATTTATAATAAAAAAACTGTAATCAAACTTGTAAGAATTTACACAAATTATAAATGCAAATTTTTTTTTACAACTCCAAAGCATAAAGGTTTCCTTGCTGACTTGTGACTATTTTAAATTAAGTTCTGATCCACAGTTACCAACACTTCTGAATAGTTACCAAAAAAACTTGAGTGCAGTTCCAGTGAAGTCAATAAAATTCTTTTTCCTAATAATTTTTATATATATATATAAAATCTTTGGTTACTAACCACATTATAAACTGGGAAGCTGTAAATAGATTACTTTAAATGAATAATTAAAAGTTACAAATTGAAAAATAAAATTGCCAAGATAGTATGAGTTTGCTAGCTATCCAACATACTTTAATGAAAAGTACAATAACAATCTCAACTTTAAACAATTTTGTTAATCTGAAAAGGTATGCAAATAGTCCATTATCAGAACATGATGTCCTAGCATATAGGATTCGTCAACATACACACAGGTACATACAAAATCTAAATTACAGTAGTAAGCACAAGTATTAAGCACTATAGTACAATTGTATAATATATTCATCTATTTCATTCATATACAAAAACTGATAAATAAAAAGACTAATCTGACCTACAAAAATTTATAACATCATTTATCTTGGTAATTTATTATACAAAAGCATACTTACAGGTGTGACAGATGTTTTTCTGCATATAAGATAGTTGTCTAATTATTTTCTCTTAATTTGTATGCATTTATGGTAAGAAGGTCAGGTACAGCTTCAATCTTTGACTAGTGATTTATATTTGATTATACAAACTTAAAAATATTAATAATGTATTTATTTAAGCTTGGGAATATTTTATTAAGTATTAAAAAGAGCACTGAAAGAAGTTATTTTATCAACCTTACCTAAAATTGCCACAATTCTTTTTTTTAAGCAGAAAAATTATTTTCTTTGAGAAAATCTGCCAAGCTTCTGAACACTATTTAATCTACTAATAGAAACATGCAAAGTACGTCATTTTAAACATTCTAACATCAACTGATCATCTTAAGGATCTCAACAAGAAACAGATGATAACTCATTTCCTAATATCTGAATGTTTATTTCAAGATGAATATTTAAACATTTACATACTCTGAATTATGCCAAAGGTAAAAAAAAAATTGTGTACACCAAGTTTTACCAAACAAATACGAAAAAAAAAAATGCAAATACCATACTCTACTTTATTGCTACTTTCACTAACTTTAATGTGACAACCAAGCAGGGTTGGCTAATTTAAACCAAGTGGTTTTTATAAAAACTTAATGGTTTTTTAAATATTTAAGTTTTAAATAGAATATCTCAATTTTTTTTAATGAAATGTCTGATTCCACTCTAATAGCAACAAATGTTAGCTCATTAATATTTTTTGGAGTTACAGGAACAAAAAATTATTTACCAATCAAGATCTTATCATTTAAACTATCCAAATAAGTTTTGTACATTATACCCAGCTACATACTCCTGTAAAATTAAATTAATTAGTGAATGGTAGAAACAGTGTAAAAAAAAAAAAAAAAAAGAGGAAATAAATAATTTTATTAATAAAAAAATTCCCATTCTGTCGGAAATCTCTGGCTGTAATGTAAATCCCCTTTTTGTGGGAAACAACCATTCTATGGAGAATACTCCTCCTGTGGGGAGATACCCTTTCTGTGTCAGATGTGCAGATTTTCTGGACTTCAGTTCTTTGAGGTTATAACTTTTCTGGTTCGACATGAAAGGCAGAAAGCGAGATGTTGTATGGCTTTCATTTGAACATGCTGAGAACCCAAATACCTAACGTAGTAAAAAAAAAATTTTTTTTCCCCCCAACCCTGCTATCAAGTAAACGAACGTCTACGAATTGTAATCCAGCTAACTGGACACAAAGCGAAGCCCTGGCTCACCTGATGATGCGGAGCCCTCCATGAGTCAAAGTCTTCATGCTCGTTCACGTGGTCCTTCGGGCCATTTACTGTGAACAATCACAATGCCAACAAATGTCACACCCTCCACACACAGAACACATTCTCAATTTTTAATCCTCTAAGTTGGGCCCAATACCATGCCGGATTATCCATCGTCAACATAGTTTTAATGGGAATACCACACAAATACAACAAACTACAAACACGAAACACTGACAGAAATGATAAACTCTGAACTTAAAGTACCGGCAACTCAGTAACATGACCAGGTGACACTTAAGAAATAACTCATGTTTCATTATATAAAATTAAAAAAACCTCCAATTATCTAAGCATCATCAAACCATTAAATAAGAAACCATATTGTGCAGAAATACCATTCTGCTTGCTTTGCCTTGTATAATAATATAATATTGAGTGAATTCGACAGATGGTCAGAAACTGTTGTGCATGTAAAAAAAAAGGCTGTCAGAATAATATATGGCAAGCAACTTTTAATGGGGTAAAAATTTAAAGACTTTTTACATACTTTTTTGAAGAAATTTTAAGGAATTATTTAAAACCACGGCAAAAAAAAAATATTCACCCAAATTATTTGAAGTTTATCACAATAATATTTCAACATCAGTCAAAACTGTTGTTGCACTTGATGAACTAATAACACTTACTTTACTGTCTCAAAATTAGGTAACTGCTTATTAAATTTATTTTTTACTACACACTCCTGGTGATTATTTTAATTAGTTAACTTTCCAATAACAATGAACTTAATAAACAAAACACCACATTTCTGGAAGAGTTTTTTTTTTTTGGATGGTTCAGATGCAGCAAGCCTCTCTTTAATGGCAGGGCCTACATTCATTTAAATTATTTTTGAATAAGAAAACAAAAAGGCCACTATGCTTTCCTTTACTGCTTAAGTTAATAAAATTTAAGGATGTTTACGGGCAATAGAAAGAAGTAAGGAGTTATAAGGGCACTTAAATAATAAATTGAAGACTAAGAATATTTTTAAGAAAGGACCATACAAGCCTACAAACCCTGTTTTATCTTGTAGACTCCTTTTTAAAATATCAAAATTTTTACGTGTAGCTATATTATTTAAAAAACTATTATTTTAAAAAAAATTATTATTCATGATAAACCAAGAAAATTTTTTCTAACATATCTTACTTGTAAACTTAACTTTGCAAAAAAGTGGCCTTTTTAACTCTGCAAGCAAACTATACAAGCTAGCTGCCTTGACATTCACAAGGAAAATGCTTTTCCAACATAAAAGTACTTAAAGACAAATTAAAGACTTCGTAATTGGTTATAGTTTCTATTGTCAATGAATATTTGTGTAATAATCAAAAATCAATATAAAGATATAATTGTAAATTGTGGTGAGGTAACTATCCAAAAGTAGGCCTGAGAAGTACCTAGATCTTTCAAAAATGTTTAATTAAGATAAAACAGACTTTATACATAGGTAACTATTATATATAATGGATATAAGAAATAACTGAACTAAATGAAATTCCCTCAAAGTTGAGAAACTTTCTTAACTGAGTTTTACTATATGTACCTAATAATGTAGTTACTCAATTAGTATTTCTTTTTCTTGACAGGACTAGACAAGAATTCAGGGACTCATTTCAGCTAGTGCTAGGCATATATTTAGTTCCAGTTAAGTGAAAGACACTGTGCTTCTAGTCTTCACAAGTTAGAATTGGCATTAGGGTTTTTGTGGGGCCTAAAAAATTAATTAATTTCTATGAGCTTGTAATCTCAGATATCTTTTCTTATGATATTTGTTCTCATTGCTCAGCCACATCACTTATTTCCCCCCACATTTGTTTCTTTCCATTCACATAAATTCAGCTTGTGCCTTTGTTTCACTTGAATTCAATTCCGAAAGACCGCTGCAATTCGGCACAAGTCTGGTGGCAAACATTTTACTCTTTTAATGATTATTACATATAATTTATATAACTCACCCAACATGACCAAACTTTTATCATATTCATGATCACCTTAAAGTGAAAACACCTAGCCGCCATGAAAAATATTAACATAAAAACATACCCTTTGCCGAAAATTAACACAACCAATGTCAATGTAAAATACCATAAAAATACAAAATACAATATTTTTCAGAGTAACTATTATTGCTTAGCAATGCTCCTGTCAATATAAAAATTTGTAAAAAAAAATTAAATGTACACTTGCATTCATTTGTTGAAATATTAAATAAAAAACAATATCAGACAAATTCACACAATAACTGCTCTGTAATCACTACAAAATGCACCATAACATCTATTCAAACCATCAAATGATTAAAAAAAATTTATAGGCCCTATGTGTACAATATCAATTTGTTGGTCTACGCTATAATCACAAATCAACTAATTAAAATAATACTCTCCTTACATGGTTATAAAAAAATTAATACAAATAAAAATCACTTAAAATATTGCAAATCACAACATACAGGCTAATAAACACATAATATTTAACAAGGATTAGTTTATTAATTTAAATTATATTAATAATTATTAGAATTAATAATGGCAGATCCATATTAAAAAATCCATCAAAAATAATATCTACCTCCGGTAAAAACTTCTCTCAATATCCTGATGCTCCATTACAGAATCAATAATAATTAATAGTACTTAAAAAATACCATTTTCAGAGCTATAAGTTACCTATTGTTTTTGAAGTAACTCTGGTCAAGAATTAACATTACTTTTCTGCATTGAATTTTTATATCCCTGAAAATTTGATGTCAAATAGCCTGGGCCTATTGCTGCAATACAGGACCCCTTATCTCCCAAAATGCCAGAACCACCCTGAACCATCCTTAGGTCTGGGAGCGTTCTGTTTGAACGCAGCGCCACGTCTCCCTGACTTCCACATGGTGTTAACAGACTTGTGTGTTTTCTCTTCCTTCCTTTGATTCATATCCCCTCCATTATTTTACCTAAGGCCATCTGTGCCTGCACAGGGCAAGTTAGTAGGATACTTAATAACGACATTATCCTATTATATTGTTCTCCGTAGTACCTCAGAAGGCCAACATGCAACATTTACTTGTAGAGTTTGGGATATATTTTGACCCTATGGGCCTTAATGCAAAAAAACAACCCTTTAAAAAAAAACACAATGCCATTCAGACATATTTGAGGTTATAATTACATCCATTGGTCTGTCGAAAGTTAAAACTAGTCAAGGTTTTGATGTATGGACAGTATTTTTCGGTTCATCTGATTGGATAAATTTCACGTGATTGACGGATGGATGGATGAGACTGATCATTGTGAGTCCAGCGTAATTGTGATTGTTCTGCACTTTTGTATTTTTCAGAATTATCATGTGGCACCATCCAAAAGTTGTTTAATTTAATTTACCGGGTTGTGTAAATCTGTACGAATTTTTTTATGCTCTTTCATTTTGACTGTAATTTTATGTTGATATGTTGTCACATGAACTGTGCAGAGCTTCAGAAGAAACCACACAATCTGAAAACTGCTCAAAATAGGGTGATGTCAGTTTACAAAAAGCATTTAAGAATGTATTGAGGGCAGAAGTGTAATTGTGTTTCTGTATTTTGTTTTTAAACTGTATTTTTAGGAGAGTGTAAAGGGCTAAAAAATGTTTTTTTTTCCAGAATAATTTTCCGAAATGAAAAGCCTGGTACATATTCTTGAAACCACCCAAGGACCTTCATTACACCTTTAGCTTCCCATTCTTCATCATCTAATGTTCCGGTTACAACTCAAATCTCATAGTTGTCCTATGCACGATGAGAAGACTGCAATTCAGTCCAGAGCCATGCACTTAGAGGCGATACCACACAAGAAACACCAGCAAGCATCAAACTCATCATCCCACCTCACTAACACAGATACACCCCTAAGCAGGCCCCTTAATCACACTTCTTTCTAAATAATTTTTATAATTATTATTGTGTGAATTAACCTTGCACTTTAACTTATATTGTGTGGGTTTGCGTGCGTTAAACAGTAAATGTCAAAAGTAACAAATCCTGGAGACTGAGGTGAATGAATAATAACTTGATTGAAATGTTAAGTTATCTACATTAAAACTATGTAAATTCTTAATTAAAATATTTGAAACCTTAAACAAAATAATGGATAGTTTCATCTATACTTATAATCCACTTAAGTCATTACTAGTTGGTCATTATCAAGGAAGGGGTACATCTAGAGAAAAATTTCATTACTTGGCTTCCAAAAATATTTCTAATAATTCTGTTAACGTGCAAAGCGATAACCATATTACTTCATTAACTGAGGCAGAATTACTTTCATGTAGCATGTTCACGGAAGGTAATTATTTTAGCCATGTTGAATGTGATTTTAAGTTGATGTGAAGGTGAGTTATTTATGGCAGTTTTCACAAACTTCTCCTAAACATACCCTCAACAAGGAAATAATAGGGAAAAAAAAATTGTTTTCACCATCGTAACATTCACTTATGTAGATGTTGCTTATATAGGGACCATCTTTTCATACAGTTTCACTTCGTACAGATAAAAGCACTAATAATTTTAAGGGTTATTCAAGAGGATTATCAATTGATATATAAGAGCCAATAAAAAATTCTTACGAAAATTGAATGTTTATTCTGTTCGCAGTATTTTGCTGTTGTTAAGAGTATTCACACTTTAGGAAAGTTGTGCAATTTGGTCATCAAAGTAAATTACGAGAATGTCAGAAACCAAAAGCATAAGGATGGAAAATTTTTCTTCAGATGATAAAATGAAGGTCTTGAGCTTATTTGAGGTACAAACTGTAATAGAAAATTTAAGCGGACAGTCGCTGTTTCAAGAAAAGTAAAAATGTAGCAAGGGAAAAATTGACATTCAATTTTAATGTACGGTACACTGTTGTGGGCTCTAAAAAATATTAAAATATACTTTATGATGAATTAAAACGTGAAAGAAAAATAGCACATTCCATTGAGAAAATTTATCCCATGTAAACTGGTGGCAGACAAAGTTTGGTGTAAAAATTGATCTAGTTCTTTTAAAGACATCCACTTTGATGGGGAGAATGTTATTTATTTGAAGAATCCCTAAATTATGATTTTGAATTTCATTTGATAAGTCAGAAAATGTTAGTATTTAAGGTTTGTATACCAGTTTTATTTGCCCCACATAAGTATCTTAAGATAAGCCCACCTTTACTATAATTAAATTTCTGAACTAATAAATCCCTCGGTTTTCGTTAATTGCTTGTATTCCATAAATTCCGTAAGAAAATAACTCAAAAACTAGAAGAAGTCTAAAATAATGTAAGTTAAAATAGTACATATTACACATATATTAAAGATTCATAAACAAAAGAAATTAGTTTTGGCAAGCTACAATGACCATTATAAATAATTTCAAACACATGTATAGTAATAACATAAAATAATAAAAATACCTACTAACTAAACAAAATTGAAAAGCTGAATAGAGAATGTTTAGTACTTTAACCATGCTCAGCATCCATGCTACAGTCACATTGGCAGTAACTGTTGTTGAAAATGTATTTCCTTTAGTGTAATATTCACCTAGTCCCTAGTGTATAAAATGTATTTGTAGAGATAGGTAGGGTTTTCATTTTGTGTTGAACTGTTTAGTGCATATTTTTAATTGCCAAAATCTCACGAAGTTATATCAAACTGTTTGACACCTGAATATATACATTTAACAAAACTAAACCCAAAATAAGCTTGAGTTCAACTTCAAATATAAAAATGTTCTAACCTGTCAGCAGGGAATTCCAAATAATTTCAATTTCTGCATAACCCAAGGACATTTTACTTCATGCGAAATGTAAAGAAATCATGTTCATCTAGTTCTTCGTAACAATCAGGCACATTTTGAAATATTCGTGGTCGTGGCAGCTGTTCCACAACTTCAATTAAAGCATTATTATCAAAAATCATGTTTACTTCTTTGGCAAGTTATTTCTGTTTCTCCAAAGCATATGTTTTATTCAACTTGTTTGGAATCTGTAAGCACTTCGAAAGAGCTTAGGGGCACAATTTCAGGTGCCTAAATTAAGCACTGCTTGAGATTGTTAGGGGTTCCTTAACCATTTGTGAAACTATTCATTGTGCTAAGCATCCCTTACAAGAGTCTTAAGCAGCTCTTAAAAGTTAAGCAATATTGGCAAAACCAAACAATGTTTCTTCTAGTTTGTAGTATTAGTGATTGTTAGATTTCTTTAATATATGTTTAGGAGGTTAAATTTTTGTTGTTTATCTACAAAGTGGAAGACCTTACACTGACCTGACCTGTCAATTTGGTTAGCTTAGCTACATTAATATTGATATGTAATGAATATGTAACACTTGTAGCTAACCTAACTTACAATACCACTCACAATATTTTACAGTTGTATTTCTATGTAGCAAACCTAATTGAATCAACAATTGGAATGTTGCAACTTCATTTTACAGAATATTTAGAAAAAAAATGTAAAGATATAAAAATATATTTTTAAGCTTTTATATTTTTCCCTCCTTAATAATTAGGCTACCTAAACATCTAATTTCCCGGAAGCCGCCATTGTCAAAATTAACCCTACCATTTTTTGAGCTGTTAGGTGAAATTGTCTTCTTACAATGTAATTTGGGCTTGCATTAATGAGGACTGATTAAGGATCAAACCAGTCTTTATACTGATTACCAGTCATACAATCCTTTATTTACTTTCTTCTCTTGACTTTAAAAATATCCCTTTCCACCTCAAAAACCCCCTAACTAAACCATATCTTTTCAATATTGTCCATTAGAAAGCTTGCTTTAAATCTATATAAGAAAATAATAATTATATATTGAATGATAGCAATACAATTATATATCACACACTCTTCCAAGTAAATACATAAAAAAAACTCTCAAGTCAGTCAACAAACTGAAGCAAAATACTTACTGTAAACTAACCTCACCAAACTCGTCTAGAAACTATCACATCTAGTACTCAGCTGTTCACACAACTACAAATGTATGTAACTACATACTCTTCTGAAAATCTAAATGCTAAAGATATAAAGAGGGAACTAAGTCTAACATTAAAACATTTGACGGCTTAAATTACTATACGGTATACGACTGCACGTTACGTGTCATTTCAGCAAAGCAATAACTATTTTGACAAGTATGGACACGCAAAGGAAAACATTCACTCACCTTGATTCCCTTGTCCTTTCATCCGCTGTTCCATCACACGCATTCCAAGCATGAAAAAGATTGAAACAGATAATTAGTAATTTAACACCACAACTTCTTCGCCCTGTTTCAAATATTTCTGATAACTACGCCCAGTAGGAAGAAAACATCTACCTGATCTGACACGCCCGCTGACATCACCTATTATCTGCACAATACTTCTCTTTCGGCGTTGAAGTTTTTAGCCCTAAACGTCACTAACGTCTATACACTTAACAAACTGTCTTGGTTTAGTCAAAACTTGTTACACAGTCACTTAAAAATAATATAAAATACCACACACAAAACAGTCCATAAAGGAAATATGGCGGCTGCACCAACTCCAGAAAATCCATTCACGACAGCACTACTATTTTCAAGTGCGTCACTACAATATAAATATCGTTCAGAAATGCAAATTTATTGCAATAACACGTATTTTAAAATCATGTATAATATGGTGTTCTTTTTTTAATTGACAGTAGATTATTTAGAATATTTAATACAGGTATATAAGCATGAAAAATAATTTATAAATAATTTTAATAGTCTAATGAAATATACATAATTTATATGTTTTTTGGATTAAATAAATTGACAAAAACTAAAATGTTTGCCAATGGAAATCAGTAACCTTATTAGGAACTCAAGCTTGTTTTCAAAGCTATTTATTTTATTAACCATAAAAATGCAATCCTATCTTCAACCTATACATTATGTTTAACGAAATCATTAGTGTTCCCTCTGCTCGCACAGGCTTTTATAATTGGACGTAATTCACTGGGGCGTATACCGTATGTGCAAGTCAAAGGAATGCAACGTGGAACTGCGCGGCGAACAAAATCCACCTGCGTGACAATAGTTCGTGCTCTTTATGTTAAAAATACAGTTAATTAAATATGTGTGTACGTAGTTTATTAGAAAAAGTTTTTAAATTGATGCATAATACATGATTAATACTGGTTTTTAAAAAAGTGATGCAAATCAGCACAATGACTTGTCTCGTCTTCTCTGCAGTTACACAAGTCTTTTAGCAGTAACGGACCCCTAGAGTTTGAAAGCCATTCAGGGTCGCCTATAGTTCGCCATCATCTTCCATTAGGGCTGGATGCAAATCACACTGCAGAACCTCTCATCCATTCTGTTCATAAACTAACACTACAGTAGTAGTTTATTTTAATCATCATATCTTTTTAGGCTCCAATGCTAGCCCCATGGCTGACCAGAATGTTCCAACAATTTAACAAAATACATTTGTGCCCCATAAATGATTTTTATTTGTCCTATGTAAGATGTTTGCCAGGATAAAGATTGCGATTTAGGATTCAGTATCAATCTAAATTTTATAAAAAAAATTATAAGTTTCACATGCAAGGGGCCACCAGTTAGGCAATCAGTGCAACATGACATTTTTATATCTAAGACCTATGAACTTTCGAAATTTTTTCTTTAATCGACCCATGTCATTATTAGGATATAATAGCCACTGACTTTCAATTGTTTCAGTGCTAGTTGGAGGTCAGGAATGTGTAGCACATGGTCACATTTAACAAGCAAATACCACGGTGTGTAATTTTTTGCATTTGTATATGGTCATCATTTTGACGTCGTACCGACCATGGCCTCTAAGCCGCTAGTACCCGGTCCCATTTTCGGAGACTACCCCCAGGCCAGCGCCTCGGGCGTGACCCCAATAGACGTAGAGAAACTTAAGGGAACGGAATCCCGGGGGCTCGAACACATAAAACAATTGAGGGAAAAGCCATTAGGACAAAATTACTATGACGCCAACCGCCGATGCTCCCTCTGGTTCGCAGAGGCCGTTATGTCACAACAATACTTACTCTTAAGTGCATCGAACACGCCCGAGCGTGATGTCCGCCGAGTGAGTGAAAGTGCACCGCGACGAACACCAAGGTGACAACAGCGCACGGACGGGTGTGGCAATGCGCTAAATTAAATCAATAATTATTCTTTTTAATAAAAACAACTAAATTAATAACAATTAAAAGACAATTAATTCAAGTAAAATTATGTACAATTGTTAAATGATCATGTATTGTCAAATATGTAATTTAAGTCCAAAACTGGTCGGAGCTGTTTTCCCGCGCTTCACGTGTCTTGGCGTGGGGTCGCGCGCCGCCTTCGCGCTCAGTTGCCGTCGGGAGCTCACAGGGTTCGGTCGCTCCGCGAACGCAGAGCCTACAGATTTCGCGCCACATCCAAGTCATCGCAATAGTGTAAGTTCATTAAATCCTTTTTTCAGCTCTGCACCCAACCCCGCTCAGTCTGTCATTTCATGCGACTCATAACTTAACGCTTTTATTCCCAACAGGGAGATTTATACTTACTACGTAATTTTCATGTCCTGAGCAGACAGACAGCGTGAATGAGTCTTATGCAGTTTTCAGGCTTCGAAGCCAGTTAATCATCATTTGTCAAAGGCTCCTAGCCAGCCTCGTGTGTCGAGTCCTAACTTGTTAATCTACGTATTTACGATTTATCTTATTTAACTGTGTAACATCTAACTTGCAATCTAACCACGTAATAATTGTTTTAAGCTCTAATAAGTGACTGTGACACATATGTTCTCATTTAGCCGGGCCTACGTACATTTCGGAACATTTACGTCTTGTAGCAGGTTAGATTGCAAATAACATTAAGAACATTAAATTACATATTGCCGTTTACATGTTAACGTCTCTCACTGCATAAGCCGTTGCAGCATATCAGCTCCGCGATAATTCGCCGCATCCTTCACGACGATAACGGCCACAGTATAAGTCCGCACATACCATTTTGCCATCTATCCTGGTCGCGCGCATCGTCTACGTATAGGGACTATCGTGCTGCGACGGCCAGACAACAGACGCGGCCAGTCCTTGGAACAGCGTGTGTAACGGTTTTTAATAAAGTGCAGTGTCGTGTCAACCAGTTTACCATTTATTTAGAAGGAATCCTGGGTGGCCTGACCAGCCTGGGTATTTTTCAAACCTCGATTCGCTCCTGCCTGCCGCCACGAGGCCGAATCCCCGTTTTTGCCCCCTGAGATCATTTTCAACTTAATAATTACTCAAAAAACTTAAACAGGCAGCGGGAGTGGCGTCAACTAATTACCAGACATTAAACAACTGCGTCGTAGCCACTCCGTGCGAGCACCGCATGCACGGAGCAGACAACAAACCAACTTAACATTCACCGCGGCCACTGGCCTTAATTAAAGTGCCCGTGACAATGATCAAGTTGACGTCGTACCGACCATGGCCTTTAAGCCCGTGTTCCGCACCGCCAGTACCGTATCCCGTTTTCGGAGCGCGCCCCTTGCCCAGACGGATTGAGTCAGGCGAGCGCCTCGGGCGTGACCCCAATAGAACACAAACCTCATTAACAGTCACCGCGGCCACTGGCCTTAATTAAAATGCCCGTGACTATGATCAAGTCAGAATAGGAGAAATCCCTCTAAAACAATTCACAGTGGGACAATATGTTAGTAAATTTACAGTCGCCAACTTGATGTCACAATTTAAATAATTAAATACATTAAATCATTGTTAAGCCTTAAGCACCCAATTACCAGGTGCTACATTTTAATTGGGCACCTGGAACATGTTTTAACTGGTCATAGTGTAAATTCAATTAATATAAGTTTTTTGACGCCGACTCAAAAAGAAGAGAAAGTTTCTCTTCCTTGCGAGGCGGCCATGTCCGGCAGTCTCGAACCACTCCGCGCGGGGAACAGACGTGTGTCCGTGGGCAGCATCCAAGTTTCTTTCATTGATTATTTTTTATTCTGTACTAAATCTTTAAATTTAAAAACTTTTGTTAATTCACCGCTGCCCACGTCGACTCGGCGCGTATTTTGCGGAGCCAGGCCTATCCCGACCGTCTTCAGCGTGATACCGCGATACGTATCGTAGCACAGAACGTACGGTACTGGCCGACTCCAGCGAAAGTGTTTTACTTAAGGAAGCCGTGCATATGCCTGCTGGCTGCACACACGTAAGTGTTTCGCCGAATTTAGGAGCCCGCTCATAGAGCCCCCCTGCACCCGTTAATGTTTGGCGCTGGCCGTCTCCAGCGAGCATCGACCCACGTCCCGCGAGACTGCCGCGGTAACCATTAGTGTCGCGTAGTGTTATGTCTTTTCTGTGTTAATTGTGTAACGGCTAGACGTCGCCAAGTGTTGGTGAGAGTGTTTTGTAGCGGGACTAGATTAAAGGTAATTCTCACCAACTCGTGTACACTAATTTTCCAGTCTCCTGTCCTCCACATGGCCGAGCGGCCTTCACAGTCAAGGGAGAACCATTCAGGGTAGATTCAAGCCGTGTACCTGGCGGGGCACGCGGGGGCAGAGTACCCACGACCCAACACCAACGGCCTAGCAGCCCGCTAGCCTGACGCCCCTCCGGACAACTAGAGCACCGCGACGCCCGTAGCGCCCGTCAGGTACCCCCTGGGCCTTGCACATAGGTCGGGTGACTGCAAAGTCGGATTAGAAGAAATCCCACTAAAATAATTCACAGTGAGACAATATGTTAATAAATTAACAGTCCCCGACTTGATACCACAATTCAAATAATTAAATACTCTAAAACAAGTGTTAAGCCTTAAGCACCCAATTACCAGGTGCCACCTTTTAACTGGGCACCTGGAACGTGTTTTTACCTTATAATAGAGCAAATTAAGTTAATATAAGTTTTTGGCGCCGACTCACAAAGGAGGTGAAACTTTTCCCTCCCTTGCGAGGCGGCCATGTTCGGCAGTCTCCAACCACTCCGCGCCGGGTCAAGATGTGTGTCCGTGAGCAGCCTTTCCCTTTGTTTCACCGATCAGTCATTCTGCAGTAATTTAAATACCTAAACCTTTTCTTTTATTTCATTGCTGCTCACGTCGACTCGATGTGTATTTTGTGGGCGCGGGCTTATACCGACCACCTTCATTAGTGGTTCCACACCGCGTTGCGGACCACGCTACGTACGGCACTGGCCGACTCCCGCCAACATGCATTCGATAAACCGCCAGGCATACGCCTGCTGGCTGCAACCACAAGTAAGTGTAATTTAAGGCCACACTCACTGAGCTACCCTAAGACTTTTGGCACTGGCCGTCTCCAGAACACTCGCAACTGCGTTCCGCGAGACTGCTGCGGCGAATTCATAGTGTGAGATTAGTGTCGTGTTTTGTTCTGTAAGTAACGTATGTTCATGTCAGTCGACATGAAGTTCGGGCACATTCGTTTAAGATGTCCTAAATGTTTACAATTATTCCACTTGTACTTACGGAACTTGCATTCGAACACATAATGATTAACATTTCCACAGCACAAGCACCCGTGCCCACCCTGTTTTTTGACGCCATCTTCCTGCGAACGTGTTTCCACCACATGTACATTTACTGGTCCCTCGGCCTGTTCTGCCGAGCCATGTGAAATTTCTACTTTCGGCATATTTACATGAAGGGCTGCATTTCCCACAGCCACCTCATGCTGGACTGCTATTCCTACTGCCTTTTTGAAGGTGAGGTCATCGGTTTCCAGGTAAAGCCGATGGGTAATGTTTCTGTCCTTTAACCCTACCACAAACTGGTCACACAAGGCGGCGTCTAAGAAGGTACCAAAATTGCAAGAGCTCGTTAATTTCCTTAAATTCACCACAAAATCTGAAACTGTGTCCTGTTCTTGTTGGACACACTTGTGGAAGTTGTGACGCTCGGCAATCACAGACGGTCGTTGAGAAAAATGGCTCGTCAACAAAGTGACTAGCTCGCTGTAGGTACGCTCCGATGGCTTCTTAGGCTCACACAGATTGCGTAGCACTTCATACGTTTGTTTCCCTACAGACGAAATAAGGATTGCACGTCGTTTAACTTAATCCTCTGGCTTGTCTCCCACGCCGTTTCCATGAAAAGCTGTTCGAGCCTTTCGACATACGAGTCCCATGTATCCTCGCCGGGCGTAAAACTTTCAACTTCAAACCCCGACATTCTTTCTGAACATTACACGAGCCGTAATGCACGCAAAGAAACCAATCCCACTCTCGTCGCCAGTGTAGTAACCTTGGGATTACAATGTACAAACTACACACCAGTCTTTGTTTGGCCGTGTATAACAAGCCTCCACCTAAAACTGTCTATCCGGACGTTCGTTGCCAACCTGGCAGCGCACAATATACCACAATATATTTCTTGTGATTGTGCACAGAAGCTTCTGGCTGTCAAGCGATCGCCAATGTTGCAGAGAAATTCAAATTATTTTGCTACATACTTATTAAAAATATGAATCGTGGAGAAGGCTTGGGTTTACATAAAAAAAAGGGTCTCTTTCTTTTATCATAGAGTGCTCCACCCATGTGGGGTAAATTTTCTCGAATGATACTTCTAAGCACGAAAGTGGTGAATGAGATGTGTATGATGTATTGAACTTACAGCACACTTTTTCCTCTTCGAGTCAGGAGAGGTAAAATCGGGATAAACCATTACAAATTTTACTGTCATCCTCGCTTGACATCAAATTTTTTTAGAACTTTGAATAAAAAAATTCTTCTTCTTCGAGTGTGGGTGATCAGGATTAAAAAAAAAAATAAAAAAGGGCAAATAATACCATGTAATTCATCAATTTACTTTTTCCGCTGAAGAGTGGTGATGTTTGAAAATCCCTTAAAGTTAAAGTCGTGTTGACAATGAGTTGAACAACCTACTTTTTTTACAAGGCTGATATTGTGGAAGCTGCTGTTGAAAATGTGTATTTTTGCTACACCATGGCTGTTTGGAATTGTTAAAAAGAGTTATAAAAAAACTATTATTATTTTAATTTCAACTTCATTGACACAGTTTGACAAAGATACATGATTCCCCCCACCCTCCTTATTCAAAAACTATTCCAGTCCTTAAAGAAAAGGAAATAATTTAAAAGCAAACACAGTCAAAGTGGCTCTATCCCATACACATACCTTCCCCAACATAGGGAAAGAATTTCTGAGTATGCTCCAGTTGCCAGATAGCAGAATAGAAATCAAAATGGAAACAAGTATCCATCTGAAAATGTAAGGATGTAGCTTCAGTAATGCAATGAACAAATGAGTAGGTGTTTTTCTATGACAATATACAATGCATGCTGGCTAATCAGAACATTTTGTATTTAACTTCCAACATACTTTCAAACTAACAACTGCTAACAATTCAACTAGAAGATAGACTTTTTTTTACATCTCAAACTAAGAACATATCAGGATAAGCAGTTTGATGTTGACGCCGTCCCCGCTGCCTGTTTTGAAATTGCGTTAATTAAAAAGGTTTTAAAGAAATTTGGATCTCAAGGGCGGGGTTCCTGGCCTCGTGGCTGCAGGCAGGGACGCATCGGCAAAGGGCTCCCCGGGCTTTTATGGCCTCCCAGGACGCCATATTAGAGAAAACACACACGTACGTTTAACAGATTTATTACGTCGCACACATTTCACTTCTCTACGTCACATATGGCACTCTCACGCAACTGGCCGCATCATCGTCGACCTCCGCTCAGCCTACACCACCCTCAATTGGCGGTACTCTTTACGGTCGCTCGGTAGCCCGGCGGCTAGTACTTTAAGAGGGGTAGTTACCCGGCGAGTTGCGAAACATATGTTCGGGTGAGCGGCAAGCCCGTTTCTGCACACGTGAAAGTTTGTGCGGGACGTAACACGAGTTACGTTAACGACTGGTTATACAAGGTCACTTAACAAAGAAACATTACACTAGAGTCACTAAGGGCTAGTCCCGAGTTCGGGCAAAGTTCAAGTGTCCCACTCAGGTGGTCACACAAAGGCGGCTACTCCGCGTGGTGGCGAGGGCCACGTTATGATGGGAACGGGCGCGGCGGAATCCGGCGGGATATCTCGTCCGCGACCGTTGCACGTCCCTGTTGATGAATCGTTATTAAGTTCTGCTTCGCTTTCGGCACTTTGCCGCCCCGCGTGGGCTATGAACTAGTTCCCCGAGGTTTTTTTAAATAGCGTGAGGTGCAGGCGCCACGATGGGCCGCCTAAACAATTACATATAAGTAGCACTGGAAAGACTCACTGGCGAGTCACACATTTTAACGAAAGACCGCACTAAATATCGTACGGCCGGTTCGGGCTGACCGGGGAGCTGTTGAAAAGGTTTAAAGATAATTACCTATTGCTGTTAATGTGGAGATGGCGCGAAAGATGAGTGCTCCCCGTGCGTGGGGCTGCCGGCCCAGGTGAGAGCTAGATCGCTACTGACTAACCTCCCTGGCCACCTTGGCCAGGGAGGGGGAAAATTCCGCGGGAAACTGCGGAGCGCGGGAAGATGATTCCGGCCAGTTTTGTGAACGATATTGGTTTACAAAATGATTAGTTAATTAACAGATTATTATTGGCTATTTTAAAAGTTTTAGTTTTTGATTGTTTTATCAAATGCTTGTACACAGACTACCTTGTTGCGCAGTGCCACACCCGGCCGGGCACTTTGCACACGTAGGAGGCCGTGACTGATGTCAAGCCGTTCGGGGCACTGCACTACGTTGCACGCACGGGCGTGTTCGTGGCACGGCACTGATCAGGTGTTGAGGACACATAACGGCCTGTGCTCTCAGAGGGAGCACCGACGGCGGCGTCAATGTTTTAATAACTTCTTCAATAATAAAAAAAATAATTGCAAGATATAAAGTGTTCAGACTAACTTCAATGCAATGTATAAAATATTTGTTGCATAAATCCCCATCTTCAAACACACACAGAGTTATACAACTTACCAGTTCATCCACAGTCTCTGTAGGCGGCCGATAATTGGGAACTTGAGAATACTCCAGGTACAGTGATTTTTCCATAGTGAATGGAGACCCAAAGAAATCAATTTGAGGGCCATGAATTAACTTCCCTGGATTATAGTGGAAGCAGATCTTTGTGTTTTCTGCGAAATATTAAATAAGAAGAAACAGCATAAATTCATCATGCACTATGGTAAGGAATAGAAGAAATTTGTTCACTAAGTCATTTGGAAGGAATTGGTCACAACCATGCCAGCTTTTCTTAAAGTAATGTGTTGTGATTGAAAGTTGGCAGACATGAAAGCGAGCAGTATTCAAGTAATGGCGGACCTTTAATAGATCATAAATGGAACGTTTTATTATGTCTTGTAACGAATAGTGAATAATAAAGAAATAAAACATGGCACAGTCGGTAGGATAGCCTACACGTGTTCAAAATACCGGTAGCCAGTGGTGGGCCATGAGGCGCTAGTGGAACAAACTAGTTTGAGCAGTCTCTGTGTGCATGTGTGTCGGGCGGGTTAGACAATGGAGTCGTACAAACCGCCACCGTGTCTAGCTCTCGATGGCAATTTGTGTGAAAATTATCGCAAGTTCAGGCAGAGTTTTGACATTTTCATGCTGGCGACAGGCTATGAATCGAAGTCGTCGGCAGTCAAGGTTGCCATGTGGCTCAATATAATCGGAGACGAAGCTGTTGAGCTATACAACACGTTTGACGTCTCGGACGAAGACAAGTTGGATTTTACAAAGGTAACAGCATCGTTTGAGGCCTACTGTAACCCGAAAAAGAACATCGTCGTGGAACGCTTTAAGTTCAACTGTCGTTCGCAAGAAGAGGGTGAGTTGTTTGACTCATTTTTGAGGGATCTAAAGAAACTTGTGAAAAGCTGTGACTTCAAAGATCAGGCAGATATTGTGGTTAGGGATTGCATAGTGCTTGGCATTCGAAATAAAGGCCTTCAAGAGAGATTGTTAAGAGAGCCTGATCTTAGCCTAGGCAAGGCAGTTGAACAATGCCGAGTGGCAGAATTAGGCAAACAGCGTGCAGTAGTTGTACAGAGCAAGGTGGTTACTCCAGTGCAACACCATGTCGAAACAATGGAGGAGTCCCAGAGTGAACAGGGGGTCGATGCAGTTTGGAGGACATCAAAACAACAGAGACAACCCCATCTACAGCAGGCGGTCAAAGGAGGCTTTCGGTGTCGACGGTGTAGAAAAGAGCTAAAGAAAAATGAGTGCCCAGCATTTGGAAACGAGTGCTACAAGTGTAAAAAATTCAATCACTTTGCAGTTGCATGCACTAGTCAGGTGCAAGAGGTTAGGGTAACTGAGTCGACATGTGGGCCAGAGGACTTCTTTGTAAGTACGCTGCAAGTTGTAGGATCAGGCGAATGCTGTGCTATCATAGAGAGTGTCAAACAGAATCGTAAGGAGTGGGTCCAGGATGTGTGTGTGCGGGACCAGAGTGTACAATTTAAGTTTGACACGGGGTCGGAAGTAAATATACTGTCACAGTCTCTCGTGAAGCAGGTTGACGGCCCAACTGAGCTAAAGCAACCTAACGTAACCCTGGAAGGATTCGGTGGTCACAAAATAAAGCCAGTGGGGGTGGTTGCGTTTCGTTGTTGCACACGTGAACAGAGGAAACACAGTGCGCGAGTGTTGTTGGAATTTGTTGTGGCCAAAGGCAATGATTTTAGGATGCCAATCCTAGGACTCCCCGGGTGCTTCCTGTTGGGACTCGTCTCCCGCAGTGTGGTTCACAGTGTGAGGAGTAGGCCAGCTGGTATCGCATCGGGTATCTCATACGCCCAGTTTACAACAGAGTTCGCGTGTCTGTTCGAAGGAACAGGGTGCATGCCTAACAAGTTCAGCTTGACATTGGACAAGTCAATACAGCCAGTTGCGAAACCCCCTAAAAGAGAGCCTCTGGCACTTCGAGAAAGGCTGAAGCAGAAGTTGGAGGTCCTGGTAAACGTAGGGACCATTGCAAAGGTCGATAAGCCATCTGGGTGGGTCAGTCAATTAACGATCGTGGAGAAGACAGATAAGTCACTTCGGCTGTGTTTAGAACCAGTGGAATTAAACACAGCAATCAGAAGGGAATATCATATGATACCAACGCTGGAAGAATTAAGTTGTCAACTTAGCAATAAGGCAGTCTTCACGGTGTTGAATCTGAAAGACGGTTTCTATCAAATTGAGCTAGATGAACAGTCAGGTCGTTACTGCACATTTAGTACGCCATTTGGGTGCTACAGGTTTAGAAGCCTCCCATTTGGTTTATCCAGTGCACCAGAAATATATTCAATGTGTAAATGTGGAGAACTTTTTTCACATTCCAGGGGTAATAGTATATTTTGATGATTTGTTGATTCCAGCAGCTGATGAGCAGGAACATGACAAGATATTATTGCAGGTAGCACAGAGATCTAAGGACCTTAATGTAAAATTAAACAAAGCCAAGATTCAGTTCAAACAACCTGAACTGAAGTATTTTGGACATGTCTTTTCCAAGAACGGGATGCAACCAGATCCAGAACAGGTGCAGGCAGTGCTCGCTCTACAGGCACCCACCAACAAGGTAGAACTTCAACGGGTACTGGGTTTCATAAGCTATTTACGAAAAATTTTGCCTAGCCTAGCCACCATCATGTTTTATTTCTTTATTATTCACTATTGGTTACAAGACATAGTAACACGTTCCAGTTATGATCTATTAAAGGTCCGCCATTACTTAAATACTGCTCGCCTTCATGTCTGCCAACTTCCAATCACAACACCATCCCCTAACGAATAACGCACTGTCACAGTGTTTGACGAACTAGTCTCTCAATCTTGGGGTCAATCTGATTTCCCGGCCACTCTTTGTGCGCACCAGACACCCCACAATTGCCCCCTTGTTCTCACGCTCACTTACAGCAGCCTCTCCCTGCTGGCTGACTTTTTCTTGTCCTCTGCTCGACGGCTCCACAGCAGCATCTCCCTGCTGGCTGACATTTCCTTGTCCTCCGGTCGACTGCTCTTCTCCCTGGCCCCTTGCTACTTCTTCTGGTGTAAACCCTCTGAAGTTTAAGTCTAGGCTGGACCGTCTACCATGCTTCTCCACAGGCAAAGGCGACGGTCTCAAATATAGGTACAGATTTTCTTCTGATCTGCCGACCCTCGTGATCCCTGACCACATACAATCTTGGCGTCCCCGCTTCTCGCACTACTTCTGCAGGTTCCCATTGTCTGTCTCTATATAGCAACTCTCGGTCCTGCTGGTTGAACCCTCTTTTCATTTTCGACCTTTGATCGTGCTACTGCTTGCTTTTATCTTGTCTGTCTTGTAACACCTGAGTTACTTTGGTGTGTACTTGAGGTTTTAACAGTTTCTTGCTGACTGGCAACTTGGTCCATACACACCGGCTCATGAGTAGCTGTGCTGGTGACACTCCCACTCCCGACAAGGGAGTATTTCTATACTCAAGTAGCATGACTGACAAGTCAGTTTTCAGATCATAATGTAGATTTTAATATGTATGTTATAATATTGCATACACAGAATTAAATGTTTGAATAGTAATTTTTTAACATTGTTAATGTAAAACACTCTACAAAGGATATACAGTAACGTCTTTCCAGTAGGTTATATTTAAAACGAAGTGATGGAGGGACTTAAGAAGGAGGCTCAGGGAGTTTAGAAGTTTAAGTTTAGAGGGAATTATCCTTGCCATCGGTTGGAAGCCCAATTGCAAGAGTACAAATTAATTAATTAATTAATTAATTAAATGCACCCGTGGCAGTCTACAAGCAGAACACTCTCGCACTGCTCATTACACATTCCCCTCCTAGTGTGAACCCTACTGTCGCATTTCGAGCAGGGGAAAAAAAATTAGATGTTTTAAAATCAACTTCCAGAAATAAATATAACAGCAATAATCGGGAAGAAATGGAAGGATTCATTGATTGCTGTGATTTAATGTAATATTAACCAACGTCTTGCAGTCAACAGTTTTTTAGGGCCTTCGAACTAATTTTTAAGTAGACAATAATATGTCAATATGACAGCAAATGTAATAAATTAAGAAAGACTGGATTAAGATACAAACATAAAGAAAGTACCTGCAATGTAACAGTTGTGACGTCGTCCGACCGAAGGCCACCCTAAAGCCCGACCTGCAACTGCCAGTATCCGATCCCGCTAATGGAACACACCTTTAGCCATGGCCCACCCGAGTCAGGCGAGCACCGCGGAGCAGTGGTAGAATTAAAGCCCATATTTTAATCAACCAGACAACACGATTCCAGAACATTATAAATTAAATGTACATTAATGATCACATCACTTTTAATTAATAAACCCATTGAAAGGAAGTGCGACGTAGGAGTGCCTGGGTCACTCACGTGTGGATTTTTATTAAAACATTTGTGAATGCTCCCCTTGCGGCCTTCAGACTAATTTAAATAAAGTAGTGTGTGACTTATTTAAAAACGCCCCAAATTTTCATGTATCATTCGTTACTGGAGCAGTCATCAAGTGACGAATAGTCTCCAGTGTGACTCACATTATTAAAATTTAATTAATGTAAACTTTTTAAATCCAATTTCCAAAACATATCTATGGATTAGGTTAATTTGTTAATTTTTAATGTGTGAATTTAGAGCCACTTACAATATTTTATTAATATAATATTTTACGAATAACGGAACTTTAGAAACCTTGGCGCGAGAGGACGCGGAGCCCTCCCCTCGCGAAAGGGCCAGAAGCGAGTACCGAGCGACTCACGGACCGGGACGGACGTGCGTCCCGCGGGGAGCCTTCAACCATTGTCTTCACCGATTTCATTCCTGGTAACTATAGTCACTCTCCAAAACCTTTTTATAATTAACTCCCCGCGTGCGCCTGGTCCTTTTACGGTGTAGGGCCTATCCCAGCCGCTTTAACGTAAACTTTCCGCACAACGCATTACGCGGGGCAGTGCAGCATATGGCGCGGGCCGACTCCTACAGTCACAGACATTGGGTTAATTGCCGAAGTGCACAGGCACTGGCCACATCGAGTTAAAGACTTTTAACGAATTTCATAGCGAGCCGCAGTCCATACAGGTGGGCCCGCGCGTCGCCGTTCGCAACTTACGGGATTGGCCGACTCCAATCGAACTCTCTCCCTCAACCTCGACTGGCATGAGGGCTTAATAATAGTGACGGCGCGTCAGAGCGTTCAATGTCAACATCGTGTAATTTGTGTAGGGAAAAATAGTGTAACTGTAACTGCAAGTGTAACTGGCAATTTCAATTAAACGTCCACTCCGCACACTCCGTGCGCGACGTGTATACGACAGTGCAAACCAGACTCGTCTGTGTTATTTGTGAATTTCCCCAACCCAGTTAGGGATCAGCATGCTATGCTGTGTAGGGCCAGTAGTGTATCAGTAACCAGTGATCCCTAACACCACGACCACCGCTGCCGTTCCTAGTGGGCCACGCAGGGGCATACGTACCCACCGACCCACCTCGTGGTTAACCGTAGAGTTAGCCTGGCGCCCTCCCGGACACGTTTCACATAAAAAACCAGCCTTCCCGCTAGGAACTACGCCAGATCTCGAACACGAGAACCCGGGCGACGGCAGTTGTTGCCAGGAGATAAAGAAGGCACCAACAATACAAAAGCCATTACATTAGAGTTTGTTGGGAATAACTGGTCAAAAATCAATAAAAAAAAAAAAAAAAAAATTCACGGCTCTAGACCTTGCCTTTTCCGCAATAAGCAAACAACAGACAAACAAACCATCTTAAATAAAGATAATAAAAATTGTCGTTACCTGCTGAGACATTCTTAGAACTGCTCCGCACATAGAAAGAATAGCCCAACTGCAGCAATCCATTCATGAACGTTTGATAGCCAGCTTTGGTGTCCACATAGCCAACTACATAATCCGTTTCATTTCTTACACATTCTTTAAACAAATTCTCTATTTCATTGTTATCGTGTGCCATGTTTAAATATATTTAACATTCCCGCGCGTTTTTCAAAAGAAAACAAACTTCCGAACGAAGGGCAAAATGATCGTTGCTTCCGAAGATGTCCGAAGGTTAACCATTCAGGCTTCATCGGTATGTTCCTCAACCTTTTAACATTGTAGATTGTAGGCTTCGCTTTCACGATGGGCGGCCGCGAATGAAGATTATTAGCCATATCTGTATATATTCCCGTGCTCTTGACTAATAAAATCAGACTATTACACAGCTGTTTATGATTGTATAGCACGTGGTAGGGGGAGACATGAGATTTGACAGTCATGCGGTTTACATAATTATTTAGCTTGGCTGTGTCGAGTATTTACGTGATAAGTTAGAAATAGTTGGGCTATCATACAATTTTATAATGCCAAGAAATAGAAATCGGCGTGGTCTAGAGCTTGGCGTTATGTTGCTGATGTGGGATTTGATGAATGTCGGTCTGACGCATATTCCGCCGGTGACTTTGTTCACAATATTTGGTCAGGTAAGTGAATGATTTTGCCATGTTTAATTTTAGCGTATTATTGCTCGAGTTCGCAATTAAATGTTGTACGTGCAGTGCCTATTCAGCTATGTTTCACATGTGTGGTCGCAGGTAAAGAAATGTTTCATGGTCGTTGAATTTTTTTATAAGAAGCCACATGTCAAGTTGATAAAGCAATGTGGACAGACTGTTGCCGGTTAAGGGGGTGAAGTTGGTGGACATTAATAAGGTAAAGAAACAAAGCACTAAGGTTTAGACTTTGTAAGGAAACATTTGAGGTTGAGAAGTCAAGAGTTTTCTAATGATGTAATTTTATAGTTTAGAGGCTTCTTTGAAAAAACCAAAAAGACTTTCCAAATAATTTTAGTTTAGTTCTAATGACCTTTGTGGTGGTTATTTTGAGACATGATGGCAAGTTTTGGGAAATTTTCTGTATCACATATCCAAGTTTATCCCCTTATCCTTATGGCATGATCCTGTATGCATTGATCATGTGGTACATGATGCTTGCTGTTTTAATTTAGTACGTAAAAAGATCCTGCACATAAAAACTTACGATTTAACTATAAATTATTATCTTAAGTTGAAAAAAAGGAAAATTTATTTTGTATTCATCTTAGGATTATTATTCATTGTTTTACCACAAGTTTTTTTTATCAGGTTAGGATCTTTTGATGTACTAAATTAAAACAGCAAGCATCATGTACCACAGTATCACTACATACAGGATCACACCATCGGATCAAGAGATTAACTTGGATACATGATACGGAACTTTTTCCAAAGTTTTTTTACATTTCAGTTATTTACCAAACTGTTATTGATTGGTATATTCACATCAATATATCATTAGTGCAACGTTAACTTTGTGTCAAGTGTGATATTTCATTAAATAGTATAAAACTAATTTGCCATCCGCGTCTGTCTGTTCGCTTACTTCTTGTAAAGTACACAATGGTTTTTGATGCTGTTTTCACCATCATTTATAGAATTTCTTGTGGAAGGTTTATTTACATGTATAATACATTCATGTTAAATTGAAATTTAGTAGAGAAATCTAGATGATTTGTAATCAAGTCTTCAAAAGATGCTTTTAGGGTGCTTACTTGGATTACATTCTGATTGCATGTCTTTTTCGATGACTAATAAAGCGCAGAGTTAAACATTCAATATTGAAGCACTAGATTTGAACATTGAGCAGTTTTCACTTGAAGATGTATGTAGCCCTTTCACAATGTGACTTCTAAGCAAAATCTTTTAATTTGGTGTTATGACAAAAAAATCTTCCAACATTGTGTATAAAGAAATTCTTTGGATTAGAAATTCCTCTAAATAAGAAATAATAAAAAAAAACTTTTTTTTTTTTTAGGATAATTGACAACCATAAGCAGCAAAAAATATAAAATAACCAATTTTCAATTTTTGTTTGATGAAATATTTTTAGATAAGCCTTTGAATGCCGTGGCTACTGGCATATGTATTTACAGTAATGAGAAGGTGGAGTTACGGAATTACGACTTCAAAAGTGTTTGTCAACCTGGTGAAATTGCAGGAAAAATTTCTTTGTTGGTTGTCCAGTTGATCCATGTTTATCATAAGGTTATATTGTTATCTATAGACAATTTAAATGGACTGAAAAGCAAACAAAAAAAATCTTTGCTTTCTAAATGCATTGTGTTTGCATTTTGTATGTTGTGTCACAATAAGCAGAGCTTTCGGGACTTTAGGCAAGAAAATATGTTAAAACTTCTCCTGCAGCCAGTTAGTTTGAATGAAAACTGAGCTTGAGTAGAACATGTTTTAGTTTGCAATTAAATGCATGCACAGTTGTAAACATGTCAATTTCTGTTTATGTATCTAGATGTAGGTTCATGAGGCAAGCAAGCAGCAAGGGTATGAATTTCCAAATGATTACATTTAAATTTCTTCATTTGTATTTCAGAGCATGAAAGAATTAAACATTCTTGAAACCCAGTTAATGAACACACTTGACACCAAAATTAAAAACTTAAATTTTTTCCAGGCACTCCTGTATGCGGGAATAATCAATCCACCATGGTCCAAGCTGGACGTGTGCATCAGCGCACGTTCCGTAATGAAGGGGAAGGACTACAGGCGGCTTTTCCTGTCAGCCTTGGAACATGGAGACGACATGCATCTCTACTACAACATGATCTCGTTCTTGATGAAGGGCCGCTCTCTGGAGAGACGCTACGGATCACCCAACTTTGCCTTCTTGCTGATCGTTCTGTCCCTCCTCACGAGCGTTACGTACGTGGCGCTGGGCGTTTTGGGAGAGCTGGTGTTCGATGACTCATACTACGCGACAGTCTGTGCCATTGGCTTTTCTGGTGAGTTTTCTTTTTAATCCGATTGCAGTGCATTTAAAGATTTATATAATGGTACATCAAAATTATGTGAAAAAATGTTTAGATGAGAGCTTAGTTGTCAATATAAGGGTTGTCGTCGTATGGGCTATCTCGTGGTGAAAATGATTGGTTTTAATACCCGGTTAGGGTTCATGGCCATGTGGCTGGAGACAGCACTGATTCACTGAAACTGAAAAACTTTGAAACTATGTTGTTTTTTTACATGAAAGTACCCTTTACATGGCGCTGCCACAGCACTCTGCCCGTTGCGTTTCGGTGCTGGAGCACGGTCCTGTGTACTTGTCGAACATGAGTGTTATGGTTACCACTACGGTTGGGTTGCGGATTTAAATGTCCATATACCAAGCTTAGAAAGGTGCCTTTCCTTAAATGGCTTTCGTCGGGCTCTGGTTGTTGAGATACACAGAATTCGCTACTGCTTCGGCCCAAAACATTTTTGGCAGTCCTGCATCTTGTAATAAGCACCGTGCGCCTTTTCGAAAATTTTTCGATTAGTATGCTCTGTGACCCTGTTCTTCTGTGGTAAAGCTTTGATAGTGCGTTGGTATCCAATGCCCGTCATTTTCAGAAAACTGCAAAACTCACTGTTTACGAAGTCTGCCCCATTATATGAGCATAAGATTTTTATTTTGTGACCCTTCTGGTTTTCAACAAGTGCACAGTATTCTTTCACCACATCACAGACCTGATCCTTTACCTCAGGAAATACATATTTGTGTAAGGAGAATAATCGTCTATGAGGACAAAAAAGAACTTACTGCCTCCAATATACATTGTCTCTATGGGACCACATAATTCTGTATGCACCAGTTCCAAGGGTTCCTTTGCTCTAAAGATGCTTTGTTTGAATGGAAAACGAGATTGTTTGCCTTTGACACAAACTTCACATGGCACCTTGCTTTTCTGCAAGTTCTACACTCCATCTGCCATTGTTTTTAACATGTTCATATCTTTTCTGGTTAAATGACCTAACCTGCAGTGTCATAGATCTTCACCACAAATGACAGCATACACTCTATCAACACATGGAGACTGCACTGTGTCTAAGGTCTAACTGAAAATGCCATTTTTCAATGATGATGAGGCTAATCAGTTCATCATTTCATTATCATTTCAGTATTTTACCACCATTTGTTTATTACAAATAACTATTTAGTTTGGTTGTCTGCGATGTCTGGAGCATAAAGAACCTCATGGGCCGTAATGAGGCTGGTCTTGTCATTGACTGACAACTCAGTATCAACAATTCCTACAGATTCTGTCATGAGAGGATTGTTGTTTTGCCGTTTGGATTTTTAGCTTAGATTCAGACACACAATTCCTTAACTTATTTTTTGTCAAATGCACTGATGCACATGAATTTAAATACCATTTAGTTTCACTGTTTTCCATGTTTGTTAGCATGCATGCTAAAACTGTATTGTTGGTTTTATAGTCAAAATCACTTTCCCTTGTTCTTTCATTTCCCTTTGACTTGACACGATAATCTGCAGCAAAATGTCCCATCCGGTTGCAGTTGTAGCTTTTGCGAGGCAGTGCATGGGGTTTGTTTTGTTTATTGTTGTTCCATAACGAGCGATTACTGTAGAGTGCAGTATCGATATTAAATGATTGTACTTGGCTTGAACTAGATTTTACTTCTTGTAGTAATTTGATTTTAGTGGTATCAAATGTAATTTGAATTCCTGAGCTCTCCAAGGTCATTATCATGGGTTTGTTTTCTTCCGGGAGACCTGCTAGCAATAAAGTCCCAACCCATTCATCAGATATCTCAAACTTAATATCACGTATTGTAGTGTAGTATCACGCATTGGGCCCTTGAAGTTACATATTTAATTCATATACTTTTCAACTAATTATCAGTTTTCTTAGCGAGTCAAGATTAATCGACGCAACAACCCGACTTCGAGTGAGGCCAGAATCTTCAAATAGCATTTGGATCTTGTCCCACACTTGCTTTGATATTTCACATTTTTTACTGTGGTGGATTAAATCCTTCTCTACCATTAATGAAATCTTTGGCTAATGCCTTGTGATCTTTCTCTTTTGCTTCATCTACCTTGATGTCTCCTTGGACTACATCCCACTAGTCTTCTAAGCTTAACAATGCTTTCATATGAAATTTACAAGTTGCGTAGTTTTCATGACCTTTCAGTTTTTCCACGGACAGATTGTTCGACGCCATGACACCACGATGTGAAATGTTAATAATATTGGCACTCCTGCATAGACCAAACTCGTTAATCCGCACTGATTGACACACCTGGGCCCATAACCTTTGTTGGGTGTATGCACTTTAGATAATAATGCATTGGTCAGTAAGTGCTGATTGTCTTTTACTACACATGATAAACATCACACAAACGGCAATGGCTGTGACATACACACACTAACTGGATACAGGGTCTACTGTAAGCCAGGATGGCAGGAGCATTATTTTGTTAATTTTATAATATATTGCTCGAGATTTTAAACTATTGACTATTGTTTATTGCTGTATTTTTTTATATTTTTAAGTGTTGGTTTAGTGTGCATCAGTGGTTTTTAGTGTGTGTTGCTACTTACACGTGTACATACTTCGCAATAAACTGTACTCATGTGCTAACATAGTTCTTCAATTAATAATTATTTATCTACGAAAAGTAGACTAGACCCCACAGACATAAGTTACATCAAAATCTTGATACACACTGCTCTTAATGACGTTTTCCATTTATTTTTACAGTAACATTTTTCCTTCACTACACATGTTTATGAGCACATCTTACATCCAACCTAAACTGAACTACCTGAATTGCTGCCATTATCACTGTCCTTATTTCACTGTGCTCTTGACAGATATACACCACAGAGCACAAAAGTTTGACACAACTTTGTTATGCAATGAAAATTTTATAAAAATTTATTTGAAACAATGTATTTTGTAAAGTAAAATTTGTAGTCAGAAATGTGGGGAAATAAATTTATATTTTGTATTTCATCAAGAACATAATCTGATAATATTCTATTTTTATTTCTAAGGCATCATAATTAAAAGATGCCATCATGGTTTAACCTGTTTTTGTAAAAAAAATTGATATTTTTAATATTAATTTTTTTTGAGCATAGTACATAATTTTATGGAATACCTTGTTACAGGAAATACTATAGAACTCCATACTGGACACACACTAGAAATTGTGGAAACCACTGTGTTAAGTGCTCCTAGTGAGAGTTGTTTCCTACTTATGATTGAAGGAGATTTGTTACGGTCATGAATTTTGGTGAATACAAAAAAAAAAGGGTATAATTGTTCAAACAGATTTGAAAAACTATTTTTACAACTCCGTGTCTTAGGTAATATATCAGCAATTGCGTAATGAAGATTAATGTGTGACTATTTGGCCTGTTTGAATGTATATCAGTGTGTATGTGTGTGTGTGTATTTTTTTTGCATGTAGTGTGTGATGTTAAATCAGCAGTAAAATCAGTTGGGATATCGTGGATCAGATGCACTGCAAAACTGGCACTATGTGTGCTATTTACTGCTGTAATAATTACTGAGTGCAAAAGAATGCAAAATTATTTTGCCATTCCCAAAACCCTCTCATGTAATTATATGCTTGTAAATCTATTTTAATCTGTAATGTTTTATCTGCAAAAGTAGCCAAGAATAAACGTTAAATAATTAATGGAAGCTATACATGATTTGAAAAGTAATTATGGTGTATTTGGCAGGTATCAGTACTTCCATTAAGCATTATGTCAAAGATTTCATGACTAGTTGTGTTGAAACAAATAACAGGAAGCTATTTTTTGTTTGAATGCCTACACATGATATTAACAATAATATTTCTCCTAGTCATAAGCTATTATGTAATTTCCCTCCACTTTTCTAAACAAAGTTCTATGGAACTCTCCGAAGGTAGCACTAGTGTTTATAGTTTCCATGTTTCTCTATGCTAAACAGTCAGTGTGTCCAGTATTCAGTTGTATAGTATTCATAGAAAAGAAAGGGAGGGATAGAAAGGCCACTCTCTGAATAACAGCTAGAACGCTATTTGCAGCGCTGTTGTGGCCGTGCACAGTACTAACCGTATAAACATTGGTGGAAGAATGACCTAAGTAGCTATTTATGCTAAAACCACCTATGTCACAAGCTAGCATTACTATTGAAGTTTGCAATCACATCTACAGCATTAAGTGGGTGTAGAGTTTTCAGCTTCTCGACGTTTATTCTCTGTATCCGTTCATTGTATACCGTTTCTTCGTAAACTGGGAAGCGGTGTCTAACAGCAAATTTATCATCGCAACCAGGCACACAGCATTTTCGTACACGTGGCAGCATTGTATTTTACTTAATACGTAATTTTATACTCAATTTAACAATCTTACCTCAATGAAAATATGACCACTAAATAATTGAATAAATAAACACCAGATATTTTCCAGTTTCCACCTACGAAGCAATAAGCAAGTAGCACGCAAATAACCTAAAGTCCTAAACAAAAATACGAAAGAAAAATTGCCGCCATTACAATTGAGCCTTGGCAACGAATCGTAAACAAACATTGAGCAGTGAGCACACTAGCGCTCTTACGGCCGTGCACACAAACAAAACGTTGTTCAAGCATCTCTCTAATAAGTGCACATCCCGTGATAGTATTTGTTAATGGTCACCAACTGCTGCAAATAGTTTCTCCAGTGATATAATAATTATTGGTGTTAAGCATTAATTTTTTTTGTGAGAATGACTGTACCAATTTACGGCTCTGGAAAAATTAACGAATAGTCAAATAAAAAAAATATTAAAACTTATTATATTTAAAGATGGGATACAAAATAAGAATTTTTAATGTTAACAAGCTAGGTAGAATCAATCGGCAACAGTGATTGTAGTTTACTCTGTTTTGCAATCTCAGCATGAGACAGACTATAGTCGGTTAAGAGTGAGTTCACTGTAATCACATGTTTTCATTCATTCAGTGTGTGTTTGTTTAGGGCAACAAATAAGTCTTCTGGTATAAAATTTATCTTTCAAACTATGTCAGTTATTGAGTGTTTAAAGTAGCTGGGCATGTGGATTTGCATGGCTGAAACCTACAAGTCACTCATTCAATGGCTATGATGGCCACAGACTTTTTCAGCTGGCAGGGTTCCTCTGCATCTCCTTAATAGCCTTAACAAGTCTCCTAATATGTTTTTTATATATCCTTAAATTTTTATTATATATCTTATAAAATTCTAATAATTACTATATCCAGTCACATAAACAAAAAAATACATTTGTGTTTCTTGTTTTTTTTTTTGTTCTTTTGTTTTTGGGCTATGGTAGCAAACAAAATTTTGTGAGTGTTTCACAATACTCTAGTGAAAATGGTGCCAAAAGTATGTTTTGTGCCTGCGTTTATATTTTGTTAGCTGTAAAGCAGAGCCTTTTGACAAGATTATGTTTTGTACGATGATAATTCTATTTGTAGTGAACTGTGAGTTAAAAATAATTTATTGATATACTGTGTATATTTGGAGTCATTAGAATCCTTAAGGCTTGGTCTCATGCCATGTTGATTTTTTGTAGTTTTTTTGTCATTACTTTTATTTAAGGGCTATACCTCCCTTGCATTTGTTTTTCTGCCACAAATATCTTCAACAGATTGTGACAAGTCACAATAGTGCCTGACTAAGATGATGACTGTTCCTTTAACATACATAAACTTTTAAAAAATACACCAAATGAAGTTGCAGGTAGTGGGATGTAAAGCTGTTGATTATTATTAAACTTTCAGAAAACTGTTACTGGTTGAACATAAATTAGAGTATAAATTGAGTTTTGGCTTTTGTTCTTCTCACAACGAAAACTTACATGTCCTTTACAATATAGGTCCGAAATAAAACACTTTCGGCGATTGCTACTGGCAGTCCTGTGCCTTAATGAAGTAATGTCCCTAGCAATCTCGTCACCTGGGTACGAAGAAACTCTGGAAACTATGTCCTGGTGGTACCGTGGACCACCTGGGTGTGTGCTGCACGTCTGGGGCCTACAAATTCTAGTTAAAAGCCTGAACAAAGAAAGACCTACGGTTACATTAGGTTAGTTACGGCACGGCCCCAACCCAAGATGTGAAATTATATGCCCTTATGCACTTATTCGATAATTCAGTGAGCTACCGCCCCCGCACATCCTTTCAGCACAGCACTTGAACAAATAACGAGAAAGCACAGTACAAACTGGGGACTTCCCCGGAAAAGCTGATGCCTTCCTATTGGCTACAAAGATTATTCTTACAGTTACTATTATGGGATTTACCGGTCAGAGAGCCTTCCCATGGTTCTGGAGAACGCCTTTATCTCTCTCTAACAAAGGATGCGACAAATATTGTCTTATCATTTCGGCACCCTCAGAGTCGTGCATCTGTCTTTCACAGAAACCACTGTCTCACGTCCTCTAAGGGGTCGTCCATTAATCACCTGATGTTTTTTTAGCAAATTTTTAACCCCCCCTCCCCCCTAGTGATTTGTGGTGAGGTTTCAGACAAAAAAACACCCCCCCCCCCCCCCCCCCCCCAATAAATCAGGTGTATTTTTTGGTGCAAAATATTTTTAAAAATTTCGGAATATTATCTTTAAATGTAGGTATAATCTAATTTAATTCTGGAAAATTAAGCACAGTGATAAAAATGTCCAGACACACATTTAGGTTGCAGGTTTATTCTCACTGGCTTAAAAATAATAAAGGAAAGGCTTATATGTGATTTACGCATGTATTCGGCGCCAAAATCACAGTCTTACTAGCGACTGGCAAGCCGAGCCGGGTGGTTCATGTTGCGGCGGGCTGGGATATTGTTGCCTGGCTACGGCGAGTCAGTCACGCATCGCTTTTCGGTTTAGTAGAAATCGGGCGGAAAAAAAAATACACGTGATATCTCTCTACACCCCCCTCCCCCCTTGTGATATTTCGTGATTTTTTCCTCCCCCCTCCCCCCCCCCCCTTTGGAGCTTCACGTAATTAATGGACAATCCCTTAACATCTCAAAAGCACAACGAAATACACATGTAAAATTTTGTTTATATAAAGGACATTAAATGAAAGTAAATATTTCAAATCACACAATAGTAACCTAGCCTGCACTGTGATAATAGGTAAAATGCTGGTTAAAAACTTTTTCTAAATAAAAATAATATGATATCAGAATTACTTACAAGAATATTCCAAATGATAAAATATAAATACAGAACTAGGTCATGACGACCTTGTACCATACAATCAGCTGATAATGCCGTCTTACTT